>NC_077227.1:502763138-503063138 GCF_027887165.1 Monodelphis domestica
CTGGGTTCAGATTTGACCTCAGACACTTCCTAGCTGTGTGACCCTGAGCAAGTCACTAAACCCTCATTGCCTAGCCTTTACCATTCTTCTGCCTTGGAACCAATACTTAATATTGATTCTAAGATAGAAAGTAAAGGTTTTAAAAGAGGGAGGGAGGGAGAGAGAGAGAGAGAGAGAGAGAGAGAGAGAGAGAGAGAGAGAGAGAGAGAGAGAGAGAGAGAGAGAGAGAGAGAGAGAGAGGAGAGAGAGAGGGAGAGGGAGAGGAAGAGGGAGAGGGAGAGGGAGAGGGGGAGAGAGAGAGAGGGAGAGGGAGAGGGAGAGAGAGAGAGGGAGAGGGAGAGGGAGAGGGAGAGGGAGGGAGGGAGGGGAGAGGGAGAGAGAGAGGGAGAGAGAGAGGGAGAGAACCAGTTCAGGCAAAAGGAAGGGATGAGAATTGCATTTTTAATAATAATAATAATAATAATAATTGCTAACATTTACATAAGATCTCCTTTGTGTCAGACACCTTGCTAAATACTTTACAAAATATTCTCTTATTCAATCTTCACAATAGCCCTGGGAGGCAAATGCTGTTATTCATTTTACAGATGAGGAAACTGAGTCAAATAGAGGTCTAAGTAACTTTGCCCAGGGTCACACAGCTAATAAGTGTCTCCACCTGTATTTGAACTCAGGTCTTCCTGACTCCAGGCTCAGCACCCTATCCACCCTGCCACCTCAGAAAATTCAGGAAATAAGGGGGAGAATGGAAGTGGAAGGAATTTGGATAAAGATCAGTGGAGACAGAAACAGAAATAATATTGTCTTTGGGGTATAATACAGACCATCTGAACAGAAAGAGGAAATAGATAAGAAGTTCATGAAGCAAAGCCCAAGCCCAAGCATGAGATGGAAATAATGAGGCCCTTCCATCATATCTCTCTGCCAGAGGAGGACATCATTCTAAAGGTGGAAGAACCAGTGATGGGAACTTCTGTCATGTCAGTTTAGAAAGTCTCCAGTGGAATGTTTAAGGGATCATGCTTTGTGGGATGCCGTGAAACATTTGTGTAGACCCTCCACTGGTTTCTGCAATGAGTTCTTTCCTCTTCTCATCTCTGAGAATCTTTCTCTTCCTTCAGGGTTCAGATAGGGTGCCATCTTCTCTAAGAAGTCTTTCCTAAGATCTCAGTTCTCTCTCCAAGTACTTATATTTACCTGGCTGCATATAAATTGTATTTCCCCTTGAGCTGTAAGCTCCTTAAAGACTGATAGGGTTTCATTTTTGGCTTTGTATCTTTTTTTTTTTAAATCCTTACCTTCCGTCTTGGAGTCAATACTGTGTATTGGCTCCAAGGCAGAAGAGTGGTAAGGGCTAGGCAATGGGGGTTAAGTGACTTGCCCAGGGTCACACAGCTGGGAAGTGTCTGAGGTCAGATTTGAACCCAAGACCTCCCATCTCTAGGCCTGGCTCTCAATCCACTGAGCCACCCAAGCAAAATGCTTTGAAATCTTTAAAGCTCTATTTAAATGTCAGCTATTATAATTAACTACTTTGGCCCTAATTTCCTTTTTGTAAATATATAATCACAAAATACTATAGTCAGAGAGAACTTCACATTTAATCTAGTTTAACAACTATTCAAAAAGAATCTATATGATACCACTACTGACAAGTGGCCATTCAAAGTGCCAAAGAGAGGGACCAAGCCATCATTTCTCAAAATAGCCCACTTCAGCTTTGGTCAGATCTAATGTGAGGATATTTTCCTTATGTCAAGCAAAATGTGTCTTTCTTTTTAAACCCTTACCCTTTGTCTTGGAATCAATATTGTGTATTGTGTATTCCAAGACAGAAGAGTGGTAAGGGCTAGGCAATGGGGGTTAAGTGACTTGCCCAAGGTCACACAGCTGGGAGGTGTCTGAGGCTAGATTTGAATCCAGGACCTCCCATCTCTAGGCCTGACTCTCAATCCACTGAGCGACTCAGCTGCCCCCTGGTTTTGTATCTTTTTGCTGAGTTGAACTGAATGAGAATAAGTTATTTCCTAACTTCAAAATTCCATGAATCTAGATCTCTATGAGTTGTCTTTAGAAGTGTCCTTAGAAGGTGCAGAACATGGTTCTTTATCCAAAGACTGGCCAATACATCCTGGGAGTCTGTGTAATTGGTTCTGCCTATTGAGACAGCTCAGTGGCACAGTGGATTGAGTGCTGAGGGGAGTCAGGAAGACCCGAGTTCAGATCTTGCTTCAGACACTTACTAGCCATGTGTCACTTTTCTGGTCTGCCTCAGTTTCCTCAACTGTAAAATGAAGATAATAGGAGCCCCTTCTTCCCAGGATTTATTGTGGGATCTTCCCAGGATTGTTACGAGAGTCACATGACAGACTATTTGTAAGCACTTAGCGTGGGGCCCGGCACATATCAAGTACTTCATAAATGCTCGTTCACCTTCTGCCAATCCGCACTGGCAGCCCACGTGGTACGCCTGCTTCTAGAAGCAAGTGGTGATGTGGATGGAGGAGCAGAGTGGGCCGCGCGCTGCCCAGGAGGCAGACGTAGCCTGTCATTTTTCCTGGCCACTCAGAGTGGGGCCTGAGCGGCAGCCGGCCTGCAGTGAAAACCTCCGTCTTCTCTGAGCAGACAAGGGGAAGGGGGGCTGGCCGCAGAACAACCTTGTGAGCTCCAAGAGGGCGTCGGGACAGTTTGCCGCCAGCCAGAGCTGCTTCGGCCCTGAGGGCTCGAGCAGGGGGCCAAAAGGCCATATCCTGCAAGCAAGGGAGCCACTGATCCTCTGGCCTGCTGGACCAGAAGTAAACTTGGGGGGGGGGGTGTCAGCCACCATGCCCCGGGGCGCAGCAGCAGGGGGGCGGGGCTTGGGACGTTTATAGCCCTTTGAGAAAGACAAACAACCCGATAAACACAGCCTGATCAGTCGCCTACCAGGCGGATGATATAAACTGGTTAAACCGATAGCAGAGTGCACTTATCAATGGTATTGACGATCATAAGGAAACTTGGGACAGACTGGGACTAAGTGAAGCGACAAGCATTGTCAGTCTCGCCCGAACCCGCCAGGGTAACCCCTTGGAGCAATCCTTGGGGATCGCCTCTGGCCAGGGCAAGTGGCAACTGCATTGGGATGTCAGTCTCGGGAAAGCTGCGTCACCTACCCAGCAGAGTGGCTTCCATCCTAACTATCATAACCAAGTCCTTTGTCTTTCTTGGGTCTCGGTTTCTTTCTCTTTAATGAGGTGGGAAATGAGCCAGATTAGCTCTCAAATCTTTGGGCGTGAATGAAGTGTGCGGGCCAGGTGCTCGATGAGACCCGCACACAGATTAGACAAGGATGAGTGCTGAAGAGGACTCTGGAGTGCTAGGAGAGACGCCGAGGGAGGGGACACTTCGGGGGGAGCCAGAGGTCGCATCCCGGAGGAGGGGGCCCTCGAGGGCCGGGCCAGGAAAGCCCATCACATGTTCCCTCGCCGGCTTGCTTTCTGGGTCTCTAAGGGAGGCTACATCTGAACCCTGCCCAAAGGATTCTCACTGATTTAGAAGAGTCCGGCGTCCTGTTGGGAACGACACAAACTGAAACTGTCCAGAAACGACATCAGATCATCAGGCGTTTGCTTTGGATCTCTCCTTGCTTCCTCTCTGGGTCTCTTCCTTATTTGACTCTAATTGCAAAACCTATTTGGCACCCCTTGTGATCTTAGCAAGCACATAGTAGGCAAGGAGCGCACACAATGCAGAGGAAGCCATAGATGGAATGGGTAACCGTTTTGGTGATGACACATAGCTGGGAGGAGTGATTAAGACACTGGATGACAGAAGAGGGAGATGTGGATGAACAATAATTTATGTGAAAGAGACTTGGCAGGGTTGAGTTTACTATGAGTTAGAAATGAGTCAGAAACATGACAAGGCAGAGAAAAAGCTAATGTGATCTCAATGTGAAGTAATAGACTCTAGTATCTAGAAGGAAGGAGAAAATGGTCATATTGTCTTTCTTTTTTAAACCCTTCCCTTCTGTCTTAGAATAAATTCTGTGTAGTGGTTCCAAGGCAGAAGAGTGGGAAGGACTAGGCAATGGGGGTTAAGTGACTTGCCCAGGGTCACACAGCTGGGAAGTGTCTGAGGTAAGATTTGAACCCAGGACCTCTTGTCTCTAAGTAATCACATTGTGTTCTGATTTGGCCAGAACCCATCTGGAGTATTGAGTTCAGCTACCATGTTTGAAGAGATATTGAAGAGAAGTTGCAGCCAAGATGACTACCTGAACAAAGAAAGACTGCCCAACTCTTACCCAGCTGTTACTCAAGCAAAAGCTTGAAATTTACACCAAAACAAAGAAAGATAAATCCACTGAAAAGACTTATGCCCCAGATGTTACTAGGACTATAGTACAACTGCTCGAAAAGTCAGCCAGAGAATAGGAAAAAGGGTTATCAGCCAAGCCAATGCCAGCGTAGGCAAACAATCCTGCAGCCTCCCAACAGACCACAGATGGGTCAGAAATGAGTATAGTCTGCAGGGCTCTGTGTTCAGAAGAAGCAAGAGCAGAAGGCTCTCCATAAAAACCCAGGGAGCTCAAAAAGCCAAAAAGGAGAAAAAGCTTGGTGGTGCAATGGATAGAGCATCTGGCCCAGCATCAAGAAAACCCATCTTCCTGAGTGTAAATCCTGCCTCAGACACTTAACAGCTGTGTGACCCTGGGCAAGTCACTTCACCCTGTTTGCCTCAGTTTCCTCATCTGTAAAATGAGCTGGAGAAGGACATGGTAAATCACACCAGGATCTCTGCAAGAATCCCCAAATGAAGTCCCCTAGAGTCAGACATGAATGAAAACAAGACAAAAGGGGTGGGGTTGGGGTGGGTTCCATCAACTGAAGAATAACTGAACTAATTATAATATTTGAATGTAATGGAATATTAAGTCATAAAGAATGATGAAAGAGATTGCTTTAAGAGAATCATGAATAGAATGAACTTTTATAGAATAAAAAAAGTAGAACCAGGAAAACATTGTTTACAAGGATGAAAACATTGTAAAGGAAGCCAACTTTGAAAGACTTAAGTGTTCTTATCAATTAAATGATAAATCACATCTCTGTGAAGACACACGTTATACCCGCCTCCTTATTAGAGAGATGAAAGACAACATACACAAAGAGATGTGGTTTTTTTTTTTGTTGTTTTTTTTTGTTGTTTGGCACCTATATGGGTCATAGCATAAACCTGCTTCTGGGAAAAAAAACTATCCTGCAACCCCCTGCCTCATGGGTAGGAGCAGCTTCTTTTCATTGACTGTGTAGCCAGAACAGACTTCATCTTTAAAGTTGACAGCCTGAGACAGCCTCTCTCTCTTTCCAGCAGTGGCCAGGAGGCAGACGTCTTGTTTGCCCACAGCTTGAGGACCAAGAACCAAGCTCTGATGGGAAAATAGGGAGCCTTTGCCTACCAGCCCTGCTCCCTCCTGTGGCCCTGTGGCCCAGGAATCAGCTTGTTTTTGTCCTTTTCAGTTCTAGGCGCAAGCAGTGGAGTCTCTAGACCCTGAAGGTCAAGCCACGGAAACCTGGGAGCCAGCATTCCAGGCTGGATCTTGTTGCCCTGAGAAGCCAGAGAACCACAACGCTAGCCCACGGAGGCTTTGCAATCAGAACTTGGTAGGATGGTGCTATGGAGGGACTTGATTCCTCTCCCTTCCTCAGTGGCCTGGTGTAAGAATTATGCCCCCCACCTCGGGTGCTGGGGAGAAAATCTCTATTTATCCCTGTGAAATAAATATTCTTTTGTCAAGCTTCTCTGATCGGTAAGTGGTTAAATGTAACCAGGATACAGGGGCCTCCTTAGGATAGAACACATTCAATGGAAGCTAATACAAATGGTAGAGAGTAACACCACCACCCCCAAACTCCCTTGAGTACTGGAGTACTATAGTAAAAGGGTGAAAATAGCAGCATGCTGGTAAATGTTTAACAATCAGCTCTCTGGGGAAGAAATGTACTCACTACACACTTAGAAATTTAGTATGCATTATTAAAATGTTTCCATCACTTTTTTTAAGCCTTGATGATCATCAAAATAATAAATCAAGTTCTGATGTATTAGCATTTCTCAGTTTCTAAGGTATAAATGCTTTTACTGAAATGTTAACAAGTGGCCTCTCTAGAGCTAGTAAGAGCTGGTTCCAGCATGGCTCCAAGTGAAATGTAAGAAGCCTGGACATCTGGCAGTGAGGGCCACAATAATCATTGGTTATAAAATGGAGATTCACAATTTCATATACATTTTGGTTTGGGTTTTGCTGTGTATATGGAAATGCTCTCTTTTGATGTTTAATTGCAGAATAAAATATAAAATTAATTTTTTTTTTAAAAAAGAGCACTATTTGGGGGCAGCTGGGTAGCTCAGTGGATTGAGAGCCAGGCCCAAGGACAGGAGGTCCTGGGTTCAAAATTGACCTCAAACACTTCCCATCTGGGTGACCCTGGGCAAGTCACTGAACCCCCATTGCTTAGCCCTTACCACTCTTCTGCCTTAAAACCAATACACAGTAGTGATTCTAAGACAGAAGGTAAGGGTTTAAAAAAAAAAGAGCAATGTTGACAGAGTGGATCAGGGCCTCAAGAGGGCCGCCATGCTGGTGAAGAAGAGTTGTCAATGGGGGAGGGGAAGGATTGCAGGTTAACTTCAAATATCTGAAAGATTTTCATGTGGAAGACAATGAAGTAATTTTGTGTGGCCCCTGACAGTAGGTGGTATTCACAGAAAGTCAAATGCAGCTTCAACATAAGAAAGACTTTTTTTCCTTTAATGAGAATTGAGTGAAAATTAAATAAGCCACTCCACAAGGTAATGAGCTTCTGGTTCCTGAATATATTGAAATAAAATGTAGACGAATGAGCACAACTTGGGGTGCTCTTGATGGACTCTAGCTTTGGGAGAAAGGCTGTAAAGTTCCTCCCAGATCTGAGACTTACTGATTCTAAACACTTTCAAAATATGTTTAATTTCTGAATGAATGATCTTTGCTTGTCCCTACTAGGAGACTAAGAATAAGTGTTGATGAATAGAATCCAATTTCAGAAAGGAAAATAGACATAGAAAAGCAACACACAAAACATTCCTCTTTCTCCTAATACTGGCTTAAAAAGGAATCCTAATAACTTAAGACTTTTGATTTAGTGACCTCACGGAGAGCAAAAATCAATGATGCCATTTTGGCAGCACTGCCATCTGGTCAGCCAGACAACATTCAGAATGCCTTCTGCAATCAGTCCCACAGAGCAGGAGCCATTCTCCTCGGTCTACGGCTGACCACGGACACAGCAACCTCTATCCAGGATAGGCTTGGATTGCCTCAGTCCCTCCGGGGCTGGACTCTGCTTCTTTTAACCCATAAAGGTACCATGTCTAGCAAGCGTTTTAATTAGTCTGGCCGGGATGCCCGGGAGCCCCCAGGCCTGTTTGAAATTGCTCCTAGAGAATTAGAACAGAAATCAGAATACGGTCACTTTGCTTCATTTCCTAAACAATAGTCCAGCGAGGCTCTCTGGAGATACAGACTCAAAGGACGTCATGGAAGGGCCTGCTGTCCATCTTTCAGTATGGCACTTTAGGTAAATGTAATTGATGGACCATCATGGGGGATCTTGCTGGCCAGAAGCCCTTCCTCGCTGTGGTTTCTTCCTCTCTGCAGGTGCCCTGGTCAGTGCCGGGCTTCATTGAGTCCAAGGCCCTCATTATGCACATGGTGCTCAGGGACCCAAAGAAAGGAAGGTTTTTTGCCCAACCTTTGTGAGAGTTTGAAGGAGGTAGGAGTAAGAAAAAATAAATTCTTGCTAATTGAAAAAAAAACAGGAAAATAAAATATGTAAATAATATATTTATGTATATATATATAATCTATACATAAATAATAAATATAATACAACATGGCTACATAGGGGGTTCAGCACCTCAATAAATATACTCACAGAAGGTTCAGATGCCTCAACTCAATTAACTGGTTGTAGTACAAAATAGATGCTAAAAAATCTTCCAACAATCTTACCTTAATGCATAAAATTAATTTGAGAGGAATGGAGGGGGCTTTGGCCATTGGGTGAAGACAAATGATAGCGCACAGAAAAGGTCATGTGACTGGTTGAAAGAATTGGAACTCCCTCTGGGTCTAAGTATAAAAACACTAGGCTGGAGGACTCCCAATTCTGGAGCTGAGAATTCTAGAGTCAGATAGAGGCCCCTGAAATGGAATCATTCTTTGGGAGAGAACAGTTTCTCTCTTTCTCTCCCCTTGACCCTATCATAGAAGAGAATAAACCAATAACAGGATCAGGGGTGCAGGACCAGGAGGACTCCACACATCCCTCTGGGAGGACAGTGGCAAATTACCTGAAAAAAGGGAGCTAGCTCCCTTTTGCATCAGAAAACAATACCACATATGGATTCAAAAAAGGACATCCGAGGCTATGGAGTCCAATTCCCCAATTTTACAAATTAGGAAACTATGATCAAGACTTGACAAGGCTCACAGGGGTAGTAAGCTTCAGAGTCAGGATTTGATCCTCGGTCCTCTGAATCCTAAGGCAGTGTTCTTTTCCTCTGTACTAAACTGGTTAAAACGTCTTCCAGTCCCTTCTAAAACTGTGCTTTGCCTTACTAGGTCTGTATCCCAAAGAGATTTTATACAAAGGGGACGGGAGAAAGATCTATTTCTACAAAAATATTTATTGCACTTCTTTTGATGGTGGCAAAGAATTGGAAATTGAGGGTTGTCCATCAATTGGGAAATGACTGGACAAAATGTAGTATACAATTGTGATGTAATACTACTGTGCTATAAGAAATGAAGAGCAGAATGGCTTCAGAAAAATCTGTAAAGACTTCTATGAACTGATGCAAAATGAAGCGAACAGAACGAGAAGATTATTTTTTGACAAACAAGAGTGAATAACAAAGTTATTTTCAACAATGCAATGATATAAGACAATTCCAGAGATTCAGGATGAAAAATAGTACCTACTCTCCTAGAAAGAACTGGAGTCTGATTGCAGACTGAAATAAACTACATTTCACTTTCTTCCTACTTTTTTTTGTTTGAGATATGCCAGCTCAGTTTTTTAATACTCCTCCTACAATGGATTACCAGAAATAAACATAATATGTCAAATGAAGGCAAACCAGAAAAAAAAAAGACAGCTGAGTCATAAAGCACCAGGACCCCTTCGTCACATGCCTCCTGCATATATTTCACCACCATCTTCCCTCGATTTGTTGTCACTCTCCTTGTGTATCAGTGTATCCTTGTAAAGACAGCATATTCCAGGTTTGGGGAGAAATATTTTGTCCCATTTGTGTTTTCTTTACAACCATAATAAATTTCTTTGCAAAAGCTAATTAAATCTACTGGCTAATTGTTGCTAGGGAATTCATAAAGGGGATTCGTGTGTCATGGTCCTAGGAACCCAGCCCCTCAGAGTTACCTTTGGAAAATGTGAAAAGAAATAGCCAGCCTGTGAAAGCCCCAAACTTTCAGTGTGAGCAGTCCCTGAGGGGAGATATAAATAAAATACATATAAGGTATTTAGATGAGAAAGGCAATGGGAGAATCAGGATATGGAAGAGGATGCTTGAGCTAACCAAATGAGAAGCATGGGTGACAGTTCTGGTAAAAAAATAGAATTAGGAGGAATATTATGTGTGAGGAATAGTAAAACAGTCAGTTGATCCACTGAGTTTGTGAAGAGGAGTAATGTCTAATAAGGTTAGAAAGGTAGGTTTGAAGCCAGGTTGTGAAGGGTTTTAAATATATAAAAGAATGGAGTTTAGTTTTGATCCTAGAAGGAATAGGGAGCCATTGAAGTTTACTGAGCAGAGTAATGATGTGGTCAGATCTGTGCTTTATCATCAGAAGTGTTATGTTAGGAAGATTATGATAAAGCTATTGTTCTTTATAATACAACATGAAGGAAGAGACCTTATGGATGATCAAATTCAACCCTTTCATTTTCTTTTCTTTTTTTAAGTTTTAGGGATAGCTTTTGGCTTTTATTTCATAATTATTTCCACATATGCTCTACCCCTATCCTCAAATGATCCCTCCTTTGTAATTAAGAAAACAATTAAGCAAAACCAACTGGTGCAGTCACTTTGTTTGACAGTGAATATGACATTCTGCAGCCATAGTCTCCCACATTTTTACTTTTTAGTGCCCAAACTGGTCATTACAATAACTCCAACATTTGGCTATATTTTGTTGTTCTTTTTTCGTACATCATCTTAATTATTATGTGTATTATTCTCCTGGTTCTTCTTACTTCAATTTGTATTATTTCATATGCCTTTCCACATTTCTCTGAATTATCATAATCATTTCATGTGGTGCAATAATGTTTCATTATGATAGTTTTTCATTTTGTTTGGCTATTTCTCAATGGACAAGCACCTCCTTTATTTTCAGATTTATCTTTTACAATCACAAAATGTGCTACTATTACTATTTAGTCTATATGGGAACTTTGTTTTATGTCTTTGACCTCCATGTAGTACATGCCTAGTAGCAGAGACTTTGGGTCAATCAATCAATAAACATTTATTAAGTATCTGCTATGTGCTAGGAATTGTGGTAGGCACTGCAAATACCAAGACCAAAATGAAATATAGTGATCCCTCACCTGTACGTTCCAGAGACCCCTGTGATAGGTGAAAATCTGCAAAGTAGCAGGAGAGCAAACAAACCAATGCTACAGTCACTGAGCCAATCAGCGTCCAGGATACAGAACACAGTGCTGTGGTTGGTCAACCAACAGTGTGCCCTGTACAATCTCACATTGGCAAACTTGCTGCTAGCAGTAGTGGTGTACTGCATTTCCACTGCATACAATTCAGTATATATCCGCAAAATCCTGTGATATAGGGAGGGATGACTGTAGTTCCTGCTCCAGAGGAGTTTACGTTTTATCTAGAGACAAATAGTCTTAGAGCTGGAAGGGATGTTGCACACCACCTTTTAGTCCAAACAATGGTCCCATAGTTATTATTACAGATGAGGAAATTGAGGCTCAGAGAAGGGTAGTGAGTCACCTAATGTGACCAAGCTAGTTATTGGCAGCCCTAATAGAGCTAGGACTAAACCTAGGTCTCCTCATTCCCAGACAAGGACAATGAATAGTACCATTATTATTTTTTCTTCTTTTAATCTATAGCTCCTTCATTTTATACATAAGAAACTAGAGGTTCATAGATAGGGAAGGGTCTTCTTTCTCACTACCTATAAGGTCACACAGTTAGAAAGCAGCAGAAAGAACTCGAATCTCTTTGCTAAAGGAGCTTATGAACCTAATACGGATGTCTTTTAGAAACTGAACGTTACCATTTGTAAAGGGCTTAGAGAAGTATACATGCTGCCAAGAGACTTGGTTTCCCCGGGTATCCAAACAGCTGTGGGAAAGGACAATAGAGATATGTGAAGAGTTGTCAAGAGCTAATCCAGACCATTCAGAGGTTTACTACTTGGCTTCCCTCCTAGATCTTTCCTTGGCTTCTCCCTTCACCAGCACTTTCTGATTCATTTTGGCCCTGCCTCTTCCGAAGTCCTGGCTGCTCTTGGAGTGTGCCATCCACCCTGGCATCCTGTACCTATCATGTAGCTGCCAATGTAACCTGGAGGTGGGGGAAAAATACAGGATGTCTAGCCAAAGACGTGTTGCAATTAAAAAAAACAAAACTAAAAAAAACATTGTTTTTATGTGATCAGTTTAGGTAGATGTTTTAAGTAATTTTATTACAAATTACACAATCAAAAAAAGTAATTTACATTTTCTGATGAGTGTGAGATAGCTTTCTGTATTAGGCATGTGTCACCTCCATAATGACACTGTGACCTTAAAAGCATAAAATGACATTATTCTACCCCTCTTTTGGGGAAGGAATTTAAAACTGCCAAAGAGATGGGAGAGAGATTATATAGAATGGAAACTAACTCTACTGGCTGGGATCCATTGCTTTGATGACCTTTTGGTTTATCATTTTACTTTGTAGCAAGAAGCATGAAGAAACCAAGACGAAAGCGACCCCATCCTGGAAGGACCAGGCCTAACTAACACCTCAGAGTAGGCCTTAGTCTTTCACTTTAGAGGTCCCCCAGGTTCTTGGCTTGACTTCAACAGATTTGGATGACTTTCTGTACTTAACGACAGTTGTCAGCTGGCTCCATAAACAATGGGAATGTCCCACTGGATTGTGACCTGCCAGGGGCTGGACAATCAGCAAATGTCCCAGAAAAGTGATCCCGCCCCTGAGGGAAAGGAGGAAAAGTGAAAAGGATGATCCTAAAAGGGGACCGCGGCAGGTCACCTGGTCTGCCCTTCGGCCTCCAAGAAAGGGAATGGCCTTCCCTTCTATCTTTGAATCAATACTAAATATTGACTCTACAGTAGAAATGTGGCAAGGACTAGGCCATTGGGGGTAAGTGACTTGCCCAGGGTCACACATAGAGGAAGTGTCTGAAGCCAGATTTGAACCCAGGTCCTCCCAACTCCAGGCCTGGTGTTCTATCCACAGAAACATCTAGCTGCCCTGCCTAGTAACCATTTACCAAATACTTATTGGACTGGATTGTGTTGGAATGTTGGAATTGTCTTGAACAAGGGGTTTTGTTTGTTTGTTTCATATATTACGGGATGTAGACTAGCTAGAAAAGATTTGGAAGCTCAACTCGTCGTCTTTTCTTATTTTACTAGTAAGAAAATGTGCACAAGGTCAGGTGGTTAAGACATAGCAGGAGAACTGGAAAGTCCATCAAAGGTCATCCAGTCCTGCCGCCTCGTCTTCACAGGAAGAGACTGAGGCTTGTCATTGGAGGAGCCGGGTCTTGATCCAGAGCACTGTGAGAAAGGGCTAGACTAACCCCATTTTACAGATAAAAAACTGAGACTCAGAGAACTGGTGTCTTGCCCAGTCACAGGGAATAATAGAAAGCCTGACTTAGACCCAAAGGAGATTCTTTATTTCGGAGAGTCTTTCTGCGGGTGACTAACCTGTTCCCTGGTCACCGTGGAAGTTTTACTGACCGTCCCTCCGCTGGCATGAGTCACTGCTTTATTTATATCCTCACCCTGGGGGCCGTCACATTTGGACTACTCTTCTTCCTCATCTTTTTGAAAGAGACACTAAGTTAATGATTTAGAGCCTGAATTACTAAAAAGAAATCGTTTTCAACTGAGTCAACTCAGGTTTATTTTTAAGGCAGCTTCCAGGCATCTGGGAGTGCTCCGGAAAACCTGAAATTCAAGTCGGCACACGCATTCCATAGCTTTGGGCTGAGCAGGGGCTACAGCGGAGCCTGGGAACCAAAGGGAAAGGCTTTTATGTGACAGAACAGAATTGTTCTGAGTACCCCATCACCTGCTCTGGGTCAGGCCTTAGTCACCTGCCAAGAAACAAGGGCCATTTCCTGAGGAACTGAATGGAGAAGGAATGCGGTCCTGATACTATCAAGCAGTTAGAGGACCTGTGACGTTGCTGGCATTTGTTATCTCAGGTGACTCTGGTTGACCAGCCTCAGTTCCCTCCTCACACTGACCCGGGGCTCCCTTCTGGGGTGGCTACATTGCTCACGCATGCCTGCAGTTGGGGGTGTTTTAAAGTCAAAGTCATCCTCAGGACTCCCCAAAGTAAAGGTCACCATGGCTCTGGCCAGCACAGTCTTAACTGGGGAGGCTAACAGGGCTCTACCCAGAGGCATCAGTTTCCAGGGGACTTGGGACAGCAAACAACCCCTTGGGGTGGCTCTGTCTAAGCTCCCCTGGCCTCAGTACCCCTCAGGGGAGAGCCAGACTCCCTGGGAAAGACTCTAGCACATAGCACCTGGGGCTGGACTGTTCTCTGCTCTTTTGCTGCTCTCTTCCTCAAATGGATCTCTTTATCACTGCTACATTCATTTACCAGAAACTGTTTTTTGCCCCAGGCAAGAGAATTCCTAGCTATGGCTCTGTGGTCAGGCATAGTGAGAAAAGGACCTGACTTATTCAGAAGGCTTGGGTTCGAGCAACACTCTAGTTATTTACTACCTATGAACCCTTGAAAAGTCACTTAACCTACTTGGGTTTCAGTTGCCTCTTGTGCAAAATAGGGGAGCCAACACTATGGGGATTTGCACTATATTACCAAAAATGATTTACTTATCAGAAATGAAGCAAAATATAATTAAAGACATTTATGGGGGAAGCTAGGTGGCTCTATGGATGGAGAGCTAGGCTTGAGGGGGGGGGTCCTGGGTTCAAATATGATCTCACATTTCCTAGCTGTGTGATCAAGTCACTTCACTCCCATTGCCTAGCCCTTGTCACTTGTGAAAGGGAATTCTTTATTTTCTTTGTCTATTTTGAGTTAACACTTGTGAAAGGGAATTCTTAATTCTCTTTTTCTATTTTGAGTTAACACTTGGTTAACATTAATTTAAGTACCCCTACTTAGTACTTCACCAGACTGTAAAGTGTGAATCAGGCTTTCTTTTAGTACCCCTACTTAGTAACTCACCAGACACGAAGTAAAAGTGTTCTATTCGCAAATCATTTGCTTAAGTGGGTACCAACTCAATAAGTCAGGAAATTGTGAATCCTTTTGATAAGAATTTACACCTCAAGAGGATGAGAAGTGGATCCCACAAGACATTGAGCCCCTGAGCAGTGCTAGACAATATGAAAGCTGTAATTGGCCCCTGTGAAGAGAAGGGACAAAAAGTCACTATAAAAGCCCTGAATTTCTGAGGCTAGAGCTTGGCTTCAGGAGTCATCCTTGACAGATGGTGGTCTTCAGCTTGAACTGCCTCTTGGAGGGAACTTGGGAGAGTGAATAGCAGCTGGCCTTCCTTTCCTGACTTCTGGAGAGAAATAAATTCTGGTCGAGGGTTAACAAGTTGAACCAGGCTAAGTCAAGCACCAGAGCAATATTTAGTGTGATAGGCTAAATATCTTCTCTACCCTCTTTTTGTGTTTCTCAACTTTCACTCTCTTCACCTATTTTGTAAATAAAAATTATTGAAAGTCATTTTGACTTGAGCTATAATTTTTAAAATCAGCGACCACCATATTATTTATAATTTTCATATATTTTAATTAAATATTTAATTTTAATTCCTTATACACTCTTCTGCCTTGGAACCAATACACAGTATTGATCCTAAGACAAAAGGTAAGGGTTTAAAAAAAAGACCTTTATAATAAGAAAAGAAAATCTAGTAAGAGGGAAGGAAAGTCAGCCCAATGCTAAACTAGTATTCATGAAATCTTCAAAGAACCAGAAGAATCATCAAATCAATCAACCAACAAGCATTTATTAAGGCTTGTATGTACCAGATACCATCCTGGGTGCTAAGGATACATAGACAAAAAGGAAATGTCCTGGCATTCTAAGGAGTTTGCACTCTACTGAAAGATTTGAAACACACACACACCACAATACTAACTCTTTTTTTTTTTGGTGGGGGTGGGGAAGAGTAACAGCTGGTGGAATCAGGAAAGGCCTGGTGTAGAAAGTAGAGTCTGAGCTGAATTTTAAAGGAAACTAGTGGAAAGGGGCAGCTGGGTGGCTCAGTGGATAGAGAGCCAGGCCTAGAGATCTTTATCTATAAAATGAGCTATAGAAGGAAATGATGATCACTAATATTTTTACCAAGGTCCTGGGTTCAAATTTGGCCTCAGATACTTCCTAACTTTGTGACTCTGGGCAAGTCACTTAATCCCCATTGCCTAACCCCTACCACTCTTCTGCCTTGGAACCAATACACAGTATTGATTCTAAGGCAGATGGTAAGGGAGGAGAGAGAGAGAGAGAGAGAGAGAGAGAGAGAGAGAGAGAGAGAGAGAGAGAGAGAGAGAGAGAGAGAGAGAGAGAGAGAGAGAGAGAGAGAGAGAGAGAGAAAGGAAGGAAGGAAGGAAGGAAGGAAGGAAGGAAGGAAGGAAGGAAGGAAGGAAGGAAGGAAGGAAGGAAGGAAAAAGGAAAAAGAAATCCAATGAGAAACTACAATCAGTGAATTCTTCAATCCCAGAACCACACAAAAAGTTGACCAGAAGCCCATGGGAAATAGGAAAGGGGTTTGCCTGTAAAGTCAGTGCCAGGGCAGGTAAATGAGCCAACAGCCTCCAGAATGACCAGGGGCAGATGTAGGTTGCAGGGCTCTATATCTAGAGTCAGGAAGAGTGGTACCAAAGGGTAGTCAGAAATCCACATCGTGAGGACCAGGAAAGCCCTGGGGAGCCATAGCAACCAGAGTGACTTGGCAGCACCCAGATGAGGATAATTCAAGTGAAAGAACTCTGAGGCTCCTAGTATGCTGCTCTGAGATGCCATAAAAGGCATAGCACTCTAAAGTTTAAAGATTCAGTGGAGCCTTAGCAGAACAGCTGACAATCCCACCTCAAAATACAACAGGCACTGGAATCTGGTGTTCACACAAAGCCCCAAATCAGGAACTAAATCTGGAGAGTAGGATAAATTAAAGAAAACAGTAATCTGTAGAGGAAAAAATTATTGTGGATCTAGACATTTTGCCCCCAAAAAGAGGTGACTGATTCTGTAACAACTGCAAGCAAATGACTCAAAGCTGGGGGGGGGGGGGTTGGGGGGGGGGGCAGGGAACAGACCAAATGTTCCACAAGTGTTCAATTAAAACCTAAAAGAAATGAGGCAAGAAATGAAAAATGAAATAAAAACTCTGGAGGAAAGAATTAAGGGAATAAATAGCTTAAAGAAGAAAGTGGAAAACTTTATACAAGGGGAGACTTTATACAAGGAGACTTCCTGAAAACTAGAACTGACCAAACAGAAATCAATGACTCCATGAGGCAGTAAGAAATATTAGAACAAAATAAAAAAGATTTTAAAAATAAGAAAATGTAAAATCTGATGTCAAAAATAACTTACTTGGAGAGCAGGTCAAGGAAAGATAATTTAAGAGTCGTTATACTCCTTGAAAAATATGATTTTTAAGAAGCGTGGATATTGTATATCAAGAAATCATGTCATTAAAGCATACTATCTTTAACATTATTTATGTTTGGGGGGTGATTTTATATGAATATTATTTTACAACAATGACCAACATGGAAGTATTGCATGATAATACATGTATAATACAGATAAAATTGTTTACCATCTCCAAAGGGAGGGAGGGAGGGAGACAATTTGGATCTTATAATTTCAGGAAATGTATATTGAAAAGTGTTCTTACATGTAATTGGGAAAATAAAATATCTTTGAATTAAAAAAAAAAGAAATTAGTTACAGTTGCCTAGATCTTACAAGTTTCAAAGAGTCTGGAGGATTTGGGATTTCCTTTCTTCCCACTGATGCCTTAACCACATCAAAGTATCAGGACATAGATTCACCATGTTTAAGGAAAATTCCTTGTCACTCCAAGAATAGGGGAAAGGACTTTCAGCAACCCATGAATTACCATTTTGCTACATGTGTCATCAAAGCTTGAATCTACTTTCCTGTGGATTCTCTCTATACTTTTGGGAGGGTGAGTCACAGACTTTTGGTGGGATACTTTGTTCCAATTATTTTTATAAATATCCCTTTCCCTCCTTTTCTGAAAGCTACTTAAAACTAGCACACCAAAATGATTTTTAATAGGGGACAGGGTGGGAGCTTATACTGACAGCCTGAGAGGATCAACCCCACCTCCTCAGGGGTACCCTTCATACCTTCAGTGTAAGGTACAGCTTTGCTTTGAGATATGAGACTCATCTTTGAGATGAGTGCTAGCTGGAAATTCTTTGTCATTTTCACAAAGTCACCAGCACAGTATGATGGAAAGAACTCTCAATTTGTTAGAAGGATGGGCCTGAGTCCTGACTCTAGCAAATCCTTCAGTTCTCTGAACCTCAGTTTTCCCATGTCTTAAACTGAATTAATAATACCCTATCTCAAAGGGTTTCTATCAATTTTGTAAATTATAAAGCACTTTGTTGGTAGTCAGTCATTTTTCAGTTGAGTCTGATGCTCCATGTTCCTATTTGGCCTTTTCTTGGTAAAAATATTAGTGATCATCATTTCCTTCTATAGCTCATTTTATAGATAAAGAAACTGAGGCAAATAGGGTTAAGAGATTTTCCCAGGGTCACACAGCTAGTAAATGTCAGAAGCCAAATTTGAACTCAGAAAGGTGAGTCTTCCTGACTCCAGGCTCCGAACTATAACATCAGTTATTTCCAAAATACCAAAGTAGTAAGTCAAGTAACTTAGGAGAATATTTTAAAATATTGAGACAAGATTATTTTTCTTTTTAGGGATGAAAGGTTAGTTTCCATTAGCAGAAATCAGCGAAACTTCACTTCTCTGCTGATTTGCCATAATTATACCTAACAGGATATATTTATAAGACTTTATTTCATCTTTTCACCTTGAAAACTGCTCATGCCAAATGAGTAAAGAAGGAGCCCAGCTCAGTAACTAAATATATGAAACTGGGCAAGTCAGCTTGCTCCTCTGTGCCCACTTCCTTCTCTGTACAGATGACTTCTGAGGCCTTCTCTAACTATAAAATTCTATGACCTATACTGGCCAGGGAAAAACAATTATCAAAGAACAAATAGAAAAAATGATTGGAGACATAAAAAATGAATTTGATAATATAAAAAATAAAGTTTTATACATCAAAAAGCAATATATCCAAAATAAAATTAAACAATCTAGAAGTCCAATGACAGGGGAATAGTTAGGTAAATTTTGGTCCACCAAAACAATAGAAAATTATATCGCCCTTATAACCAACAAATATGAGGAATACAAAGAAAATCAGAGTATATGTTAACTATCTAAAAGGAAAATCAAATGACAATGAACAAAAGGAAGTGAGTGAATAATTCTGTTACTTTACTTATTGAAATTAATTGATCTAAATGTAAATTGTTACTAAATAACTGCTTCACATTAAATTTATTTTACATTTTGTTACTATATTTTGGGTTTTTAATCACTTAAGTTCCCCCTCCCCCCCTTTCCAAGAGAGCTAATCCATATAAAGAACTTTTTTAAGCCCTTACCTTCAGTCTTAAAATCAATATTTAGTATAGTCCAAGGCAAAAGAGCAAGAAGGGTTAGGCACTTAGGGGTAAGTGACATGCACAGGTCACACAGCTAGGAAGTATCTGAGGCCAGATTTGAACCCTGGATCTCCCATCTCCAGGCCTATGTTTTTATCCACTGAGCCACATAACTGCCTCAACAAATACAATTTTTAAAAGAAAAAAAGACAAAAGGAAAAAAAAAGTTTTAGCAGAATCAATAAATAGATTGAAAAAAAATCTGACAATATTTGTATTGTTCCATATCTGTGGACTGGCCCCCTCCCAACTCTACAAAGGAGTAGGCGAATATTTTTGCTAATTCTTTTTTGGGCCCAAGATTGATATTTATAAGTTTTCAGCATTCACTTTTTGTGATTATTTTTCTATTTCAATCATTGTAGTTATTGGGCATGCTCTGCTTCACTTTTCATTGTTTAATATCAGGTTTTTTTTCAAGCAAACAAGCATTTATTTAGTAAATGCTCTGTTTCAAACAGTGTGAGTACAAATTACAAAAGTTAGAAAGTCCAGAGCTGATATGTGTATTGTATATATATATATATATATAAAGACTAGATATTATAAAGACAAATATACATAGGATACATACAAGATAAATGAGAGGCATCATGGTTTGGTAGATAGAAAGGTAGCTCCAGAGATAGAATCATCTAAAATTAAGTCTTGTCTCACATATATTGGCTGTGTGACCACGGTTAATCATCTAATCTCTCAGTACCTCCATAATTTACTTGTTTTTTTTTAATTGAATTTTTTTCAATAAAGGAAAATTTGTCTCCTCTTGCCCCATCCTTAATTATGAAGAAAAAATCCCCACAATATCGCTGTTTTCACATGTATGGCCAAGTGAAATTAATTCCCAAACTGGCCATGTCCAAAAAAAGCCTTAGTTCATCAAAATTCATCACTTTTCTAGCAGGAGATGATTTACATGTTTCATCTTCAGTCTTCTAAAATTATCATTAGTTATTGCCATTGATCAGAATTCCTAAGAATTTGACAGTTTTGAGGGGATGCCCTTCAATTGGGGAATGGCTGAGCAAATTGTGGTATATGTTGGTGATGGAATACTATTGTGCTAAAAGGAATAATAAAGTGGAGGAATTCCATGGAGACTGGAACAACCTCCAGGAAGTGATGCAGAGCGAGAGGAGCAGAACCAGGAGAACATTGTACACAGAGACTAATACACTGTGGTATAATCGAACGTAATGGACTTCTCCATTAGTGGCGGTGTAATGTCCCTGAACAACTTGCAGGGATCCAGGAGAAAAAAAACACCATTCATAAGCAAAGGATAAACTATGGGAGTGGAAACACCGAGAAAAAGCAACTGCCTGAATACAGAGGTTGAGGGGACATGACAGAGGATAGACTCTAAATGAACACTCTAATGCAAATACTATCAACAAAGCAATGGGTTCAAATCAAGAAAATATCTAATGCCCAGTGGACTTACGCGTCGGCTATGGGGGGTGGGGGGGGGGAGGAAAAGAAAATGATCTATGTCTTTAATGAATAATGCTTGGAAATGATCAAATAAAATATATTTTAAAAAAAGAATTTGACAGTTTTATTAAAAAAAACTTTATATTGTTGTTGATACATAAATTGTTCTAATTCTGCTCACTTTTCTTTCAATTCATTCAAATTGAGGCAGCAAGGTGGAGAGGGTGCTGGAGTCTGGAAGACCTGAGTCCAAATATAGGCTCAACCATTTAATAATTGTATGTCCCTAAATAAATAAAATTAATTAATTAAATAATTGTATATCCCTGGCCAATTTGCTTAATCCATTTACCTCATTTTCCTCCATTCTTCAAATGAGGCTAACAGCACCTACTTCCCAGTAAGAATGGAAGTATGAATGTTAGCTATTTTTTTTTTAAACCCTTACCTTCCACCTTAGAATTAATACTGTGTATTGGTTCCAAGGCAGAAGAGGGCAAGGGCTAGGCAATGGGGGTCAAGTGACTTGCCCAAGGTCACACAGCTAGGAAGTGTCTGAGGCCAGATTTAAACCCAAGACCTCCTGTTTCTAGGCTTGGCTCTCAATCCACTGAGCTACCCAGCTGTCCCCAATGTTAGCTATTATTAAGCCTTCCTTCAGTGTCTCTGAATTCATCCCTTTCATCTTTTCTTATGGCACAATAGTAATCCATCACATTCACATATCATAATTTGGTCAGACATTCTCTACTTGCTGGTGCCCCCACCTCACTTTCTAATCCTTTGTTGTCACAAAAAGAACTGTTTTTTTGCATAGTCTTAGAGTTTGTTTTGTTTAGGACTAATCCTTCTCTTAACTCACTATATTATTTCTTCTTTTCCTTTCTTCCCTTTCCCTCTCATTTCCCTTTTGAATGAAATATTTTTATGTACCTGGCTATGTACGTATTCTTCACTATTTTGTCAGTTCAGATGAGAGTGAGATTCAGTGCTAGGCACCCAAAACACTTCTTCCTTCGCACACTTTGATTATGCAAGAGAATTTTCCGCATTATTGATCTCCTTTTTCTTCCCTAGTATATTCCTCTTACCTTTTCTTTCCATTCTTCTTTTAAGATCATTAGAAAATAATAGAACCATTTCTAGGCTTTCTGTTAAGCTAGATTTCCTCTATGATTCCTGTTGATGATGATGATAAATCCCTATATTAGAATACGAACAACTTATCCCTGCTTAGTTCCTTATAATTGTTCACTCTTTTACTGTTTTATATTTTTCTTGACCTCTGTGTTCACTCTTCAAAGTTTCTATACAGTTCTTTTCTGTTCATCAGCTTGGAAGCCTTTTATTTCATTAAAAATCCATTTCTCTGTGCCTCTTATAGAATTATACTCCATTTTGTTGTTTTGTTTTGGTTATAAACCTATATCTTTTGCCTTCTGGAAAATCATATTGAATGTTCTTCACTCCTTTACACTAGTTGCTAAAAAGTCTTGTGTGATCCTGCTTTGGCTCCTTGGTAATTAGATTTTTTCTTTATGGTTCCTTGAAATATTTTTATTTGGCTTAAAAGAACTGGATTTGGGCAATAATGTTTCTGAGAATTTTCATTTCAGAGTTTCTTTCTCTTTGCTTTGGGGGTTCTAAGAAATCGGGGCAGTTTTATTTTATGGTTTCTTAAAAATAATATAATTAACTCTTTTGGAGGAAGGTATGACCTTTAGAGAGTCCAGTAGTTCTTTTTTTTAACTTTATTTTTTTAGAAGTTTGAAACATTTTTTAGTTTTATCTTTATTTTATTTTAATAACAAATTTGTGCACACATTTTCCAGTTATATGATTCATCTTATCTCCCTCCTTTCTTCCCTCCCCCTCCCAGAGTTGACAAGTAATTGAATTTGAGTTATACATGGATTATCACGTAAAAATTTTCCATATTATTCATTTCTATAAGTGAATAATGTTATAAAAGCAAAACCCCAAATCATATACCCAAATAAACAACTGATAAATAATATGTTTTCGCCTGCATTTCTATTCCAATAGTTCTTTCTCTGGAGATGGATAGCATTCTTTTTCATAAGTTCCTCAGATTTGTCCTGGATCATCATATTGCTGTTAGTAGCAAAGTCTATCTCATTTGATCATCCTAGTCCAGTGATTCTTGGTATTTCTCCTCAATCAAGTTTAGGTCAATCATTTTTGCATTGAAATATCTTAAATCATCTATGTTTTCAGATTTTTTTTACTTTGTTGTAATAGTTTTTGTTGTCTCATTGAATCATTAACTTCTATTTGGTCCACTCTAATTTTAGGGTGTTTGTTATTTGGGTAAGGTTTGGTACTTCTCATGCCAAACTGTTAGTTCCCTTTCCACTTCTTTCTCTCACGGATCTCATTTCTTTCCCAAATTTTTTTACTAGCATTCTCATCTCATTTGCAAATAAATTTTAGCACTTAAAAAAAAAAAAAACTTGATTCATCTCCTCCAGAAATTCTAGTTCAATTTGTAGTAGTAGTAGTCTCTCGGTAACCGAGGATGACAATTGTCTTTGTGCATTTTTGTGCACAAAGACACTTGTGCATGAAATTTAAGTGGAAATGTCGATGCACAGACAGTCCCACTCTCTCGGTGTTGGAAGCCTGGGTCCAGTGGCACGAAAAGTCGTTGCACCTGGAGACTTCCTCAGCTGCATTGGATGGCTGTGTTGTCTTTTGTGCTCCAACACACCCTAAGCACTCCACAGTGCTTTGCTGCGTTGCCATCTCAGCCGTTGAACCTTCTTATTGGTTTCTTTCGCCGAAGCAGTCTTCACATGCTGGGTGAGCAAAGCCCTAGTTCACCAGGGGTCCACGACGACCCGATGGCTACCCTCACAAGGTTTAGCCGGCCTGTCGAAGCCGTTGCCTGGGGTGTGGCCGCTGTCACATGCTAGCAGCTACTGGGAGCCACAAGTGAGAGCTGGGTGTCAGGTGGGGGTCAGAGGCTGGAGAGCTGCCCTAGGAGGACACGACAAGCCCTCCATACCAGAGACACTACCCCTAAAAAGTGCTTTTCTCTGTAGCTTTGCTTATTGATGTTTTGGAGTCAT
Source organism: Monodelphis domestica (assembly GCF_027887165.1). Taxonomy (NCBI): domain Eukaryota; kingdom Metazoa; phylum Chordata; class Mammalia; order Didelphimorphia; family Didelphidae; genus Monodelphis; species Monodelphis domestica. Next base: position 502,786,762 of record NC_077227.1, read on the forward strand.
TCTTTTCCTCTGGCTTTGTGTCTTGATCATCCTATCTCCATAATAATTTATAATGTGATTCTTTTTTGTTTCCTTATTTTTCAAATCTACTTTCTGACTTTGGGTTTCATATTAGAGAAAGGCCAGGATCTGCACACTTCTGGAGAAATGGCTGGTCTGAGCATGCCCTCTCAGGCCCTTCTTCTGCCTTCTTAGAGGTACTGAGTTTTTATTTACATCAGGATCTCAGAGATAGCTCAAGCTGATGACCTACAGGCTTTTTGTGTGTTCCCAAAGTGATCTGATCCAGGGCAAAGTCTGATTGCTGCCCTCCTGGTGTGAGCTCTGCAGATTCTAGATGTGTATGGATATGAGCAACATGCCTATGTGCTTGCCCCAGCTGGAGTTCCAGTAGACTATTTCTGGAATCAGTCATTTTTACTTAGTTAGAAAGCTCCAATAATTCAGAGCAACACAATTACAAGCTCCTTTTATGTCTGAGATTCCTGCCTTGATTATTCTGCTTTAGGATTCAGACAAGACTGGAGACTAGGACTGTGCTCCTTAGGCTCAAGCCATACAAGCTTCTTCTTGCTTCTGCACCTTCTCCTTACTCAGTAGACAACAAAGAGTCTGTGACCATTCCTTGCCCTGGACCTCCACCCCTTGACACAAATTTCCTGCTCAGTAATGGATCTCTGATTCTGAGGTGAGAATGAGAGAGCTTGTTTCTTCACCCCACAAAACTTTCTGTGTGGACCTGGGACATCTTGTTCTCCTGCTACATAACTTCTTCCTGTACTAGAATGCTATAAGTAGAGGTTCTCTGCTAGACCTGATCCCCACAACCAGAGATTATCTCCATCTGTCTCCTTTGCTGTCTTGGGCTAGAAGAAATAACTTGTGATTTTTTTGTCTTAAATTTCATGATCAGAATTTATTCTCACATGTTTACTAGATCTGTGTGGAGGAATTATAGGGGAGAGTTGGGCTGAATTTCTTCTTGCTATTCTGATTCCACCTCCCAGGGAAATCTTTCTATTCTCTGCTTTTATCCTTGTTTCTTACAGAATATTAACATTCCATTATACTCATGTATCACAATTTGTTTAACCATTCTCACAACCAATGAGCATTTACTTTATTTTCAGTTCTCCACTACTACCAAAAGAAAAGCTGCTATAAATATTTGGTGTATATGGGACATTTCTTTTTTTTTTTAATCAGTCACTAAATTGGGGTATGTACCCAGTAGAAGAATACATGAGTCAAAGATTATGAACATTTTAGCCACTTTTTCTTTTCATAATTCTAGCTCATACTAATGAACTGGAATTATGAAATTCCAGATTTGTCAGCATTTCATTTCATGTGTTGATTTTTCCACATCTTCAACATGAAGTATTTTTGTCTAATTCATCTTAATAAGCATTTCTTATGCATGTGCTACACGCTAGTCACTGAACTAAGTGGTAGGTACAGTATACTAAAAAAAGGTAAAAACATGGTTTCTGCCTTCAAGGAACTCACATTCTAATGGAGAGGGAACATTAGAACCGTAAGATATTTAAAAGAAATGTAGTATAAATGGAAGGTGATTACAGAAAGAAGGGGTGGAGAGAAGGGTTAGGGAGTGAGAAAGGCTTCTTGAAGAGGGTGAGATCTGAGCAAAGTGTTGAAGGAAGTCAGAAATGCCAGGAAGCAGAAGTGAGGAGAGAGAGCATTCCAAGCATGGGGGAGAACAGCAAAAAGGCACAGAATCCAGAGCTCTACTGTTGTATGTCACAAACAGAGAGGCCAGGGTAGCTAGACTTGTGAATAGAAGGAAATATCAGAATATACCTTGCAATGTAAGTATACAGTGGTAGAACCCAAGAGTTGTTTTGATTTTGTAGTAAAGGGATTTTGCAAAGCTGGATGCATGAGAGGTTGCAGGGCCAACATTCCACTTAGAACTCTTCTAGGAGCAGAGACTGGACACAGAGGCTGTTACTGGAAAAAAGAGCTGGTGTCAGTTTTGGCTGGACTCCATTGAAGGGAGAAGCTGCATCTCTCCTGCTCTCAAGATAGACCAGAGGAATACCAGTTCAGGTTTCTGGGGTGGACCCAGAAACTAAATAGTTACTTTCCTTTGACTGTCTGGATATTCCTGAATGATTCCAGCTGCTGAAAATTACATAGAAAGTGGATTTCTACTGGAGTTTGCTGACATCCCTCTGGACTGCTAGCTGGACCAAAGGAAGACACTTGTGAGAATTTCTTTGGGCCTGGTTGTCTTTGCCCCTACAAATCCCTCTCTAACCTTAATTATTCATTAGTTATTTTAGGATAATTAGAAAGATGAAAATTAATACCTGGATGGGTTAATAGTAGTAAGTCATCTCCTAATCCCCTTCCAAATTCCTTATCCCTGCTTAGTTAAATAAACCCTCTTATTATATATTGTTAGTGTGATCCCATCTATTTAACCTTCCCAAAACCTTCCCTATTACAATTTGTACTTTTTATCAATAGTGATTGGGAATATTCTTTCATATGGTTGTTAATAGTTTGCAATATTTCTTTTCAGAACTCTTTGCTTATATCCTTTAACCATACATCTATTAGGGAATAGTTTTTGGTCTTTTATATTTCTATTTTTTTTCTATATAGCTAAAATATCAAACCCTTAACCAAGAAATTTGATTTTAAAAATTTCCCCATTCAAATAGTTTCCTTTATATCCTAAATGTAAACAGCAAGTTTTTAATAAAATTGAATATTTAAAAAAAATTTTTTTAATTGGGCAGGGACAGCTAGGTGGCAGGAGAGAGAGAGAGAGAGAGAGAGAGAGAGAGAGAGAGAGAGAGAGAGAGAGAGAGAGAGAGAGAGAGAGAGAGAGAGAGAGGCAGGACTGGAGATGGGAGGTCCTGGGTTTGAATCTGTCCTCAGACATTTCCTAGCTGTGTGACACCGGTCAAGTCACTTAACCCCAATTGTCCAAACCTTACCACTCTTCTGCCCTGGATCCAATATTTAGTATTGATTTTAAGATAGAAGGTAAGAGTAAAAAAAAAATAAATAAATAAATAAATAGAATAAAAACATTGGGCAAAAAGTCTTTGCACCAAATATTCTAATTTTTAAAATATGACATCAAGAATTTATAAGGACCTAGCTGTGTGACCTTGGACAAGTCACTTAACCCCAATTGCCTAGCCATTACTGCTCTTTTGCCTTAGAACAAATATTTAATATTGATTCTAAGACCAAAGAAGTAGCTTTAAGGAACTGCTACAAATGATTAAGATTAACTAATAGTCCGATGGTTAGAGAATACACAGGAACATAGATTTAGAGTTAGAAGCAACCTTTGAGGCCAACTAGTCCAAGCCATTCATTGTATGATGAGGAAACTGAGGCTAAGGGAGTGTCAATGATTTGCCCAAATCACACAAATAAGAAGTGTGAGAATTGGAATTTGATCCCATATCCTTTGATGTGAGAATCAGTACTTTCCCCTGTACAAAACTGCCTCCTATATCAGTTTTTCTCAAAAAAAAAAAAAAAACCCACAAGATTAATAATAACCCTCAAGCCATTACAAACTCCCTAAAATTCAGATATTCATTCATCAGATTAACAAAGAATTAAATGCAAGAAAATACAATCAGCATTGAGGTGAAACTACTGCTGGTGAAACTGTGAATTCATTCAATCTTCTTGGAAGGAAACATGATTCTGGAAAGCAGCCAAGGACCTGTAATTTTGTCCAAGACAGGTTGTATCCACAGTTGCCTCTTGGACATCTCAAATTAGATATCCTATAGACACCCTAAATTCAGCAAGTCTAAAACATATCCTCCCATATTCCTCTCTCTTCCCAATGTCCAGGGCACAAGCATCATCCTACTCACCCTAGCTTACAGCCTTAGGGACTCCTCACAATCCCCCCAGATATCCAATCTGCTGCCAAGTCCTATAGATTCTACCTTTTCAACATCTCTCTTGTTTTTAGTCTTCTCTTCACTCCCAAAGCCATCACCTTTAGTCTGGTCTCATCACCTAAGCCCACCTTATCTTTCTCCCACTTTAATTCATTGTCCATTCTGCTGCCAAAGTGATTTTCCTGAAGCACAGGTCAATTTTTCTTTCTAATTCTATTTTTTAAAAAAGGGTTTTGTAGTTTGATAGGTTTGGCACTAAGTAAATAAGTTTGGGTAGGATGGTCATTTTTATTATATTAGTTTGTCCTACCCATGAGCAATTAATGTTTTTCCAATTGTTTAGATCTAGTTTTATTTGTGTGAAAAGTGTTTTGTAGTTGCATTCATATAATTCCTGAGTTTGTCTTGGTAGATAGATTCCCAAATATTTTACATTATCTAGAGTGATTTTGAATGGAGTTTTCTCTTTCTAACTTTTGCTGCTGAGTTTTGTTGGAAATATATAGAAATGCTGATGGTTTATGGGGATTTATTTTATATCCTGCAACTCTGCTAAAATTATTTCTTATTTCCACTAGCTTTTCAGTTGATTCTCTAAGATTCTTTAAGTAAACTATCATATCATCTGTAAAGAGTGATAGTTTAGTCTCCTCATGGCTTACTTTAGTCCCTTCAATTTCTTTTTCTTCTCTAATTGCTACCGCTAGCTTTTCTAATACAACATTAAATAATAGTGGTGCTAAAGGGCATCCCTGTTTCACTCCTGATCTTATTGCAAAGACCTCTAACTTATCCCCATTGCAGATGATACTTGCTGATGGTTTTAAATAAATACCCAAAGCACAGATCAAACTGTATATATCACCCTACTACTTAATACACTCTAGCGGCTCCCTATTACCCGCAAGATCAAATATTACAATATGCTGGCATTTAAAAGATCTTCCCCAATGTCACCTTACTAGTCTTATGCTTTCCTCCTCGGCATGTGCCCAATGATCAGGCTACACTGATCTTCCTTCTCTTCTTTCCCCAGAACACTAAATCTGGGGACTCCATGTGTTTTCACTAGCCGCCCCTCCTAGTATGCCTAGGAGAGCCTGGAATGCTCTCCCCCAGCCTCACCTATGCCTCGTGGCTCTCCTGTCATCAAGACTCAGTATAAATCGCACATTCTCCAAGAGGCATTTCCCAATCTGTTACCCCTTTGCCCACTGCCAGTGCCTTCCCCCAGAGACTACCTTCCCTTCACATGCATGTGTGTGTATCATCTTGAGTGTATAGTTTTTGCATATTAACTCCCCCATTAAAGTATGAGATCTTTGAGGGCAGAGGCTAAGATTTTGTCTTTCTCGGTATCCCCAGCACTAAGCACAGTGCCTGCAGCATAGTAGTGAGTGTTTGACTAATGCTTGTGACTGCTTGCAACTCATTGCTTGCTTAGCTAATAAGTAGTGAGGGCAGTGGTTAGAGTACTGAGTCTGGAGTCAAGAAGACCTGAATTCAAACCTAGCCTTAGACACGTTCTAGCTGTGTACTCTGGGAAATTTCTGATCCTCTGCCTCAGTTCCTTCATCTGTAAAGTGAGAATATTAACACCTATTCCCCCAGATTGTTGTAAGAATCAAGGAAGATGGGGCAGGGAGGTGACTCAGTGGGACCTGGGTTCAAATTTGGCTTCAGACACTTCCTATCTGTATGACCTTGTAAAAGTCACTTATCTCCAATTGTCTAGCCCTTACTGCTCTTTTGCCTTGGAACTAATATTTAGTATCAATTCTAAGACAGAAGGTTAAAAAAAAAGGAATGTTTCAAAAAGAACTGAAGGTATTTGCAAAGTGTTTTGCACATATATTACAGCGTTTGAAGCACTATTTAAATGCTAGTTATTATTATTGTTGTTATCAATGTTATTATTATAAAGAAGTCTAAGAGAATGACCTGAGGCTCAGGAAGGCTAAGTGAACTACCACAGGTCACATAGCTGGTAGATGTCAGAAGCAAGATTTGAACTCATCTTCCTGACTTTATATGTTGCACTTTTCCTATAATATTCTACGGCCTTCTGAGCAACGTACAATAAGAGCTTCAAAACTGATCATATCAGTGAACTCACTACTAGAACTATATTCTAAGAATTTTAATTTTATTAAAGGAGTTCAATTGTTAAAAAGCTGTAACAGAAAAGCAGCTGGGTAGCTCATTGGGTGGAGACCCAGACATAGAGACGACACTTCCCAGCTGTGTGACCCTGGGCAAGTCACTTAACCCCCATTGCCTAGCCCTTACCACTCTTCTGCCTTAGAACCAATACACAGTTTTAAGTCCAAGATGGAAGGGTTTAAAAAAAAAAAAGTTGTAGCAGCTTTATTTATAGCAAGCAAAAACTGGAAGTAATCCATATACCAAGTGATGGGGAATGGCCAGTGATATATCATTGTAGAGTTAGGGTTAGGGACTGGAGCTGTGGCTTCATTATTACCCAGAACTCTCGGACACCTGGGCTGATGCAGGTGGGTTCTCTTTTTTTGCAAATACAGTCTCAGAGAGTTGCCTTAGTAATCCAGCCAGTATCAGTCAGCAACAGTTGTCTTCTTTCCTCTTCCTGAAGCCAGTTCTTCCTGGCCAGGTCTGGCTGTGCTCCGGAAAGGGGTATTCCATCAATGTAATGGAATATTAATGTGCCACAAATGACAAAGATTTGTGTAAAGTTAAGGCAGAGTAAAGAGTCAGAACCCCACAGTAAACACTGACACATAAATAAAAAGAGAAAGAAAATCTGAGGGGGACATGAAGCTGTGGGGAAAGAGAGCAGAAGCAGCCAGAGAAGATGTTCCTTAATACTTTGGCCAGTGATTTCATCATGATAGCTGCTCTTTTCAATAGGGCATATCCTTCTTTTTTTGCCTGTCCATTTTATGGGACTCTGCCCTTGTCTTGCCCACAATCTTCCATGATAGTCTGGACTCCTTCCTCTAGATCTCTGGACATCAGCTATGGAGCAGAGGACTCCAAGAACAGTCCACCAGCCACCCTTCACTCTTCCTGCCAAACTGGCTCGTCTTGTTCTCCTGCTGTCCATTTCTCTGACACCCTTTATTAAGTTTTCCTCCTTTATGTACTGTAGGTCCTAGTCATACCCACCCTGCACCTACCCATTTCCCTTTGGATATAGATGGCGTGCTCATCAAAGTTGCAGACGATGCAGAGATATGGAGACTATCTAACACATGGAATGACAGCGAGGATCCAAAAGGATCTTGACAGGCTACAGCTTTGGGCTGATTCTAATAAGGTGAAATTTAATAGGAAGAAATGTAGTCTGGCATGGGGGACAAAGACAAGATGGGGAGGCATGGAGAGGCAGGAGTTGCTCAGAAAAGACTCTAGGGGTTTTAGTGAACTACAAGCTCAACCAGTTGGCATTGCAACGAGACAGTCCAAAAAAGCTAAAGCAATCTTGGGCTGCATTAGGAGAAGCTTAGCTTCTAGGAATAGGGAGATGATAACCATCTTGTGCTCTGACCTCATCAGAATTCATCTAGAGTATGGTCTTGAGTTCTGAGCTGCACAGTGTAAAGAAAGGCTCTATGAAGGTCAGTTAGATAGCACCAGGGCTAGACTTGGAAGGTCCTGGGTTCAAATCTGTCCTGATACACCCTAGCTGTGTGATCCTGGACAAGTCACTTATCTTCGATGGCCTAGCCCTTGTCCTTCTATCACAGTTGTTACTAACACAGAAAGAAAGGGTTGTTTTGTTTTTATTTTTTTTTTTTAGCTTTATAGTGGTCATACCCAGAAGTAGACAGCCAAGAGTCAGTCACTGCCAGACCACAAGCATTTATTAAGTGCATCCTGTATGCCAGGCACTGGGCAAAGTAAGCATTAGAGATATTAGGAAGGGAGGAAATAGTCCTTCCTTTCAAAGGGCTCAGTCTGATGGGAGAGGTCACATGGAAACAACCATGTCCAGACGAGGTTTAGATACAGGATAAATTAGAGATAATCTAAGAGAGGCCACTAAATTTAAGGGCTAGGAAAAGCTTCGTGTAGACTACAGGGGTTCTCAACCTTTCTAATGCCGTGACCCCGCAATCGTGGGGACCCCAAACCAAAACATTATTTGGGTGGCGACTTCAAAACTGTCATTGTGCTACATTATGATTTGGAATGTAAATGCCTGATGTGCATCATGTATTCTCACGGCTACACATTGAGAGGCTGAGAACCGCTGGTGCAGGAGGTAAGGACATTAGCTGAGACTTGAAGGAAGCCAAGAAGCATGGAGGAGGAGGAAAGGAGAGAGTTCAAGGAATGGGAGACAACCAGGATCAGGGGGAGAGTGCCACGCTTGGGGAGCAGCAAGGCTATTGACACTGGATCAATCATAGGAGTACGTGGAGGGGTGTAAGTTGTAATTAAGACTAAAAAGGTAGTCAAAGAGCCACATTATGAAAGGTCTTAAAAGCCTAAAAGGATTTTACATTGGATCCTGAAAGTAATAGGGAGCTACTGAAATGTTATTGAATGTTTGGGGTGGCCGGGAGAGGAAGGACCTTGGGTTCAAATCATTTAACCTAGAGAAAAGATTTGGGTGGGAGGTCAGCTAAGCAGCTCTGCTCCAATGTTTGGAGCAACACCACATGGAAGAGTCCAAAGTGCCGGAGGCAGAAAAAACGGGTAGACTGTAAACTGGCAAATTTGTCCTTGAGGCCAGGAACGACCTGCCCTCACAGACGAGGTAGCAGGGTCCTCTTCCTTGAAGATCCTTAAGCAGAGGTTAGAGGATCATTTGTCAGCCATTTATAGGGATGGCACATCTGCAGTCGGGATTCTTTCATGACTGGATAGTCACGGAGGTCCCTTCCAGCTCTCAAGTTCTGAGTTAGTGGATGGCCCATAACTCTTGTGCTTCATAGATGGTGCATTTCACATCTCAAAGCTAAACATACTAACCAAAAAAATAAGAGTGAAAAAAAGATGAGATGGACCTTTGCTTATTTTTAAAATATTGTTATAAAAATATAATTCTTTTTTAAGCCTGAAGTTCTGTTTTAGAATTGGTATTAAGTATTGGCTCCAAGGAAGAGTGGTAAGGACTAGGCAATGGGGATTAAGTGACTTGCCCAAGGTCACACAGCTGGGAAGTGTGTGAGGCCAGATTTGAACCTAGGACCTCCCGTCTCTAGGCCTGGCTTTCAATCCACCCAGCAATAGCTGCCCCTACATTTTTATTATGTGACTACAATTGCTCCCTCACTAGGTGGAAAGTTTTGACGTTTTATCAGTATGGGGAATTCAGTTTCACCAATTATAGGATAACAAAGTGTCCCAGTAAGCAATTAGCCTAATAACCAATAACTTTGTTAATATTGGTATGAATATAGTAACTGATAAGCCAAAAGGCTGCACCCAGCTTACAGTGCTAAGTATCCCTTGTTGTTACTTATAACACCCTCATCTAGCTGTGTTTATCCTCTCTGATTTTGGCCAAGTCCTTTCAGCTCTGAGTCTCAGCTGCAAAAAGGGAGTAGGACTTGCCTCAAAAGGGCATTTTTATGAGGAAAAATACTCTGTATTATATCTACATGTAAGCTCTCATTGGTACAAAAGATACTCAACTTGTGTTAATGATATTCTTTGGAACATTGGAACAAGAAGGAATTATTTTACAGATAAGGAAACACCTTCCAGGGTTACTAAAGATGAAAGTGCTAATTATATGAACCGATGCAAAGTAAAGTGAGCAGAACCAAGAGAACAATGTATACAGTAGCAGAAATCTTATACAAGGATCAACACCATCCGCAAAGCAAGTCTACAAGTTAACCATGAGATGCTCTCCACAGCCAATGAAGGAACTGTTGGAGTCTGAGGCAGATCAGAGCATGTCATCTTCCATTTTATTGCCTTCATGAATTTTTTATTGTATTGGTGTTGTATTTTCTATCATGAATAACCAGTGTGGAAATATATAATGTATGAAAATACTGGCATGACCTATATCACTCTTTACTGCCTTGGAGCAGGGAAGGGGGGCAGAAAATCTGAATCCAAAGATGTCAAAAAAACAAAAAACTGAATATAAGAATGTCAAATGTTTTCAAATCTAAATATGCTAATTATTCTACCAGAAGATATGAGCTTATGGAAAGCTTAATACTAGAAGGTTCAGACTTATCAGTTGATGTACAAATTTTATCATAGGTGGTAGGGTGGATAGCGCATTGGACCGAGAGTCAAAATGAGTTCAAAATCAGTCTCATTTAAAAGCTTCATGATCCTGGCTAAGTCACTTAGCCTGTCTGCCTTAGTTGTCTTAACTATAAAATGGGAATTATAAATATTAACAACTTCATGGAGTTGCTGTCAGGACCAAAAGATATTTTTAAAGTGCTTAGAACAGTGCCTGGCACATGAAAAGTACTTAAAATACTTATTCCATTCCCTTCCCCTATCAAAATTTTTCATTTCTACTTGCTTTGCCTCGTGGATTAAAAAGAGAAATGCACTGTGCCAGTTGACACAGCTTGGGTCCTAATGGGGCGTTTTGGTCCTTTTAGTGTTAAATCACGTTTCATCGATATCCTTGTATTCAGAAGTAACAAAGTATCTTTCCAATTTACAACTCAACTTGCTACTGGCTTCTTTTTCCCTTAATAGAAATTCATCGTTTGTCCTTTTTTTAGAGACCTTCACTGTTACCCTAGAACCATGTTGGTGAAGCCATGGCACCGGTGCAGAGCTGGCACTCAAGAGAGCTGCTCCATTCCCCCTCTTCCCAGTACCAGAGAGCATTTTTTACATGCTCCATCACTTTGTCCAGCTGCCCAAAGCAAGCACTTTCTCCCTCAGCACTCTCTGGGGATGGGAGCTCACAGAGAGCTTAAGTTGGCCCTCCAAGAACTCAAACTGGGAAAAGGTTGGCCAATTCTGTATTACCATTAGAGCTACCAGAAGTATAGAAGTATTGGGTTATTTTAATGTCTGAATTATCTACAGAGCAGACCATAAGACTAAAAAAAAAAATGCAGCATGTGAAACTGTTACAAAACTTAATATATAATATTTAAGTCTCAAAACTGCCTAATTTGAGAGGGTAGGGCAGTTGGGGTAAAAAGATACCTATTTAACCATAACAGATCAATATTATCACTGTTATCAGAACTCTTACAAATTAGCTCCTCTCCATTTTTCTAGAGCTATGTTTCAAATTTTATCATAGAAAATCTATACATATATATTTTCTTTAAGCTCATTTGGAATAGATGTGAGAATACTAGTCAACTACTTGCAGTAATATTAACCCCAAAATGGCAAAAAACGTATTTAATAAAAATTCCCCATACCTAGCAGCCATGAATTAATCAAAGTATTTGGAATTGTTAAAATGGTTGATTAAAACATCTATTCCCTTTGATCCAGAAATTTCATTTCAAAACATTTGCTTAGAGTTCTAAGGGAGAAAGGCAAACCATTACATTGATAGCTGCATATTTTGTGGTAGCAAATAATTGGAAAGAAAATAGATGGCTGCCAATGGCTATTGGGAATCTGCTAAAAACAAAACAAAATTAGGATAGATGAATATAGTGGAGATTCAAGGTACCATACATAAATAGAAGAATTCAGAGAAACATAGCAAAACAAAGCTAGGTGGTTCAGTGGATAGAGGGCCAGGCCTGAATATTATAAGTCTTGGGTTCAAATATTGCCTCAGCTACTTTGTGATTCTGGGCAAGTCACTTAAATCCCATTTACCAAGTCCTTACCATTCTTCTAATATTTAGTATTGATTCTAGGATAGAGGGTATGGGTTTTTTCAGAAAACGGAAAAAAAAAAACTATGACATATTGATATAATGGAAGCTCAAGGTGCCATTAACAGGAAGAATTCAGAGAAGCATTGCAGATGTAAGACAAAAAAATATATACATGATTGAAAGCAAACTGAAAGAACAAGACAATGAAACTGAATTCTGATCAAACTTTGCTATGGAGAAGAGAAAATGTATCTTCTTTCTTTGCAAAAGTGAGATGGATTATAAATGTGAAATATTTATTGCAGAATACTGTCAGAAACTGTTCATGTTGGTTTTGTGTAACTGCAAAAATGTAGGTTTCAAGACTGTGAATTGCCAAAACTGTAAAGATGATTTTTAGTGCCTTGATTTAAATCAAATGTAAAAATAGACGAATCTTCAATCCCCAGAAGTCCTTGCTTCACTTCCCCAGAATGCTTTGTAATCTCACTGAATTCTCACCTGGGTTGAGAGCAAAATCATTATTTAAAGGGTCTCTGCTGTGACAAGGAAATCACTTTAAAAGACTGATATATATTAATTTAAGGTCGCCAAGGAATTCAGCTATGTAATTCCTAAATGAAAACAAGTCAGCAGTCAACCTTTTATGGAGTTTAATTACAAACAGGAGGAAGAAAGGTATTAGAGATAGAGAGGGAGAGAGAAAGGGGAGAGAAGGGAATAGGGCCTAAATACCCCTTCTGTTTAGGCTGGGCCAAAAGGCCCAAGCCCTTAGATAGCTGAGGCAAAGAAAAGAGATCAGTCCCTAACACTCACGTGACCAAAATGGAGAAACAGTCTCAAGGGCCTCCAACTCCAGCTTCCTTCAGAGCCAACTCCCAGAGCAAAAACCTCTCCAACCAACCACCCCTCAGTCCTTCAGCCCCCCCCTCCCCCCACCCCACCCCTATCTTTAAGGAAAACATCCAAGTTCCCTCCCCTCAGTTCTCACATCTACCAATCACTGTCGATGTCTTCCCTGGGCCAATGGTGGCTCTAGCTTAACCCCGGACCACCCAGAGGTCTGTGGCTTTGCACATGTCTGTTGAAGGTCGTATTCTCAATAATTAAATCTTGACCCTTTGCTGCAGCCCTTCCTAAATCCTGTTAGGACTGAGTGGGGTGGAAATTGTATTTTCCAAGACCTGGTTCTGTCATTCCAAGTATCTCCATTGTATCAATTCTAAAATCAATCATGACTCAAAGAAATTCCTGTTCTATGCTTAAGCATAGGTCAAAGCCCTTTCCATTGTTCAGCAAAAGGTTTCTGTCCTAAAGTAATCTTAAGAAGGGAGGAGGAGGAACCTCCCATGCCAATGGGGTTCACATTCCAATAGAGTTCCCACTATCAATAGGAAATTTTTCAAGTATGAAATTTCCCAATGGTTAAATTTCCAACATTTATAAGTCTAAGAAATTTTAAGGTTTACACTGCCCACGGCAGGGGCTCTTCTCTTCCTGGCTCTGCTGGCAAACAGACATCTCATGATGTGAGTGAAATTTGAGTGGGCCTCATGGCCCACCTAGCACATGCTTCTCTTGCTTGTATTTTCTTTAACCCTTGACCTTTAATAAACCTCATAAAAATAATACTCCTTGCAGAGAGAGACTAATTTCTCACTCTATCAGTATCCCCCTAAATTTTAATCTTTACACAAAATAAGAGGTCGCCATGGGAAAAATTCCCAAATATGAAAATACCCAAGTCAGCTGGGTTTTATGGAGATTTTAATTAATACAAATGAAGGAATTATGGGAAGGGAGACAGAGTAAGAGGAAATAGTAGGAAGGGCCTAGGCCTGAGCCTTAAGAGAGACTAGTCAGTCTTTAATCACTCACCACAAGATTTGTCCCAAGCAAAACTCCAGTACTTCACCGAAATCCTCAACTCCTGAACTGAGTTGAGACCCAGCTACTCCAACTAGTCCGAACTCTCTCCCTAAGTTCAGAGAGCCAGCTCCTTTTAAAGAGAAATTTCTCTTATGTCACCTCCCCTAAATTTTCACATCTACCAATCACAGTAGGCATTTTCCCCAGGACTGACCGTTCTTAGTTCATATCTTTTGTTCTCACCTTCTCTGGGTAGACTAAAACTTCACAACTCTTGTTAAACTTGCCGTTTGTTTGCTTGACCTTTTAATGATTAATTTGACCTTCATAGGTACATAGCACCCTTTTTTGTATTAGATCTAAAAATAGGCCTAGCTTAAGGTTCTAGCTTTATTATGAGTTAGGGACTTTTTCATTGTTCCATCAGGAGTTTACAACCCCGATGGTACTGTCTGAGCAGGGTGGAGTAATTTTAAAGTTCCCAATACATTCCTGATCAAGTACCTTCATTTGTTACAATAAGGAAAAAGCTTAACCAAATCTTCTAAGGTAGAGTCTGAGCAGTTTTTAAGATTCACATCTGCTGAAATTTCTTTTAAAACTTCTTTGCTATAAGGGAAAGCTTGTTGGATAAATTGGAAGGGTTATATTCAGAAACAAAGGCTACATAAGAACAAACATATCAATAAAATTAAGATGAAAATTTTCTCTATCACCCACTTTGGATTCATTCACAAATTTATATAAACAAGTAATGTTAATATAAGACTTTTTTATTATAGTTTATAAAAAATACCACTAAAACTAATTTGATTCCTCAAAAATCAATGTTCATTTAGTGAAATATCAATGTACATTTATATTAAAGTTGTAGTAAAAATACTGACATTTAATAGTTTACACAAGTCTCATTCATGTAAAAATCACATAGCATGTAAAATTTAATTAGAAAATTCATAATATTCACATATTTTGTTGACAGCTCATGAGAACATTGTCCTAAACTCAATACATAACATAAAATTTCACAGTTCAGTTTTTTAGTATCATAAGATAAAAATAATTTTAGAAAACAAGTTCTAAATCCAGAATGTGCTATGTATTAATAAGATGCACTTGGAAGTAATCTCTGTTCAGACCACCAATAAATTGTCATTTTTATCATGTAATAACAAAATTTAATTTTTATGATAATCTTAAAAATAAATCATTTTCCAATTGCTCTATCCTTAATTTAAAGAAGTCTGGTTGACAATCAAGTTTACCTATATCCTTAAACATGATAATTAGTACAAAAAATGTTGTGCTAGCAGCTTTGACTTTCCATTTTTGGAAACTTGGAAATATTATGACAAAACTAAATTTGGATTGTTTAAAAACAGTATAAAGTCCTGAATTTTTCCAAGAAAAAAGCTTAGACATTAACTTTGTAAAATAAAAAATTAAGAGGTAGTGTGTGAAAGGCTAGTGTTTATATTTTAAAAGCTTAACTTGAACCCCTGCACCATTAACATATAAAAAGGTTGAACAACCTATGTGCTAACTTTTTATTGTTATTCCATTCCAAAGTTGCTTTAAAAACAGTGGAATATGAATGGAAGAACCCAAGTAAATTTAAAAAGAACTAGTATATAAAACCTTTTATATAATGCTGTGCAGTCAGTATTAGTTTAGTGGTACTATAAACAAAACATATTTAAGTTAGATATCCTGTGTTAGATATTCATTATTTTAGCAATACTTTCATTCTTCACATAATTTTATTACATATAAATCCTTCAAAATGGGAGTCATTTAATTCTTCATCTTAATAGCACATATTATAAAGGCATTCACACTAATCCCATCATAAAGTTAATTAATAAATAATTAGTTCAGGGAAAGTGTCCATAAATCTTAAAAAGGAAACATGCATTTCTTTATAATAGTCTTAAGTTCTATATACAGTGTTCATGCACATGATAATTATAAATACAAAAAAATTAAGCAAAGAATGAAAGTTAGCAGCATTACTAGTTCTATTTGGATGCCTGTGTGAAAGCAATAAATATCCTCTCAAAAAATTAATGTAAATGTACTTCACTTGCCAGTTTGTCCTTTCCGTAATCCAGAGAGCAGTACCATAAATGAAAACCAAAAATCTTTGTAAAAAAGTGCATAAGTTTGTCCTATGTGTATGTAGTTCTCTTCTCTTAATCCAAGTGCATATTTACACACAAGAAAATTCACATTAGAAAGGCACAAATGTACACACAAATAGAAACAAAGAAATTTTCCTATAAGAAGCAATAAAAAGGAATTGTCTTGAGATTCTCTCCAAATCAGCACA
The DNA here is from genome assembly GCF_027887165.1 of Monodelphis domestica. Lineage (NCBI taxonomy): Eukaryota > Metazoa > Chordata > Mammalia > Didelphimorphia > Didelphidae > Monodelphis > Monodelphis domestica. Next base: position 502,802,628 of record NC_077227.1, read on the forward strand.
AAACAAAAAAGAAAATAAGATGAGAAGTTATAACCAGATGGATTAACTATGTCATTAGTTTGCCAAGGTATGGTATATGTGAGTACTATCTTAAAACAACTTTCACAAAACTTTATTGCATTTAGGAATCACTTCTATGCTTCGTAAACAATTTTTAAGCTGCTGATTATTTTGATTTCTTTGAAAGTTAACACAAAGTATTATATTGCAATTAGCAAAATAAGCATAATGCAAGAAATCAAAGTCATAAAATACTGTAAACCAAGAGAAGAGAACTGGTCCTTAAGGTACCAGAGGAGGCAAAATCAAACTTTCACATTAGTATCATTAGATTGTAGCTAAGAGCATTAATACAGAATAGTTTTACTGGGCTCTGCATGGCAGGTTAAATATATAACCACTTCAAATGGAAATGATCAAATTCATTTTGCAGTACTGAAAATGTACCCCTTTACTATAATAGTAATTCTTACAATGTCAGAAGTAAATTTCACTTCCAAATGCTCAAATTCACCTCTAATCCATGATGGGTATTTACATTAGCAAGATCAAACAACATTTTAAATCTTAATTATTGTTTGCATTTCTACTTTATGTCACTGGTACAGAGGTACATATGCTTTTAAATAGCCAAATATAAAGTTCTATGGCACCTTCATTTTAAGAAGCCACTCAAATAACAAATATCATAATGTTATAATCGTCCCATCTTCTTCTAGTGGTTTTTGATCAGAAGCAAGTATTTCATGTTCCATCTTTGTGCCACTCGTGTGCGGTAAATTCCCATCATTAGGAATAAAACCATTCTGTGCTGACTCAAAACTGAGTTCAATTTGTGTTAGTGATTCTAAGCTCTCAGCAGTAGGAACTGCTTTGGGTATTTGCTGAGGCATTCCATTATCTTCAATAATTATGTCTTCTTCATCACTCTCTTCATCTTTAGGATCAAAATTTGTCTCAATGTGAGGTGAGTAGCTGATAAGGCTGTTATCAGTAGACTGACCTGAACTGCCAGAAGTCCGACTATTCCTGACAACATTATTTCTCTGATTTGCTGGTCTCACGGTTATAATCAGGTTACGACTGTTTGCAATCATCATGTCCGTAACTTGATCAAGACTTTTCCCTGAAACTTCTATTCCATTAACTTCTAAAACTTCATCATTAACTGCCAGTAAGCCAGTACTCTGAGCCAATCCACCCGGAACAAGCCTGGATATGAAAATCCCTGGTACTTTTTCCAGGCCATGTGGTGTGACTCTTACGCTAGAGCCATCTCGGATATAGAATCCCAGTGGTTTTTCTGTTCCATATTTGTAAAGACGAACTCTGCGGTGTGTTTCTGGGAGAATATCCACATCTATAATGGAAGACACTGGTCTAAAGTCTTGTGGTAGGCTAATAACTATATTTGGTTTCTTTTTATGATAATCAGGACGTAATACATTTGTCAAGACGTTCTTCTTCTTTGTTAGCGTATCTGTACCAAAGGCACTGTAGTCTGCTTCTTCTATTTAAAAACAAAAACAAAATCGTTAATTATTAGCATTAGTCTACATAGAAAGGCCATCACACTCTATAACATAGCATGGGGCAGTTATGGTGACAGAGTAATATACCAACAAGGATTCATAAGTCATTAACTTAAACACAACCAACTGATAAGTTTTATTCAATTAATAATTTAGTAGCAGTGACATGGTATTCTAAAAAAACCGCTAGATGGCCCTCTTCTGTGATATCATCAAGAAAATTCTGTCAAGATTTTTACAAAGTTGAATCACACACACAAATCACACGTGTCTACTATGTAACAAAAGAAATGCATTGTATTTTAACCAAAACTCATTAAAACTATAAAAGCATATCTGATAAAAATTGCCAACACTGTGAAGGCAGTTTCTATATGAATATGTATTCAGGGCTACAAATATATCTTAGAAATGAATGGGTTTTTATTTGGGTTGTAGATAAAATAAATTGAGCTCAAATAATATTAATATGACTATAAAGCTATAGTAATTTTTCCAAGCAACATTAGTAAACAATTCAAGAACTATAGATTTATAGCCTTTTCTACTACTTTTTTTCCAACTGGATCCAATTTCTTTCACTGCCCTCCCCACCCCACTCCTTTCTCTTTTTAAATAATCATAATACCTGGGTTCAATAGTAAGCTCCTCTGGTAGAAAGTGTTTAGGGTTACACAGGTGATTGAAAAGCAGGGAGACGTATACAAAAGTGTGAAAAAGCTAGGATATTAGGATGTATTCATGAATTAAAGAACAAAACAGGAGACAATTTACATATAACATCACAAAATTTCAGATGAGGAAAGCAAAGAATAGATGTGACAGATGGGAAAAACAGTATGTCCCAAATTTAAAATGTAATGAATTTGATGCTAATATTGTCGAATTTGGTATAACTTGCTTGATCACTTATAAAATATTTCAGGGTTTACTTTTTTTTTAAACCCATACAATATTGTGTATTTGTTCCAAGGCTAAAAAGAGTGGTAAGGGCTAGGACAGTCATAGAGAACCTTTTAGAAATCAAGTGCCCATGCTTGGACCAACACCTCACATCCTACACCAAGATAAACTCAGAATGGGTGAATGACCTGAACATAAAGAAGGAAACTATAAGTAAATTAGGTGAACACAGAATAGTATACATGTCAGATCTTTGGGAAGGGAAAGATTTCAAAACCAAGCAAGACTTAGAAAGAGTCACAAAATGTAAAATGAATAATTTTGACTACATCAAATTAAAAAGTTTTTGTACAAACAAAACCAATGTAACTAAAATCAGAAGGGAAGCAACAAATTGGGAAACAATCTTCATAAAAACCTCTGACAAAGGTTTAATTACTCAAATTTACAAAGAGCTAAATCAATTGTACAAAAAATCAAGCCATTCTCATTCTGATAAATGGGCAAGGGACATGAATAGGGAGTTTTCAGCCAAAGAAATCAAAACCATTAATAAGCACATGAAAAAGTGTTCTACATCTCTTATAATCAGAGAGATGCAAATCAAAACAACTCTGAGGTATCACCTCATACCTAGCAGATTTGGCTAACATCATGGCAAAGGAAAATAATGAATGCTGGAGGGGATGTGGCAAAGTAGGGACATTAATTCATTGCTGGTAGAGTTGTGAATTGATCTAACCATTCTGGAGGGCATTTTGGAACTATGCCCAAAGGGCACTAAAAGACTGTCTGCCCTTTGATCCAGCCATAGCACTGCTGAGTTTGTATCCCAAAGAGATAATAAGGAAAAAGACTTGTACAAGAATATTCATAGCTGTGCTCTTTGTGGTGGCCAAAAACTGGAAAATGAGGGGACGCCCTTCAATTGGGGAATGGCTTAACAAACTGTGGTATATGTTGGTGATGGAATACTATTGTGCTCAAAGGATAATAAAATGGAGGAATTCCATGTGAACTGGAACAACCTCCAGGAAGTGATGCAGAGCGAAAGGAGCAGAACCAGGAAAACATTGTACACAGAGACTGATACACTGTGGTACAATTGAAGGTAATGGGCTCCTCCATTGGTGGTAATACATCGATCCTGAACGACCCAGAGGGGTACAGGAGAAAAAACACTATCCACATCCAGAGGAAAAACTGTGAGAGTAAAAACACTAAAGAAAAACTACTGCTTAATGATATGGGTCGAAGGAGATATGAATGGGGAAATAGACTCCAAATGAACATCCTATTGCAAATACCAACAACATGAAAAGAGGTTCTGATCAAGAACACATGCGATAATACCCAGTCAAACTGCACGTCGGCTATGGGAGGGGTGGGGGAAGGGGAGGGAGGAAAAGAAAATGATTTTTGTAACCAAGGAACAATGTTTGAAATTAAAAATTAAAATTAAAAAAAAGAAAAAGAAATCAAGTGCCCAAACTGTAACCTTCACATCACATGTGAGCCCCCTGCCTTAGCTCAGCCAAGGGAAGAGGATGCACTCCCCTTGGGCTGCTGAGCAGAGAGGTCATGTGAGAAATGTCCTCAGGTGGTGGTGGGGGAGGTTTCTTGGTTCCATTAGGTCCCTTTTGTTGTGGTGATACATATTTAGCTTTTATTATTTAAAATGCTATTTCTTATAAAGAATAAATTAAATATAACATGATTACATAAGCAATTCAAATATTCCATTGGTTAGTTCACCAAGCACTTGACAAAGAACTACTTTCAGAAATTATCTATTCATTAAAACATTCTCTCAAAAAGCAGCAACAAAACAACTTATAAATTGCTATATTTGAAAGTAAACTTGGATCATAGGCTACATGATTATAAACACACTAATTTCCCTCCATATGCTCTAGTGTCTCCAAAGTGAGGGGAATTTTATGTTAATTGGAATAAACATAGAAAATGATCAAATTAACTGTGCTAACTGGAAATCCAGTGCATTTTTAACTATCATCTAAAATTACAGTTTCTTTTCAAAAGCATGCATACTTTTAGCTTAAGTATTTGCCGAGTTAATTTTATTTACAATATCTTTTAAAACATTTCAAATTACTTTGCCTGGATTTATTTTCAGTTTATAAAAAACTTAGGAATATCATGAAGGAATCCAAAGTGAGATAAAACAAAGCACTTTTGATCCCAAAGTGAAATCTAATGTTACTGTTAGGGTGAAGCAGGAAACACTTAAAATTAGACGTTTAAATCATCCCTGGTGAAGGCAGACATATTCATAATTCATAGATCACTTCAAACACTTTATATAAACAAGAACAAAAACCCTAACTACTGAGAGGTAGGAAAAAAAGACTAAATAGCAAAACAATGAATAAGCTGGCATGCAAATTTTATTTAGAATGAGGGAGAAAATGAAATATGTACCAGCTTTAAAGTTGTCAGATAAAAAAAAATTAATTTCCTCATTTTTCAGCTCCCTAGAAGGCTTAAAATATGCCCAACTTTAATACTCTAGGAAAAGAAAAAAATACCTGACCATTGTCATAATCTCATACATGGAAGAATTAGCAAGTGTTAACAAGTCCAAAGGATAGAAAAGACTTTCTTAATGTTTGGGTTCCTCAGATACATCATGTTAATGCCAACACCTTCTCTTTGCAAAACCTGGTATAAGTAACTTGAGAAAACAGCTTCTCTGAATATCTTTTCTCAAAAAATTTCATTTTCAAATAATGTATGAAATAAACATAATGGCATATATGTTAGTGAATAATATCAAAATCCCCATCCATATAAAATTTAGGAAAAAATAAAAATGTCTTCCTTCACTACTACTTGTGGAAAGCTTAAGCAGAGAAACTAATCTGCATAATTTGGCCATGCAGCCAGACTTCATTTGTTACATTCTTGACTAAATTCTCAAAAGCAATATGCCTGAGTACAAAGACACCTTTGTTCTCCCATCTAGCTAATCAGTTTACAGCTACTGGGAAAAGAAATATTTTGGCAGAGAGCCACAGTAGAGGGTGCTAGTTTAAAGTGTAAAGGTGAATGTCCAAATGGAATGCAAGTTGACTTTCTACTTTATCAGTAGATGTATATATGTTCTGGCTCTTTGAAACTATGAGAATATAAAAAAATTTTTTTTTAACTCTGATCAAATTAAATTAATTTAAAGCAAAAATTTTCTTGTATGCTACCAAGAGTCACAATTTGGTAAAATATTAGTGCCATAGCCAGTAATCTAGACTGACATCTGACTTATCCAGCAATCTGAAGTATCCAAAACACAGCCAAGAACCCCAGAGGGGGGAAAAATTACATCACAAATCACATACATTTAGAGAAGACTCCTCCAGGTCCCTAATCAGAGCCTATTTATTCTTATTTTAGGCAATGTGATGCAGCACACATTTGCAAAACAAAGGATTTGAAGTCAGGAGGCCTAGATTTCACTACTCCTCTAGTTTCATTACTACTTAGCTGTGTGATCTTGGGAGGGAGTCATTTAACTTCTCTGGGTTTCAGTGTCCTCATCTGGAAAATGGATCTAATTCAACAAACATTTATTATGTACTATATGTAAGATATGTAACAAAACTTATTTCTCATACAAGTAAGAGTCACAGAAAAGACAAAAATTAGACAAATTCTCTCAAAGCATAGCATTCTGTGTCAATAGCCAAGGTGGGGCTTTATGAATACTTTTTGCCTTTTAAAAATACATAAATATTCCCCAAATTGTAAGAATTCATGAAGGTCACTGTGTAGATAAAGCTGCATCTTAGATGCTTTCTAATCATAGGAAAGACAGTAGTCCCTAAACTCAGGGAACTTGCTAACCAAAAACATTCTTTGTGATTATGCCTGGGTAAAAAAAATGACCTTTTGGCAGCTCTTTTAGAGAGGTGAAGCCAAAGTTTCAAATATAAATTAATTTCCATTTCCAAACTAGATAAGAAAACATCATTTTAGCTAAATTAGTATGTAAGTAAACCATCCATACTATTAGATTAAAAAGTTAAACATAATCAGTAAGTTAGTGTCTAACATTCTTATTGTAGAACATGGAACAGTTGAAATAACTCATTTTATTGTCATGAAAAATGTAATATTCCTCAAGAGTTAAACTTAAAACTATGCCACTTAAGATTCTAGTTTGCCTTCTCTATAAATTTAATCAGGATATCTTTCTTGCAACTGGCCAAAAAAAAAAAAAAGCAGCTAGCTAGTAATAGAAGATCTAGAATCTTCTTTGTAAAAAACACTTTCAGGGTTTAATTCTCTTTTGCTACTATTTCCATGGTAACAGCACTAGAAATATGCAGTTATCCCCTGCCAACTAAAACCAGCCTTTGTTAAAAACAAAAAAACAGGTATAGTATTCAATTGTACCTCAAGCCCCAAAAAGTTATCAAATAAAAACAATTGATTCAAGATAGTTTCCTAAACTCAAAACAAAACAAAAAAAAATTATTCAGGTACTAAAAGATTTATGAAGAGTTCTTCACCCTGAGAATCCATATTTTCTATAAATCACAAATATAATCTTAAAGAAAACCACAATGAAATCTACAATGTATATGACATTTAATTTTTTTTTTTAACTCTTACCCTCCATCTTAGAGTCAATACTATGTATTGGGTTCCAAGGCAGAAGAGGGGTAAGGAAATGGGGGTTAAATGACTTGCCCAGGGTCATACAGCTGGGAAGTGTCTGAGGTCAGATTTGAACCTACGACTTCCCTTCTCTAGGGCTGGCTCTCAATCCACTGATCCACCCAGCTGCTCCCTAGATAAAATTTTAACAAGTTATTACCAAAATGTAGAAAATTGCTACATTGCTACAATGCAAACAAATTTGTTTACTATCAACTAAGGAGGAAGACAGTGGCAGTAGGATATGATTTCCAAGTTTAAAACTGTTTCTTGGACCAAATAGTACCTAGTTATGTTTATATAACCTGCTGTATAAATAGCCATTAAGCTCTTGTCAAGAAAAGTATCAAAATAAAGTGTGATAATGTATGCTTATAAATGGACTAATTGTGCTTATTCCTTGACTGAAAAGCCATCATTTGCATTAAGTTCCTATAAAACACACAAAACTAGAACAGAATATTCTCTGATGAGGAAAATTTTTTTCATTTAAAATGCTGTTTAATTCTACAAGGCTCTAAAAATAAAATTCTAGTCTTAATGACAATATAGGCCAAGTATCCATTTCCCACTATTTAGGAAACGAATGTGAAGAAAATTTAAATAAGAAAAATGAATGCCTTGTTTTGATGTCTTTATTGAAATTAATAATAAAGAAAGGTTGAGATAAATACCCAAAAAAGAATTCAGAAAGGTCTGAATTTTATTATGTTAAAGGAGATCAGAAGTAAATACGCAAAAACAGATGTTGTTTTAACTCCTTTTTTTAAACCCTCACCTTCCATCTTAGAATCAATACTGTGTATTGGTTCCAAGGCAGAAGAGTGGTAAAGGGCTAAGCAATAGGGGTTAAGTGACTTGCCCAGGGTCACACAGCTGGGAAGTGTCTGAGGTCAGATTTGAACTTAGGACTTTCCGTCTCTAGGCCTGGCTCTCAATCCACTGAATCACCCCACTCCCTCCTTTAATCCAACTCTTTTAAAACTTAATCAGATGATATGGTTTATCAATTTTTATCATGTGGTTACCAAAAATGCTTAACATTCACACTCTACCTAATAACAAGTATTATGAATAACACTACATATTCCCAATTACATATGAGTATACTATATAAAAATTAAGGCATAATGATTAAAATGAATAGTGTGGGAAATTTTTCCATACTAAAGGTTGTTGAATGACTACTGATCAAGTTCATACTTTATGTATTTTCAACACTCTGGTACAGTTTAAAGTAGATCAGAGTTGAATAACAGCATGTCATGCCAGGCCTTATGATTTGGTGTCCTAGAATGTGGATGCTACACAGTCACTATCTCCTATCCACCACTGCTATGACATCCTTATTCTCTTCAACTCTTTCCTACTATAATATAGGATATCCCCTGAACCTGCTGGTTGTCTCAATCTTTCCTCATTCAGCAAAAATACAGAAGGCACACACACTACATCCTCAGGTAACCAAATTAAAAACTAAAAGGAGAAAGTTTTTTCTCTTCAGGTTTTTGGTGCCAGTCATCAGAAAAGTTATTTAATATAGAAAATGCCATGATTTCAAATATTCTTTCACAATATAAAAAAGGGATGTTTACAGATTTCTGGAATAACCTATAGACGAGTTTTCCTGTCATTCACTATAAACATATCCTAAGTAGCAAAAAAATTTCATTTAAAACAATAAAAATTTAATAAATCATAAAACAACCACATATTATGGATTTAGCACCAGAAGAGGTCACAGGTCATTTAGTTCAACTTTCTTATATTACAGATGAGAAAACTAAGGCCAAGGGAGGCTAAAGGATATATATTTAAAGTCAATTTTGTACCTTTTCCTATAAATTTTATTTAAAATAACAAAATATCGACAATCAACAGAATAGAAATAGGAATTGTGTTGATAAATTCACTCAAGAAAATATAGTGATTAAATCATTAGTGATTATTTGCCTCATGAGATTTAAAAATATCTATAAATATGTTGTAGGAAAAGACAGAATCAAGCAATATACACTTATTAAGCATCTAACTATCAGGCACGATGCAGAATTAGTCATGGTTTTTGTGAATCACACTTACCTTTTTTTTGTATAAAAATCCTAAGCAGTGGATTGGCTGTTGAAACAGCTTTATGATAGTTATCATCATTGTTTATAGGCAGTAAGTCTCCATGAACATCTGCATAACCTACTAAAACTTCAACATTGGGTATCTTATGAACATGCTGCAGTAATCCATAAAACTCTTCAAATCTTCCAGGTTTAGATCTTTCCAGAGAAAATCGACGAAATTCTGCTCCAAACTAGAAACAAAATATACATAACAAATTACTTTTAAAAATATCAAAAGTCAAAATTCCCATATTGACAAGCATTTATTTAGCACCTTTGAGCCAGAAACTGTGATAGGTATTGGGGATCAACAGGATACTAATGTTATGTCATATTAGCAGGTTAAAACATTTCCAACCAGTTAAGTCAGGAAATAATCAAAATAAAATGTCTAACAGCTTTCTTACCAAAGAAGAGAAATAGAATTAGCACTACAGTATAGTGGAAAGAGGCAGTTGTGGTTTAATGGGTTAAGAGCAATGGGTCTGGAGTCAAGAAGATCTAGAGTTCAAGTATAGTCCCAGAAACTTCCTAGTGTGTGACCTTGAACAAGTCACTTAATCTAATTAATTGCCTGACCAAAAAGGAGCCACTGGAGAAGGAAATGGCAAACCACCCCAGTACCCATGCAGAGAAAACCCATGTGTAGCTATGATCTATGGAGTCATGAAGGGTCACATCTGAACACAAACATCAAGGCCCTGATTTGAGAACAGAGGCCTGTGCCTACTAACTACATCCTGGCTATATTACTAGTCCATTTACCACCTAGTGAAAGCTATCATCTTTCTGTCCTGGGCTGTAAAATGAAGGGGGAAGATGATTTCTAAGGTCCCTTCTGGTTCTAAAATCCAACAATTTACTCCTCTGAGAAGACTAGGGACTTGTCTTTGTCTCCCTAATGGTCATGGCAGTCACTACACATCACTGTCCCATGCAAAATTATTTGAGCATTGAGTTCTTGGATGAGGAACTAGACTCAAGACCTGACAAAAAGGCCTCTCTGTTACTATTGACTGTTATGAAGCTAGTGCTACAACCGTTATTATATTCAATCCATCCATCCTCACATCAACATGGTTAAAATTAATTTTGTTTCTATACTGACTTTCTTAATTCCTAGCAAAGAAATAAAAGAAAATTTCCTGCCTTTTAGAGCTTTCAAATTAGTTTGAACAAAATATACAAGAAAAAGGTGTGAAAATAATTATGTTCAGGGGCATCTAGATCACCCAGGAGAAAGAACCACACCTGGAAACAGAAGGTTCTGTGGTTCAAACCTAGCCTTAGACACTTACTTCCTAGCTGTGTGACCCTGGGAGAGTCACTTAACCCCTATTGCTTACCCTTTGCTGCTCTTCTGACTTAGAAGTGATACTAAGACAGAAGGGTTAAAAAAACAGGATCAGAGATTTAAATCTAGAAGATACACTAGGTTATTTAATCCAATTCCCTTATTTTACAGGTAATAAAAATAATGCTCAGAGAGGCTGTGATCCTGCCTAAGGTCAAAGACCCAGACCTTCAAATTCATCACTCTTCTCACTGCATCCCTTGGTAAATTATCTGAGAGCTATTACTGCCAGAAAAATAATCATACTAACTGGGCCAACCTGAGAATGAGCTTCCCCAAACCTAACTATGCTAGTCCTCAAGCTCCAAAAGGTCAGCAAGCCTTTTCAATGTGGTTGAAAATCTGCCAGAAGATCACTGGCACAGCTCGCAAGACCCCACCTCCTGGTACTTTCAATGAAACTTCCATGGGGGAAGGCAGAATTTTTTATATTATTAACTTATACCAGTAAGATCAAAGGAAAGGTTGAATTGCTAACCAAAGAAGATAGAAGAGAAGCAACATTCATTAATCCAGAATCTCAGTACAGAATATGAAATTCTGCCTCCACTACTTTCCTATTACCCTTTGGTCTCTCATCTGATCAAGGACAGGCAATAATGCAGAAACACATCCAATGATTTTGTTTTTGTACTTCCTCAACAACGTAACTACACAACATATACATCCAACTATAATTGAGGTAAGTTGTTCTAGCAGATAGAGCATTGGACCTGCAATCAAGAAAACCCACATTTAAATCAGACCCTATTAGCTGTGTGATTTTGGGTCATTTACCCACCCTTTATCCCAGTTTCCTCAACTCTAAGAGGAAGATCATTAAAGTACCTACACTTGAAGTGTTGTGAGAATCAAATGACCTACTATTTGTTTAAAAGCACTTATGGGGGCAGCTAGGAAGATGGGAGGTCCTGGCCTCTGACACGTTCTGGCCGTGTGACCCTGGCCAAGTCACTTAACCCCCACTGCCTATGCTTTTACAGCTCTTCTGCCTTGAAACTGGTACATAGTATGGATTCTAAGCCAGAAGATATGGGTTTAAACGGGGAAAAAAAGATCTTAGCACAGTGCCTGGCATATAGTACATACTATATAAATGCTTATTCCTTCCTTTCCCTAAAAGGAATGTTTTTAGTCCTATTATGAAAACCATCACAGTTCTTCTTAAAAATGTTCATCGTAATAAAGCGAGCATAATAAAAATAGATAAAAAATATCAAATCAAAGTAACATTCAATTAGAAAATCTCCAAATTGGAAGGAGCCTCTAAAAGCATCTAGATCAACCGATAGCTGAACAGTAATCTCCAACAAGTGGTCATAAATATAACAGCAGTATAAAAATTAGCAATCTAAATCAAGTACCCGGAAGAAATGTATTTTTCTATAAAAACATAATAAAAGTTGCTGAGTACTGATCACACTAGAATGTTTGTGTATGTTACTATTAAAAAGCACAAAAAGACTTTTGAGCTTTTTGGAATGATACTATAAAAATAGGTGTGAAAATTAATACAAGCCTCTTCACTGAACACAGCAAATAAGCCTTTTTTGACAACTCAGTGCAATACAAACTTCAAACACCATCACTTTTGTCCATCTTTCAATTCCCAGACCTGTTGTACGGTTTTTCTACCCAAGAAATTTACTTCTCCCCAAGTGCTAGATAAATAAGGTAAGATTACAGATGTCTCAACAAAATCCTTAGGTTCCCATTTACCTTTCTAACCAGTACTAGATTCATTTGAACATAATCATTCCTTATTTACTCTGTACTTACTATCACTAGCAGGAAAATATTTAAATTATTCCTGACTTTATATGGGTAGGTTTATATTGTTGCCAATTAAATTTTCCAAACTCACTATTTTGGACTCTTCTAACTAAATACCTTACTTGAAACCAGTATTAGAACATACATACATAGTACATCACAAATATATAGGTACTTTGTTAAATTGACAATGATCATTCCCCCAACTGGTAATGGATCAAAGGATATGAATAGGCATGTTTTGGAAGAATAAAGCAAAGCAATATATAGTCATATTTTAAAAATATTTTTTAAAATGCTCTAAATAATTGACCATAGAAATACAAATTAAAACATACCTATCAGATTGGTAAAATGAAAAATGTCAAAGAAGATATGGAAAAATTGGGACACCACTTCTGGAAAAATTGTGGATTGATTGGACCATTTGAGAGAAATCTGGAATTATACCTCAAAACTTATAAAACGGTGTAGATCCTTTGACTCTGCAATACCATTGGTAGGTCTGCTTCCCATGGTTATCAGGGAAAAAGAAAAGAACCTATACATTTCAAATATTTATAGCAGTTCTCTTGGTGTGTGGTAAAGAAATGGAAATTAAAGGGATGCCCATCAATTGTGGAATGACTAAACAAGTGGTGGCATTGAACTGTGACAGAATGCAGCCATGTTATAAGAAATGATGAGCGAGATGATTTTTTTAAAAATATGGAAAAAACTTGAATGAAATAATGAAGACTTAACCGAGCAAAACCAGGACAATTTGTAGATAGTAATGCAATATTGTTCATGCAATACTGTTCAAAGAGTAACTGTGAATGATTAAGTGAGTCTGAGTAACATGAATATTCAAATTAACTACAAAAGATCTATACAGGAAAAATCTATTCACTTCCAGAGAAAGAATTGCTATATGGAAGTATGTACAGTATGGTTTTACATAAATATCTGTCAAATGTTGGCCCCTTCTCTAAAGTGGGGTTGGGAGAGAGAGGGAAGGAGGCAGTTTGGAACTCAAAATGTTGCAAAACACAAAATTAAGGGTTGTTTTTTTTCAAAATTAGGTTTTTAAAAGTATATATGTACACAGCAGCTTTAAGAGGCAATAAATTAAACTACATTTCTGAAATATAAACATACTATCATTTGTCAAGAAAATAAGGTGATTCATACCTACTCTGAGTTTAGTCACACCTACACATTACAAAATAAATAAAACTGAATAGAAACACCCTCCATATCAGGGTTAGAGTCCTATGACAACATCAAAAGTCAGTTTCTTGTTTTAATTACCCTGATGCTGGGGGCAGCTCAGTGGATTGAGAGCCAGGCCTAGAAATGGGAGGTCCTAGGTTCAAATCAGAACTCAGACACTTCCCAGCTGTGTCCCTGGGCAAGTCAATTAACCCCCATTGCCCTTACCACTCTTCTGTCTTAGAACCAATACCCATTGATTCTAAGGCAAAAAGTAAGGGTTTAAAAAATAATAATTACCCTGATGCTATCAAAATTTCATATTTGTTAGTAGTTGAAAAAAACAAAGATGTTTCTCAATATTCAATGCCATATGGATTTCTCAACCGGACTATCATTATTACTAAAATTTAATACATTTCCACATTTAATATCTTAACATTTTAGGTCATTTTGCTACACATTTGCAAAATAAATTCTCTTCCAGATGTTTCTTTTTTCTTAATAGGATGCCATTTTAATTAAGGCAATTGGAAGATTTTATGGCTTTACTATAGTCTGCTCTTTTGTAAATAGTTTTGTAATTTCTGGCAAAAATAAGTCTTCCAAATAACAAGTAATATTATTTTGCTTTTTGCAACAACAGGTTTAAGAGGAACTTTTTACAATCTGAGGGAAAGCACCAAGATATGGAAGAAAAGCAGATCCAATCAAATATTATTGTCAAGAGAATTATTCACTATGTATGGTTTCTTTTTTTTTTTTTTAAACCCTTACCTTCCATCTTGAAATCAATACTGTGTATTGGTTCCAAGGCAAGTGGTAAGGGCAAGGCAATGGGAGTTAAGTGACTTGCCCAAGGTCACACAGCTGGGAAGTATCTGAGGCCAAATTTGAATCCAGGACCTCCCATCTCTAGGTCTGGCTCTCAATCAAGCTACCCAGCTGCCCCCACTATGTATGGTTTCTAATAGTTAATTCTTACCATCCAGCATGTCATCTGAACAGTAAACTTTTTTTCATGGTCACTGAATAACTAATTTTAAGATTAGCCCAAGAAAGGTAATGAAATCAGGAAGTGCCATAGCTTAAAGAATCAATACCCCAAGGTTATTAAAGGACTCTATAATGATAACTGGTTGCAAAAGCTCTCAACACAAGAGATAATTGACAGCTAAGTCTACTGCACAGAAAAAATGCATTTCAAAGTTAAAAATATCTGTTAATGAAAAGAGATACCAGCTCCTCTATAGGTGCAGGATTAATTCAGAGCCAAGTAATATTTCTTATTTATGAAATCAACCAACTTTTAGCAATGATTATAGCAGAGTATATTAAAATTCAATGCCATTACACAAGTTGTGCTATTAATAAAGCAATGTGATGAAGAACTATTGTTTAAAATACTCTATATGTGAAAAAAGATATATGGCTATCATCATCATTTAAAAATATTTGTCCATGTTACAAAAAAGAAAACAATTTCACCAATAAAAATGGGCATTTTCACCATTGATATTAAATTTAATGACAATCCACTTATTAGTAATAAGAATTGGAGGCAGCTGGGTAGTTCAGTGGATTGAGAGCCAGGCCTAGAGACAGGAGGTCCTAGGTTCAAATCTGGCCTCAGACACTTCCCAGCTGTGTGACCCTGGGCAAGTCACTGAACCCCCATTGCCTAGCCCTTACCACTCTTCTGTCTTGGAACATACACAACATAGATTCCAAGATGGAAGGTACCGGTTTAAAAAAAAAAAGTAATAAGAACAGAGAAACTGTATTTACCCTACTGCTGTGCTTATCTAGTCAACCATGAGCCATATATACAAAGCATGTATCTCAAATCAAACTCTTCCAATGACTATGAGAGTTTATAAAAGCTGTACTTTATAATGTATCAAATATGCCATATAAGTTATCTAACTGAATACACACGTACACATGAGAATTTTAAACCAACTGGCAGAAAAGGAGAAAATGTGCCATAGTCCATAATACACATTAATTTCTTTCAATAGGCATTTGAGGATCATTCTGCAAGGCATCATAACAAATGCTCATCACTGTATGATTTGAAATTCCATCATGTTAAAGACATCATGTGTAGAATGAGTATTAATTCATTTTTTAAAATGTTAAAACCAACTGGCTATGTTTAAGCCAATACTTAGTTTTGAGATCTGTGCACTAAAGAATTTTTTGTTAACCTAAGCTCCAAAATCTAGTGTCAGGATTATAAGAAGACATCTTGATCATCCTGCATGGGCTCACTATCAATATGGCAAGATTGATTGTGAATCATATTACTCTCAACCAAGCAATTTCAATTTGCAATGACAACTCCATGAAGGATAGAGAGGGAAGAGTATGTTCTTTAAAATGCAAGTCTAAAGTTGTTTATCTGATAACTACATTTATGTTCTAATTAAATAGTACATGAAGTTGCAATCAAATCCTACAACATATATAGACACACACAGGGAATGGAATCTTGAATATTAAATTTTAAACACAACACAAATGTGGATCTCCTTAATCTCATTTTAAAGATTACAGAAATGTGAACAAATTTGGTTATTGGTCCGGGAATGCATTTAGTTTATGTATTCTTAAAGAAACCTTTCCCTAGTACCTACATTTCATGGATCACTACTCTTACTCGGCAAACCCTCATTTTGAATTCATGAATTCAATTGTGTAATATTATGTTACATTTGATCATTATTTTGTAGCTACTTTCAAGAAGCTTTACATGTTTTCTGTCCCTTTGTTGTACTATATGTAAACTTACGAGGGGCAGAAGCCATATTCTATTTGCATCCCCCAAAAGCCTAAAGCAACGTTCTAGTTTTCTCACTAACCAGTTATATGAAAAGTTATATGAAATGATGCAGGTCTCTGGTCCTCAGTCTCCAGAGCGTAGGGTGGGGAGAAGAGGTTGGACAAGAAAGTCTATATGGTTCCATCTAGTTGATGTTCTGAGTTAAGCAATAGTTAAATCTCTTTTCCGAATGTCTATTCCACCAGACCTTTGATCACACCCTTACCTCAAGACTTATGAATATCCCCACCACTCGGGGATTCAGTCGATATTTAATTAACTGGTTCTTAACTCATAAACTGCCTTTACGTGGTTAAAAATTTCACGTCTATGTGTTTGCGTGTGTTCGTTCCCTTCTCGACAGACCAAAGTTCTGTTGTTAAATATTAAAGAAATTTTAAAATTCTTTTGTGGTGAGTTATTACGTTCAAAGAGTACACAGATAACAGGACTATAACAGAAAAGACCTTATTTTTTCTACATTAGGTAGCAAACCTAATTGGGTGAGGTAAATTTTCTATTCCTTGGGCTAGTGAGAGGGGAAAAGAGCAAGCATTATGTAAAATTGAGTGTCAGGCAGCTTAACTCTCAGCAAAACCCTAACCGCTTAATCCAATTCGGTCAATCAAATCAAGTTTTCCTCCTTCCAGCTAACTCTTTTGCTAGACTATAATCCCTTCTTTTCTACAGTCACCGGCAGGGTTACAAAGTGTGGAGCTGGAAAGAAGGAATGCTGGTTAAACACAAGGTAGCAATAACTTGATCCTCTAAGAGTCCTGGGCAGGTTGGGCACAGGTGTGCATCCACATCTCACCATTCGGGCCTCTCCCCCAGTTTCCTCTCCAAATTCCCACTTCCAGGCGTTCGGAGTCGGGTCACGCCCCCCCACCCCCGCACCCCACCTGTGCCTTCTTTCCCCTCACCCTCTTCCCCGTCTCTCCCAGCCTCCAGTGCTCCCGCGGCCCCGCACCCACCTTGCTCTTCACCTCCATGGTACCCAGGCAGCCGCTGCCCGCACCGTGCCGGTGAGCCCGGTTCATGGTGAGCGCGGGGGGAGGAGGGGAAGACAGTCTGTCAGTCCGGCTGGCGGGTCTGCCCCAGGCTTCCTCTCCCGGAGCGAGACGATTGATAGGAGGGAGAGGCTCCGGCCTGCTATGCGAACAAACCACCTGCAGCCGCGGTGGTGGCGGTTTCTCCTCTTCCTCCTCCTTCGGCTTTCAGTCCTTCAACCCGCGGGGCTGAGGAGGAGGCGGCAGCAGGGGCAGCGCCCGGCTGGAGGCGCGGAGGTGGCTCCGGGGATTCCAGGAGGGGGAGGGGGCGGCCAAGAGCGCCCAGCCTCGCTCTCCACAGGCGCGATCCCGCCCGCGCTCGCGCGCACCCCTCACACACCTGCAGTTAGATGGGGGTTGGGGGGCCGGGGAGACGCCACGACTGCGGTGTGCGCGCTCACCTGCCTAATCGGACCCTGGAAGAGAGGCCGAGAAGGGGAAGAGGAGAAGCGTCTGGATCTTCTCGTCGGCCCGGGAACGAAAGCTGGAGTCTACCACCGATAAGCTCTACTAGTTGAATGGAATGGAGAGGAAGAGAAGAAAAGGGAGGGGAACGTCACGCGCCCCTCCCACCCCCGCGCCAGCCGAGAGACGCCCCGGGGAGCACCTGAAGAGCGGGGGCGGTCTCCTCCCCTTTCCCATTCAACCCCTCCTTAGCCCGCTGTAAGGGAGGAAAGTAGGGCGCATGCGTGGCCGCTGGAGTTTCCGCTGCAGAAGAGAGAGGACTAGGGGAGGGCGGGAGGTCTGGGCCGGAAGCGAGAGCGCACCTGGAGGAGGTTTGTGGGGATTGCGGTCTCTGAGCCGCCAACCCTCTGGGCGTCCACCCTCTTCCGAACTCCCGCCCCGAAGGCCTTGAGCACGCGCTCCAGGTCTCCAGTGGACTGGGGTTCTGGGGCCCTTGCGAACGATCACCTGTTACTCTGGAGGCATGCGATTGCGTCTTGTTTGGAAGGAGCACTATTCTCAAATGCATGGAAGACGCCTCCCCAACGAATCTTAAAGATCTGTATAAATATCAGCTATTAACTAATAAACCGTGCAAAAGCATAGACTTTCCTGCAGAAAGGCCCACGGCTCGAATTCGTTTTTCTTCTTTCCAACTGGTGCGCAGAGTTGTAAGGGCCTCTCGCTTTCGCCCCGTCGGTACCAATCTTACGCAATGCTGGCTCCAGGGAGCCTTGGCAGATACTGTCTGTCTCTCCACCCCACCCCACTATCCCCCTTTAATTTATGACTCAGCCAGTATCCTTGATGAACTTGAAAGTGATTCTGTGCCCCCTATCCCCACCCATTTTATGTTTCTGAAGTTACCACGGCCAAATAATTCATCCCTTGTAGGTTAGGGCTGATACTTTGATAGAACACACATCCAGACCTTATTCCATATTTGGCTGGAAGACCCTCACTACCTGAGTTTAGGTTCCTTTGACGTAATTCTTAAACTGCTTCCCCTGCTGCCACGATATTATTTTCCTCAGTTCCTTTCCAGGTGTTTTAAAATGCTGTCTTAGAACTTTTAGGTATTACTTCCCTGACCACCAACTCCCACCATCATTTTTCTATAGTAGATAATTTAGGTAATAGCCCTTAGGAGCAGGAATTACCATATCTTTTAGAATTCCCTGGTAGGAATAGTGCTACATTTTCACCAATGATTGATCCTTACCTCCCTTCTTGATGAAAGAGAAAATGGAGATTTCCAGAAGTATTTCTCAGGGTAGGTCCCTAAACTCCAGAAAAAGGTCCCAAGGTAATTTATATTGAGCCACAAATCCTTAGGTGAGGATTATTAAAGATATCTCTGGAGTGGAAAATTACCAGGCTTGAAGTTAAGGAACCTTTGATTCAAATCCTGGCCTTATTTGTAGGTGACCTTGGATAAATCACTTTACTTGTTTAAGACTCAGTTTTTATATCTGTAACATGAAGATACATACACTACTTATTTTACAAAGCTGTTCTGGGGAAATAAACCTTTGCCTTAAAAAGCTAAAGAAATGTTGGTTTTAATTACTATGCAAAGAATTGTTCAAGAGGATACCAAATTTAGCGAAGACTAGGCTTCAGTCTTAAAGGCAGTACAGTTTTTTAGCGTGGCAGAAGAGATTAAACAAATTCAGATAGCCAGGATTCACTGCATTCCTAATTAAGTGCTTTGGAGAGAGGGTCAAAACAAAAATAAATTGCTTTGTCTGGGTATTTTTGTGGTTTCGATTGTGTTATTCCGATAGTCAGATCTTCTTGGGAAGGGACTCCACCTTACCCAGAGGGGAGTGAATTTACTCCTTGACCTAATTCTCAACTAAATTGAGAAAATTACAAAAGACCTACTCACACAACTTTGTAATTTCCTTTACTATAGAGAAATGTCTAGAGAAGAACTTGGAATTTGGAACCTCCTGGTTCTATTTCTTATACTCCCTTTGTATTTCCTTAAGCCAGGCACTAGGAGCCTTGTACCTTCAAGTCTTAAAATTAAAGTTATACTAATTTATTTTTAAGGGCTCTTCTAGTTTAAAATCATAATCAGTTCTAAGCCTTTAAGGCAGATATTTCCCTGGATCTCTTCAGTACAAGTATTATTATCATTTTAGAGATAAGGCAACTAAGAACTCTCAAAAGGCTTTTTTAAAAAGTTCTTGGGAGGGGCCCTACATTCCTTAGGGAGGGGGAAGTATTTGGATCACAAAGAGAATTCTACTTCCTTGGCATTTCTGCTTGCCCAGAGATCTCCTACTGCTGCTGTTCTGAGCTTAGCAGACCTGGTCTGGAGAAAGGGATCTGGAGTCCACATAAGTAATTAACCACCCTAGTTTGTAACCTGCTTTTCTCACCTGAGTATAAATGGGAAATATTGCATTCTTTGTATTTGTAGCCCCCTATTTAGCACAGTGCCTGGCATATTGTAGGAATTTAATGAATGCGTGTTGATTCATTGATTGATTAAGCTTTGGGGGTAGGGTGTGGAGAGATTCAAAACTTCTTGGAAATACTACTCTTTTGGCCCGGTTCCTTGGGAAATACATACTAGGATTTGTAGAAATCCTCCTCTCCAGTTTCATGGTCTCTCTTCTAAAGGATACCCTACCCTGGGCCCATAGTTACAAGAGGAAGAAAATCTTTTGAGAAAGCCTGTTTGTCCAGGAAGTATGGATGGTGGTTTATAACTGTGTTTCAGAAACTCATGTTATCAATACTGGTTTATCAGAGTTCTTCTGACAGAATGGGTGGCCAGTCTCCAGTGTGGGCACAACATTCCTAAAGGTGTTGTCATGCCCCCTCAGGGTGTGGTTTTCCATACATGGACTTTCCTTTCTAGATGGCTGGGCAAGGCTGGAGTTTCCTGGTTCTCCTAGGAGGAATTCACTCTAAAGCTTGCATCATTATGTAATTAGAGGTATAAAAAATCGTTTTAAATTTGATAAAAGAGAGAAAAGGACCATCCTCCTCCAGGACCTTTTCCTAGTGCAGATTCAGCCTGTGATTCAGCTTTTCCCAAGCTATTCAAAGCTCTTGAAGTTATGAGGTTGACACTAATCTACCTTCATCCAACCCTCCCCCAAATCCCCATTCACCTCTAAAACAGAAATCTTATATCCTGATCTTCTTTAGAGTATAGTTATTGCATAGTAGGTACTCAATACTCTTTGAATGAGTGAATGAGATCAGAAAAACTTATCCTTGGTGAATTTAAATTCAATTCAACAAACATTTATTAAAGGCTTGCTTCTACACACTGGGGACACAAGGACAAGGTGGAAAATAATCCTTGACCTTAAGTAATTTTCATTCTACCAAAAGATTATAATTACAGAAATAAGTAAATATGATATAACTTCTGATGTCACACAACTCCACTAAAATTGCTGTAATTGAAATTATTGCCAATCCTTTAACTGATAAATGTAGTGGCCTTTTTGCAGACCTTAGCTTTTGAAGCATTTAATCTCCTCCTCCTGAATAGTCTCTCTTTCCTGGATCTGCAAGAAATTTCTACTCTCTGCTGGTTCTCCTCCTTTGAAGCTTCTTTCTCATTATCCTTTTATTTAAACCTTTACCTTCTGTCTTAGAATCAAAATTATATATTGGTTCCAAGGCAGAAAAATGATAAGGGCTAGGGCCTAGCCACTAGGCAATGGGGGGAGGGGGGAGGGAGAGGTTAAGTGTCTTGCAATGGGTCACACAGGTAAGAAGTGTTTGAGATGACATTTGAACCCAGTATCTCCTGGCTCTCAAACCACTGAGCCACCCAGATGTCCCTCATCCTTTGCTAGTTCATCATTCATGTTCTGTTTTCTATGTGTGGGTATAGTCAGGCCTTTGTCCTGGTACTCTTTTCTCCTTTGTAGCCAATACTCACCTGTATGGGGATAGTGACTCAGTGGACAGAGAACCAAGCCTGGAATTGGCTTTAGACACTTTCTAGCTGTACGATCCTGGGCGGATCACTTAATTCCAGTTGCCTATCACTTACCACTCTTCTGCCTTGGAACAGGTTCTCAGTATAAATTTTTACATAGAATACAAGAGTGTGTGTGTGTGTGTATTTTTTTTTTTAATAATAATCACCTATATGGAAGGAAAAACTCTGAAATCTACCTATCCAATATTCTTTTCTCTCCTAGGAGCCCTTCCATGGTCAACAGCTTGCCTAAATAAATTGGTGAAAAAGCATTTATTAAACACTTGGTATAGATTAAGCACTGGATATGCAAATTTCTCCCATCCCCCCAAATAAGACAAAACAGTTTCTACCTTCAAGAAGCTAAAGCATAGTTATAACCTACCATCCTGGACATAGGGATGATTAGTGAGATCATCAGTTAATTAAATTGTACATCTTTCTGGAATATTCATATTGAATGATTATTGTTCCCTGATATGGAGGTAGGAAGTGAGGATAGGATATCTTGAGTGAGGGAGAAGGCAGAATGCCTTTAAGATGGTGCATCTGGATCAGGCTAGATATGTTGTAAACTCTCACTAATCAGAAGCTCACAGACTCAGGGCAGGATCTGTGTTGAGAGATGTCCCCTGCCGCACAAGAGCATGGCATAAAGATGTTCCTTAAGAATCTCAAACAGAGTGTCCAAAATACATCTCCTTGTCTTTATAGCTTCCCCCACTCCTCTTCCCAATATCCCTATCCTGAAAGTATGGTCATTTAATAAAACAGAAGACTTCCAAGCATTCATAAAGAAAAGACCAGACCTGAACAGACAATTTGATGCCCAAACACAGAACTCAAGAGAATCATCAAAAGGTAATTAAAAAGGGGGGGGGGAATAAAAACAAAACAAAGCAACTTTTTTTAAGGGACCCAATAAGTTAAAATGATATGTATTCCTACAAGAAAAGAGAATATTGGTAACTCTTAAAAATTGTTATTATCACCTGGGTAGCTAGAAGAATTATACTTAGAGGGAACAGTGACAAACTATATAGGATGAAATGCCAAGACATAAATATGTATATAGATATATGTATGTATATATATAATATACATATATATATACATATATATATATATAACTAGAGGTAAAAGAAAAAAGAGGTTAATACTAAGAAAAATGGGAAAGAAACAAAATGGGGTAAATTTATATGTCATAAAGAAGCACATGGCAGGCATAGGGGAGAACACCAATACACTGGAAGGGTAAAGAAATTGGAAATAGGAAATACTCAATTCTTATGTGCATTGAAATTGACTCAAAGAGGGAAGAACAATCAAATACATTGGGGCAGAGAATTGATTTGCACCCTATAGAGAAGTAGAAGGGTAACAAACAGACTGGTGGGGAGGGAAGCAATACAAGGGAGGGGGGTTAGTTTAAAAAGACCATAAAGAAAATAAAGGGGAAAATAAGAAGGGAGGGGGGTAGAAAGTGAAGTAAAATAAGGGTGGGAATTAGGGGGACTGATTCAAAACAAAACACTGGTGTAGAAGGAAATAGTGAAAGAAGAAATGGCAGGACCAGGAGTAGAAATCAAAATGCTGGGAAATACATAGCTGGTAATCATAACTCTGAATGTGAATGGAATAAACTCACCAATAAAGCACAAGCAAATATCAGAGTGTATTAAACCAAATCCTACCATATACTGCCTACAAGAAACACACATGAAGAAGGTAAACACACATAGGGTAAAAGTAAGTGGATGGAGCCAAATCTATTGGGCATCAACTGAAAAAAAAAAAAGGCAAGAGTCATAATCATGATATCTGACAAAGCCAAAGTAAAAATAGATCTATAAGGAAGGTAATTACATCCTGATAAAAGGCAGTATAGACAATGAGGAAATATCAAAAATTGAATATACATGCATGCAAAGGACATCATCTGTTAATCAAAATGGGCTGATTGACAGAGAAGAAGACAGTTTTCCTCTTATCTCCCTGACTGACTCTGCTAGTGACTGATTGCCATTTCCCCAATATCCTCCAAACCAAGGCTCCTTGTAGGGAATAGGGAAACCTATCCCTCTTACCTTATCCTCCATCCTCTCCTGTCTTCCCCAAATAAACCCTTACTTGAGTTTAAAAAAAAAAAGAGTATTTTCTCTAAAGCATCATAGTTCACCCTGAGTGACTTAGAAGGTTGAAGGGAAAGGGGGAGGGGGAACTGAAGACTTTTGAAGAGGGAGGAAAACTGGGAGGAGGGTAGGCAAACTTGATTCATTAGTTATCCAGAATCAATCAATATACAGCCTCAGGAATATCTATCTATTACACATGTATGCACCAAATGGCATAGCATCCAAATTTCTAAAGGAGAAACTAGTGGAGCTCAAGGATGAAATGGATGGAAAAACTATACTTGTGGGAGACCTGAACCTTCCTCTATCAGAACTAGATAAATCAAACCAAAAAATAAATAAGAAAGAGGTAAGAGAAGTAAATGAAATCTTAGAAAAATTAGAGTTAGTAGATATTTGGAAAAAAATAAATAGGGACAAAAAGGAATACACCTTCTTTTTAGCAGCACATGATACATTCACAAAGTTTGACCATGTATTAGGGCATAAAAACATTGTGAACAAGTGCAAAAGAGCAGCAATAATAAATGCAACCCTCTCAGATCACAATGCAATGAAAATAATAATTAGTAAAGGTACATGAATAGGCAAATCAAAAATTAATTAGAAATTAAATAATTTAATTCTCCAAAATCAGTTAAAGAACAAATCATAGAAACAATTAATAATTTCATTGAAAAAAATGATAATGATGAGACATCCTTTCAAAATCTATGAGATGCAGCCAAAGCAGTACTCAGGGGGAAATTTATATCCTTGAATTCATATATTAACAAATTAGGAAGGACAGAGGTCAATGAATTGGGCATGCAAATTAAAAAACTAGAAAGTGAACAAATCAAAAACCCTCATGAACACTAAATTAGAGATTAATTTTTAATTAATTAATAACTAAAAATTAAAGGAGAAATCAATAAAACTGAAAGTCAGAGAACTATTGATTTAATAAATAAGACTAGAATCTGGTACTTTGAAAAAACACATAAAATAGACAAAGTGCCAGTCAGTCTAATTAAAAAAAGGAAAGAAGAAAAACAAATCAACAGTATCAAAGATGAAAAGGGAGACCTCACCTCTAATGAAGAGGAAATTAAGGCAATCATTAAAAACTCTTATGCCCAATTATATGGCAATCTAGGTGATATGGATGAATATTTTAAAAAAATATAAATTGCCTAGATTAACAGAAGAAGAAATAGAATATCTAAACAACCCCATATCAGAAAAAGAAATTGAACAAGCCATCAAAGAACTCCCTAAGAAAAAATCCCTAGTACCAGATGGATTCACAAATAGTAGTAGTCTCTCGGTAACCGAGGATTCACAAATGAATTCTATCAAACATTCAAAGAACAACTAATCCCAATATTATACAAACTATTTGACAAAATAAGCAAAGGAGTTGTATCAAATTCCTTTTATGACACAAATATGATACTGATTCCAAAGCCAGGCAGGTCAAAAACAGAGAAAGAAAACTATAGACCAATCTCCTGAATGAATATAGATACAAAAATCTTAAATAGAATACTAGCAAAAAGACTCCAGCTAGTGATTATCTGGAGGGTTATTAATTATGACCAGGTGGAATTTATACCAGGAATTCAAGGATGGTTCAATATTAGGAAAACTATCCACATAATTGACCATATTAACAAGCAAACTGACAAAAAAAAATCACATGATTATTTCAATAGATGCAGAAAAAGCCTATAACAAACTACACACTCATTTCTATTGAAAACATTAGAAAGCATAGGAATAGGACCTTTCCTAAAAATAATAAATAGTATATATCTAAAAACAATATCCCTATACCACCCTTCTTCTTGTCACCCAGATCAATAGAATGTAAGCTCCTTGAAGGCAAGAGCTCTTTTGGTTTTGTGTCTTTAGTGACTATAGCATAATAAGTATTTACTAACTTGTTATTGATTTGAAGAGGGGAGGAGGTAGAGAGGGATGTGGGAATCACAGGATCTGAGGGAACCTTTGACTCAACTCTAAATCCTTTGTATTTCAGATGAGGAAACTGAGATCTAAGTGGCTTGATTGGACAGGGTCACTCAGCTAATAAGTATCTAAGGTCGGACTTTCTTACTCCAAGCCTATCACTTAAAAAAATTTTTTTTTTAATCCTTATCTTCTGTCTTAGAATCAATACAGTACAATCAATACAATTCTTTCTTTCAATCAATACTATGTATTGGTTCCAAGGTAGAAGAGAGGTAAGGTCTAGGTATTAGTGGGGGTTAAGTAACTTGTCCAGGGTCACACAGCTGGGAAGTGTCTGAGGCCAAATTTTAATCCAGGACCTCTCATCGGTAGGCCTGACTCTCAATCCACTGAGCCACCCAGCTGCCCCCAAAGTCTATCACTTTATTCATTAAACCACTCTGCTCCTTAGGAAAGGCTTGGAATTACAAGTGACTCGTTGAAGATGTTTGAGGGAAACTAAGGATTCTAAGAGGTGGAAGGCAGATATAGTCCATTATGGGGAATGGGTAATCTGTACAAAGATAGGAAAGTGGGAGCTGCAATATGAATTTAGGGATTAGCAAATAGAGGGTTTTGATAGGAACTCTGAATTCATGGGAAGTGCACGAAAGAGTACATGTGAAATCTGTGTAAGAAAGTAAGCTGGAGTCAGACTGAGAAAGGCTTTAAATGACAAGCTAAGCCTTTTGTCTTATGTCCTAGAGCCAGTGGGGTGTGACTATGGGCAATTCACTTCATCTCTGAGCCAGTTTCAACTTTGTCAAATGTGAATAATAGATGGGTACCAGAGCTATTGCTTCATCAGGCTGTTGTGAGAATCAAATGAGAAAAAGCATATTAAAGGACTTTGTGATCAGTAAACAGCTATGTAAAGGAATTAAAATCATTTAATGGGGGCAGCCAGGTGGTTCACTGGATAGAGCCAGGCCTGGAAATGGGAGGTCCTGGGTTCAAATCTGACCTCAGACACTTCCCAGCTGTGTGACCTTGGGCAAGTCACTTAACCCCCATTGCCTAGTCTTTACAGCTCTTTTGCCTTGGAGCTTATACACAGTATTAATTCTAAGATATAAAATAAGAGTTCTTTTAAAAAATCATTTATTAATCACTTACTATGTGCCAACCACTAGACCTGGAGATACAAACACTCCAGAGTGAGGCAGCTCCCATCCTCTAGGGCTTACCTCACTGGGATAGAGGAAGGGAGAAAAATAACATATATTGTATGTATAGGTATATCTATACATACATACATATAGATGTAAGGGAAGGGTATTTTGGTTTGGGAACATTGAAATGTAGAGTAGTTTATTGACAAGCAATGAGATAGTGCAGTGAAAAGAGTGGGTACAGTGGTTGGCTAGGAGTCAAGAAGATCACAAATCTGGCTTCAGACTTGTGACCCTAGGCAAGTCACTTAACCCCATTTGCCTTAGTTTCCTCATGTGTAAAATTAGCTGGAGAAGAAAATGGTAGGCCATGAATGACTGAATAGCAACATTGGCAGCCCCTCTCCAGAGGCTAATGATAATGTTGATTGCATTATTGGGAGAGGTGGGGAAGCAAGACTGATTGGAGATTGGAGAAATGACTCTTGCCACAACAAAGCAGAAAAGGACAGGAAGTTCAGCATTGAGAGGCTTAGCATTTTGGGGGTGTGCTGGAGGGTGGAACAGCTTTTTAATGTTCTCCCATGAAAATGTAAATTGCTTGATGACTTCTGGTAATGAATTTAATATTGGACATTGAAATTGTTTCATTAAATATAATGAATATAATTCCTCCAATGCCTAGAATATACCTGACTTCCACGTCTTAGAATCCTTAACTTCCTTCAAAGGTCTTCTAGAAGTCACTTAGACCTCCCAGCTTTCCTGAGGAGCAGAGTGGATTAGTGAATAAAGTGATGGACTTGGAGTAAGGAAACAAGCCCCACCTCAGAGACTTTTTAGCTGTGTGACCCTGGCCAATCAATCTGCCCAAGTCTCAGCTTCCTCATCTTTACAGATTGTTTTACTACAAAGGACTTTGAGTGGATAAGTCAAAGGTTTCCTTCCAACCCTAAATCTAGGATCCTATGATTCTTATAACCTATAAAATATTATGCAATGCAATACAACATAATTCGGTATGCTACACACATGAGTAATCCTGATGTCTCCATTTATTTAGATCTGCCTTTGGGTAAAGGGTTGTGTAGTTGTTTTCATTTAGTACTTCAACACTTAGCCTTGCAGAGGGCACTTAGGTATAAAAAAATGCCTGTCAATTGATTGATACGGTAGGCACTTGCCAAGGCCAGCCTCCATGTCTAGCCAAGTGAATACAAAATTGCTTAGGAGCTAGAGTAATTGTATTTCCTAGGAGTCTCAAATCAGATCATAAAATTCTTAGGTATGAGTCATTTCAACCATATATCACGTTCCCAGTCTCTTTCCTTTCCCTGCTCCTCACGGAAATATCCAAGTGACAAGATCATGGATTTACTGTGCCGCTCTATAGACATGACTTTCTTAATAAAGCTCTTTGTTGACAAGTTATACTGGTGGACAGCTAGATGGTGCAGCAGAGAGAGTGCTGAGTCCAAATTTGGCCTCAGATACTTCCTAGCTGTGTGGCTCTGGGCAAGTTACTTTACCCTGTTTAACTCAGTCTCCTCATCTGTAAAATGAGCTGGAGAAGAAAATGGTCAACCCAAATGCCAAGACGACCCCAAACGGGGTCACAAAGAGTCAGACGCGAATGAAACTGACCAACAAGAAGTCTGCCCAGTGCATTGTGATGAGAGTTTGTATTTTTCCATCGCTGGTTTAAATAATTCACCTCTTGCTTCCTGAAGCTTTCTCTTCTCCTCTCTGCCTCAGCTAGTCCTCAGGAAAAGAAAAAAGGGCTGTGGTTGTGTCACAGGAGTTGTAGTGACAGATTTTTAAAAAAGTTTTCAGAGCCAGCCTTTGTTTCTCACTTCTCTGGTTGCAGTTCAGGGCTGGTTGGTTAGTAATTCTTTTAAAAGGAGTTCATGTGTACATTATGAATCTCACACACATAACCAAAGTATTTGAAATCCTTCAGCAGAGATGGAATTCAATCACATGTTTACTTGCCTTTTCCTGGTTAATGACCTACAGTGCATGGGGGCAGGAGCAGTGTTCAGAATTGGAGAAATTATGATATAACTACTTTGGATATTTCTTTAAGAAATTTGAACATCCGGGAGCAGCTGGGTAGCTCAGTGGATTGAGAGCCAGGCCTAGAGATGGGAGGTCTTGGGTTCAAATCTGGCCTCAGACACTTCCCAGCTGTATGGTCCTGGGCAAGTCACTTAACCCCCATTGCCTAGCCCTTACCACTCTTCTGTCTTGGAACCAATACACAGATGAAAGGTAAGGGTTTAAAAAGAAAAAGGAAAAAATTCAAACATCCTATTGTAGAGTAATTACTAATTGAATGGGAAGTAGGAAACCCATGTTCTAGTAACAATTATACCACTTAATTATCTGTGTAAATGTGGACAAATCACTCCCTCTCCTTGGAACTTATTTTCCTCAAGTTGTAAAAAGAGGGGTCTCTAAATACCCCTTGCAGTTCCTTCCAGCACTAAAATTCCTCACCCGTGTAATGAAGGGTGTCAATTTTTATTCCATTATTATGAGGAATGATCTTGAGGAATTATTTGCCTACTTTATGCAGAGGGACAGTAATAAACTGGTCTAGACTTTACCTAGAATTAGGAACTGGTAGAGTGGATATAGAATTTATGCAGCAAATAATTATAGATCTCTAATAAATCACATAATATGTTTTTTTGGTGATCAGATCCTGGCTTGACTCCTTTTCGCTTCTGTAAGATCTGTTAGTTTGGCCTAATTATCCACACAAGAGAAACCAGGTAGATGAAGAATGCCTTGATATACAGTCCTTGAATGGACAACTTGAAAAGGAACTTCAGGATCATCTAGTCCAAATCTCTACTTCTTCAGTTGAAGAAACTGAAGCCTAAGGAGGTTAAGCAGTTTGTCTAAGACCATACAGGTATAACTCTGTAGAGCCAAGATTGGAAACCACATCCTCTGACCCTAGATTCAGTATACTTTCCATTGTACCATGCTGCCTCCCAATATATATATATATATTTTGGACAAATTGCAAATGAATGATGGGTTGGGACCTGGACTGGACAGGAAGAAAAGAACAAACTGGATAATCTTAGGGAAAATCTAAAGTTTTTTTAAGGATCCTAAGCTTTCCCCTAAATCATGGTCCATCTTTTTTTTTTAAATTTTTTTTTAAACCCTTACCTTCCGTCTTGGAGTCAATACTGTGTATTGGCTCCAAGGCAGAAGAGTGGTAAGGGCTAGGCAATGGGGGTCAAGTGACTTGCCCAGGGTCACACAGCTGGGAAGTGGCTGAGGCCAGATTTGAACCTAGGACCTCCCATCTCTAGGCCTAGCTCTCAATCCACTGAGCTACCCAGCTGCCCCCCATGGTCCATCTTTTTAACAACCTTTTTGTTGTTGTTGACATATAACTAAAACTTGAACACTATAGCCTCCAAATTAAATTTGAATATCACCTGAAGATCAATGGAGAGACTTGTGTTAGGCATGAGCAGGCCACTAAACATGTCAAAGATTTACTTAGGAAAAACTGCATTAAAGATTTTATCAAAGAAATGTTGATTGAAAAAAACTGATGGGCTGGACACCTGTCAAGTATGTGGGATAACAAACAGATAGACAATTTGCTTGTTCAACTACTGTACACATGAACTCAGGAGAAAATGAGAAAAATGCCAGTTCTTTGAGGGTAGGTACTAGAAGTGACCCTTCCACATTGCAAGGGTTAAGAGTTCTGTGCCCTCTTGATCTGAAAATCTGTGTAAAAAGTTTTGGCCTTTCCTTTGTACCAAAGGAGTCCAAAAAAAATTTTTTTGATGGGGTGTTTTCAGTACCTTATTGTAAAATCTGGGCTATGTATTTGGTAATAGGCTATATGTAGGTCAATGTTAAGTAAAAATACTGCATGAAAAAATAAATTTAAAAATAAGCAAATAGGGAGCAACTGGGTGGCTCAGTAAATCAAGAGCCAGGCTTAGAGATGGGAGGTCCTGGGTTCAAATGTGACCTCAGACACTTCCCAGCTGTGTGACCCTGAGGAAGTCACTTAACCCCATTGCCTTACCCTTACCACTCTTCTGCCTTGGAACCAATATACTGTATTGATTCTAAGATGGAAGGTAAGGGTTTAAAAAAAAAAGTAAAAATAAAAATTAACCTTTTACTTATTTTAACTTTAAAAAGAAATTATGTATATTTGTAGTATTAAAAGGTAAAATATTATACAATACTATACATATATTTTATGCATTTCTGAGTTTCTAAATTTTTTTTGCATCATTTACTGGTCTTGTCTTCATTTCCCATAAAACTCTCAGACAATTCCCATTTGATTTCTTATGTCAACCCATGATATGTCAAAGATGATTAATTAAATGCTTTTATGTGTCATGGATTCCTTTTGCAATCTAGGGAAACCAGTAGACCCCTTCTCAGAAAAATTCTTTTAAATGCATCAAATAAAATACACAGGATTACTAAGGAACCAACTAATTTGAATACCCTAATATGCATATGTGTGTATATATACATACATATGTATACCTATGTTAATTATATATATATATTTAAAAACTAAGCTCATAGACCCCAAGTTGAGAACCCCTAGATTAGGGGCAGCTGGGTGACTCAGTGGGTTAAGAGCCAGGCTTAGAGACAGGAGGTCCTGGGTTCAAATGTGACCTCAGATACTTCCCAGCTGTGTGACCCTGGGCAAATTGCTTAACCCCCATTGCCTAGCCCAAAACACAGTATTGATCCTAAGAAGGAAGGTAAATGTTTAAAAAGGGGGAAAGAAAAGGACTCTTGGATTAGAGGTACAATATTGGAAATTAGATTTGGGGCCAATGTGTTGATTTGCTTTGCTTGAGTATACCTATTGGTTACCAAGATGGGCTTCTGCCAGTGATAGTTTAGTTTAGTGGACAGAATATAGACATGATAAGAAAAAGAATCAATAAATTTTTTTAACCTTAAAAAAGAAGAGTTTATATATATGTATAATATATATATGTATCTGTGTGTATGTTTGATGACTCCATTACCCCCTTAAAAACTATTTGAGGATCCACCCCAAAGAGTTTTTGTTTATGTAGATTATATATCTATTGGTATTTATTGTGTTAGATATAACACACATATGTGTATATGGAAATATAAATAGGCATATATAATATATAAATGGACGGTTTTGTTACGATTCCCCCCAACACACCCATATTACAAAGATTGGCAATTTGTTAAACATCTTCCTTGTTTAAAGCAAGCAAGCAAGCAAGCAAGCAATGACTATCTTTTACTCTTTCCTCTGAATGACCCCAGACTGTAGGGTAAAATGTCAGCTGGAGTTAGGTTGCCCAAACCCATCGCCTCCTGTAAACATGATACTTTCACCTGTATTTACCATGTAGGGTCAGAGCTTCTGAGGAGCATTCCTTGTGGAAATGAAAACAAACAGTAAACCCACACTATCAACAAAGATCCAATATTTTATCTGGTAAAATTCAGGATGGGGGGAGGGAGAGTTCATTTATAAAATTACTTTTTCAGGGAAAATCTAAGAAATAATCACCAAAAGGGTTCAGATCTGTGATTTAATTGACGTTAAGAGTTCCAGTGAAGAAAACACCTCTACCATCAGAGACAGGAAACTATCCTCCAAAATAGAGTTGCCTGGCGCACTGAGACGTCCAATGGGGCAAACTACCAGTGAACATAAAGACTGGAAGAATTGTTTTGAATCTAAGTTAACTGTCTCTCTACCATGGCATATCGCAAGGTGGCACACACACACACACACACACACACACACACACACACACACACTATGTAGTTAAATGATTTCATTCTTAAGGCTTATAGAAATAAGGAAAGCAACAGCAAATTCATTCAACCCAAGTTGCACATAATTTTATGCTCTAAAGAGAAAGAAAAAAGGATGGAGAGGGGAAGGGAAGGAAGGAGGGAAAATGAGATATTCAGATAAGATTGCCTCTAGTGCCACCTGCTCCTGCCTTGCAAATACAGTTTCTTGGCCACTGCCTCTGTAGCCCTTGGGCAAGTCAGGTAACCTTTCTAAGTTTCATTTGAAAAGAGTTCTCAGAGTGTGGTCCACAGACTCCTGGGGCTCCCTAAGACCCTTTCAGGGAGTCTGCAAGACCAAAACTCTTTTTATAATAATAATGACTTTTTTGCTGATTTTTTAAAAATCAGCTTTTTTTTTTTTGCTAATTAAAATATTCCCATTTTCAACTACAGGATCATGTAAGAGCAGATTTTCTTCACATACTTCAACTAGAACAATGTATCATTAACAGATTGGATACAGAAGGAGATAGGAGAACTCAGGTTTTTTGTGTTAAGCCAACCATTAAAGAGATTTGAAAAAAATATGTAAAACAATGCCACTCTTTTCACTAATTTTTTTGGAGTCAGAAACAGTCATTTTCATAAAAGCATATTATGATAATATAATGAATTTGTTATTGTTATTTTTAAATGAATTGAAATGTTTAAACATTTATCTGATCTAATTTCTAACCTAATAAAAACCAATAGATATCACCTAAATAAACAAGAATTTTTTAGGGGGATCTTCAATAGTTTTTTTTTTTAATTGACCTCAATAGTTTTTAAGGGGGCAAGGGAGACATAATTCAAAGAGTTGAAGAAGATGGAAATAATCTCTCCCATTCATGTCTACCTCACAGGATTATTATGAAGGTCAAATGAAGCAATGAATGTAGAAGCCTTTCCAAACTATTTATTCAATTATATGTAAATGGTTATATAAATGTAAAGTATTAACATTAACAATAATAATGCTGCTTTCTCCACATAGCTTTACCTTATTCTTTCCCCAACTAGAAGTGGTCCTTTTCACCTCTGAATTCTCTCAAGATTTTGTTCGTTTACATACATTTTATCTCACCTCATAAATATTAGTATAGGGGGCAGCTGGGTAGCTCAGTGGATTGAGAGTCAGGTCTAGAGACGGGAGGTCCTAGGTTCAAATCTGGCCTTAGACACTTCCCAGGTGTGTGAGCCTGGGCAAGTCACTTGACCCCCATTGCCTAGCCCTTACCACTCTTCTGCCTTGGAACCAATACACAGTATTGACTCCATGACGGAAGGTAAGGGTTTAAAAATAAATTAATAAAAATAAACCCTTACCTTCTATCTTAGACAGAAGAGTGCCAATAAAGAGTGCTAGCAAGGGCTAGGCAATGGGCATTAAGTGACTTGCCCTGGGTCACACAGCTAGGAAATGTCTGAGGTCATATCTGAACCCAGGACCTCCCATCTCTAGACCTTGTTTTCTAGCCACTGAGTTACCTAGCTGTTCCCTCAACAGATATTTAAATACCTACCAGGCATATGGTAGGTCCTAGGGACACAAGACTATATTTATATGCATTATATGTGTGTGTGTGTGTGTGTGTGTGTGTATGTGTGTGTGTATGTATGTATATCCTTATAAGTAAATGTAAAGCAATTGGAGGAAGATGAGGGGATTGAGCACTTAGAATTAGAAGGATCAGGAAAGGCTCTGTATAGGACATGGGTCTTGAAGAGAGCTAGGGACTCTGAGAGGCAGAGGTACATCTAGACAGTGTTTCAAGATAGGAGCAGAGCGTGTGTCATAAATTTAGAAGCATTTATTAGCCAGACTCAGAGAATGCAAATACAAAAAAGGAAGCAATATCTGCCTTCAAGGAGTTTATGTTCTATGGAAGCCTAGGGAGGAGAGAAACAACCAAAATACATAGAAATGTATTATATATATGTGTGTGTGTGTATGTATATGTAATATATAATATATATGTATTATATTTATAGCACATTTTGGAAGGGTAACCTAGCACCCAGATGGGAGACAAGGAAAGCCTTTTTTGGAGGTGGTATTTCAAATGACCTTGGAAGGAAGCTGGTAATTCTAAGTGATGGAGTTGGCTGGTACCTGGAGTGCATGAAGAAGAATAAGGTGATATCAATAGGGAAAGATGGGTTGGAGTTGCATTGTGAAGGGATTTAAATTTCCTATAGAATAGTTGCTAGTGTATCCTACAGGTAATAATGAGTCAGTAAAGCTTCTTGAACTCTGGACTGAGATACTCCTTGCTTTAAGAGTATCAATCATGCAGCTGGGATAAGGTAGAGCCTAGCATTAGAATTAGGGGAAAACATCAGGAAGTTATTTTAATAGATAGACCTGGTGAAAGATGACAAAGGTCTGGAGTAGGATGATGGTCACATGACTGAAGAAAAGAAATTGGATGTCAAAAATGTTTGGAGGTAGAACTGATAAGACTGTAGCTTACTTCGATTTTGGTTAAGTATTTGATAAAATCTCTTATGTTAATCTTGTGGGGGGGGGAAATGGAAACATATGAACTAGACACTAATAAAATTAGATGGATTTGAAAATGGTGAGTGGAATAAAAGAGTGACTATTAAGGGTTCAGTGTCAGCTTGACAGAAAGTCTCTGTTGGGATGCTTCAGGGATCTATCCTAGCTCTGTGATATTTAAAATTTTTACCAATAATTTGGATAATGGCATAGATGACATTATAGCTCTTCATACTGGAAGGAAGTCAGAATCCCAAAAGATCTTGACAGGCTAGGATACTGGGTTGAATCTAATAAAATGAAATTAGGTAGGGATGAATACATCTGTATTATATTTGGATTCCAAATATCAACTCCATGAGAATAGGATGGAGAAAGCCTAGTTGGGTAGCAAAGAATCTAGAAAGAATCTTGGAAAGTTTTATGTA
This sequence comes from Monodelphis domestica, assembly GCF_027887165.1. Classification (NCBI taxonomy): domain Eukaryota; kingdom Metazoa; phylum Chordata; class Mammalia; order Didelphimorphia; family Didelphidae; genus Monodelphis; species Monodelphis domestica. Next base: position 502,838,473 of record NC_077227.1, read on the forward strand.
CTACAAGCTCAATACAAGTCAGCAGTACAATATGGTAGCTCAAAAAAACTAATGTGATATTCCACTGCATGAAGACAGGCATAACTCCCAAGAATAAAGAAACAATAGTCTTTCTTTCCTCTGCCCTGATTATACTACACTGAGAATGTTGGGCACCACAGTTTAAAAAAGAAATGAGTAAGCTGAAAAATAGAGAGAACAGGGAAACCAGGATAGTGAAGCACTTTGAATCCAAGTCATAGGAGGATGGATATAAGAATCTAGGAATGATTAACTTGGAGATGAGAAGGCTACGAAAGGACACCAGAAATGTCTTTTAAGTATCTGGTGGGTTGTCATGTGAAAAGGGGTAAGTTCAGAAAAACCTGGAAAGACTTAGATAAACTGATGCAAAGTGATATGAGTAGACAGTGTATATAGTAACTGAAATATTGTACCTTGATCAACTGTGAAGGACTAAATTATTATCAGTAAAGCAAAGTTAAAAGATGAACCCAAGGGACTCACAATGAAAAAAAAACTATCCACAGCCAAAGAATGAACTGTTGGAATCTGATTACAGATCAAAGCTTGCCATCTTCCACTTTATTTTCTCTAAGAGCTTTTTATCTAATGTGTGATATGTGTCTTCGTTCACAGCATGAGCAATATATTTGGAAATATGTATTGTATGACAGCACTGGTATGATATAAATGAGACTATCTTTCACCTGGGGAGAAGAGGGGGAGGGAGGGAAAGAATCTAAACCAAAAAATGTCAGAAAACAATTGTCAATAATTGCTTCTACATGTAACTTAAAAGAATAAAAAAGATTATTTTAAAAGTATGATGAGATACAGTGGTATGAAATTCCTAAAACTGGTCTTTAGTGAAAATAGGAATAAAATTAGTGGTAGTACTAGTTATTAGTAGTAGTGATAGTAGTAGTAACACTAGCAGTAGTGGTAGTAGTAATGGTAGTGTTAGTAGTAGAAGCAGAGAGGTGAAACAATGGATAAAGTACTGGGCTTGAAATCAGAAAGACTCATCATCCTGAATTCAAATCTGATCTCAAACATTTCACCAGATCTGTGACCCTGGGTAAGTCACTTTGCCCTATTTGCCTCAGTTTCCTCATATGTCAAGTGAGATGGAGAAGGAAATGGCAAATCAATGCAGTGTCTTTGCCAAGAGAACTCCAAATGGGCTCATAAAGAGTCTTTCACTACTGAATGCAATGGTAGTAGTAGTAGTGGTGATGGTGGTAGTAGCAGCAATAGTAGTATAATGATCATAATAGATGACTTTTATACTGCAGCTTGGTCAAGATCAAACAGAACAAAAGTAGCAGAAAACGATCTTGTGATTCTGAATCAGGAGCTCTCTGAACTGTTTGACATTCTCTGGGATTCTAGGATTCAAAAGGTCAGGGGCAGAGCTTTTCTTTTGTATAATGCCTGGCACAGAACCATGTGGAAGTCCCTTCATAAATGCTTTCTGTTGTCATTATTTGTCTTGGATGTTTGATTGTCTCTCGTCTCCCTGTTGTGCTGGAGTTTCATAGGCTGTCCTACTCTCTTCTGAAGTATTTTCTTGCATCCATAACTCTCAGTGTGACCTGTCATGCAAATTGCTTCTCAAGTAAGCTGATTGAAAGGTTGGGAACTGGAGATGGGATGTCCAACAGAGGGCGTTCTGTTACATAGAACTAGTTTAGCTGTTCAAGGGAAGCTGGCTTACTCAGTTTCTAATTTGTTCTGAGAAGGAAGTTTTGGCTGAAGTTTAAGTAATTCTTTTCTGACATTTGGTGCAATAAACATGGTCTGATCACTCATGAAACTATCTGCTATGGCAAGGAGGGGACTGATTTTTGTTAGTAAAATAGGCACCCACATAAATGACATGAGTCTATTGAAATACAGGAAAGACTGGATGAGAAAAACTTCAGTCCTAGAATTCAGTGCCTGGGGGGCACCCCTCAAAGTTTAAAGGGGTAAACTTATGATAAATAAAAGTCTACATAGTATACGCTTAAGCAGGAGATATAAATGAATGAGACTGGATACCCCTAGATGTGGTATAGGCAGAAAATAGAATTATAGGGGTCAGAGATGATATAATAATGATAATAATAATAGCTGACCTAGAACTCACTGAAGCTTGCAAATTGCTTTATATATTCTCATTAAGTGGCTTGACCAGGGTCTCACAGCAGGTAAACTGAACTCCTGTTCTTTCTGTTTCCAAGTCCAGCATTCTGTCTTTCATGTCACCTAGGGAATTTGTAGTAATCATTTAGTCTTCACTTTATAATTATTTTATTGAAAATAAAATTGAGGCCCAGGGAAGTGATATGCCTGGCATACCATGGAATCCAGGTTTCATTAAACCTAGGTCTCATGATTCTCAGTTCATGGCTTTTTCCATGAAGTGTTTATTTAGATCAGGAAAACTAAGGGTGACTGAAGTCATACTAATCTTTTTTGAGATTGGCATTGTGGAAGATAGCAATTCCTTTCAGCCAAAAATCCTTTTGTGCCCTGATCAGAAATCCTAGAGCTGCCATTTATTCCCCTTGTCATATGAGGTACTTCTTTCTTTTTACTTTCATCTGGAAAATGAAGGACTTGAATTTAATCATCTCTAAAGTTCTCTTCCTAAGATCTTATGATTCTCTGAACGAATCAACAGCACACCTCCCCAACGATGGCAGTTCTGATTTACTTAGGTTTGGCCCTGAATCTTTACATAACCTTGTTTCCTACACACCACAATTGGTCTTGATTAAAGATGACCACGACCATAAGCTCCATTTCCCCAAATAGAAAAATATTAGACTAGGAATTCTGAGTCCTTGAGTCAAATCTCCACATGGCTGCTTAATAGCCTTTTACCCTTAGGTGAATATAAAAAATTTCCTCTCTGGTCCTGAGTTTCCTCATCTATGGAATGCGGATAATATTATTGTACTTGCACTTTCCATTTCACAAAATTTTAGTAAGGTTTGTAAACTTTAAAACATTAGAGAAAATATGACCTCTTGTCACTTTCTTCCTAATGTACTTTTTTGGGGAAAATTTTAATTAATTAATTAAGAATATTTTTCTATGGTTACAAGATTCATGTTCTTTCCCTGCCCTCCCCCAAATCTCCTCCCATAGCTGACACTAACATGTACTTTTAAATTGAACCAGAATCAGCCTAGCTTTTTAGAGATGAAAAAAAGGACTTTGTCTCATATCTTCTACTGCTATAAAAGCTGTTTGTATATGTTTGTGCCAGTTTTTAAGTTTCAGTAATACAGTCTTTTTTCCCCCCTGACTTTCAAGCCTTTGAAGACTTTATCCATGGCTGTTAAAATTATGAGGATTCAAGTACATTTTAAAAATGCATTACATTAAAGCATTGATTGTATCTTAACAGATGGAATCTAGGTAGAATCAAAGACAAATTCAACAAATGAGTATTTATTTTGAGTACATAAGGTTCAGAGAAAAGCCAGGGAATTTAAGTGGACAAAAAGTACATAAGCATTCTAGTTAATGTCAGCTAGCTGTCATCATACCGAAACTGATAGAGCCACGGCTAACCAAATAAAATTTCGGTAGCACCTAAGATGTGCATATTTTATAGTATTGGGTTGACTTAATCCGCTATCCACCCACCACCCTCCCACAGTGGTGGGTTACATTTGCCAAACAAATGAACTGAATCCCTCTCTCAAAGGAAGTTCTGATCTGAAAATATGAGAGGCTAGACATGCAACTGACACAGGAAGGTATAGTCCTCACATTTTAAAGTGAGCAAAGTCAGAATCCATTTGGTGAGGCAACTAAGTGACTCAGTGGTTAGAGAGCCAGGCCTAGAGATGGAAGGTCTTGGGTTCAAATCTGGCCTCAGACATTTCCTAGCTGTGTGACACTCAACCCCCATTGCCTAGCCCTTACTATTTTCCTTCCTTGGAATCAATATGCAGTATTGATTCTATGATGGAAGGTAAGGATTTAACTAAAAAAAAAAATAAAAATAACATTTGGGATATTAAGGATGGATGACCTGGAGATAAAAACTCTTTCTGAAATTGTTTTTTTGTTCTTGTTGTTTTTCACAATAATCCTATGATACAGGTAGTAGAAGTGTTAACACCTAAATATTACAGATGAGGATACTGAAACTTAGAAGAGTTAGGTTAGATGACTTGTCCAGAATCACATAGCTAATAAAGGGCAAAGTCAGATTTATAACTCAGATCTCCTGACTCTAAGACTGGGATTTTTTCTACTACTTTTCCAACATCATATTATATCCTCTAGTTTAAAGGGTAGAAAGTCGCTTGGAATTGGGACTAAATGACCTGATTGTGTTGAGGTCCCCACAACCTATCTGCTAGACATTCTACTTGAATATGCCATGGGGATCTCAAACTCAGTATATCAGAAAAATGGAATTCAACATTCCTCCTTGCTCCAGATCCTCTTCCAAATTTCCCTGTTTCTCTTGAGGACACTACCATCCTTCAGCTTCCTCAGACTTTTAACTTCAAAGTCATCCTTGACTCTTCCTTGTCCCTCATTGTACTGCATCCAAAGTACACACCAAAAGTAGATAAGCATATGTGGCTCCAAGAAGCTGTAGAATGTGCAGCCACCACACGTCAGTAAAACCATCTTGGCCACAGTGAGTGAGAGGTATATACCCCATGTGAAGACTTTTCCCAGCTGACTGTGCAAATGAGAACAATTTATTCCAACAATCATGAAGGCAGTTGAAGTAGGCACAGTGGAGCACTTAGAGTTTGGTCAGACATCAAAAATGGCAAAGTCATCCACTGCATCCTGGGCCATAGCGAGTCATTCTGACTTCTATCTTGCCACTGGACTTGGAAGACTCTGGAAGAAAGAGTGAGGGTGACGACTTTATAACTCTACCTCACTTAAATCCAGTTCACAAACAAGTCAAGACATCATCCCATGATATCACTGATCCCCTTCTAAATGAAGAATAAACTTCAACCATATCTAATCATTTGTAAACTGTTGTCAATTCTACTGTCCCATTTGTCTACATTTGTTTCACATCCTTCCTCTTGAAGTCTCATTTCTTGGCAAACCGGCCAACTTCTGTTTCCTGAGCTAAGTATTAAATCTCCCATCTCCATGTCTTTCCAAATGTTGTTCCCTATGCCTTCCATATCATTTCTACCTCTTATAACCCCTGGTTCAGCTCATGTGCTATTGAAAGCCTTTTTCCTGATCCATCTAGTTAGTATTCTTCCTCCTCCTCCTCTTCCAATTATTTTGTGACACCTGGATTGATACTTTTTCTTGTCTTGTTTTTTTGTGACATTTGGGTATACATAGTATCCTCTAGTAATAACAGTTAGCATTTATATAGGGTGCTAAGTCTTGCAAAGCATTTTACAAATATTGACCCATTTTATTCTTTCAACAACCTTGGGTGGTATGTGCTATTATTATTGTTGTTGCTTTTTCATTTTTGTATCATCTACAGTCCCAATGTAACTACTACTACTACTACTACTACACACACACACATACACACAAACTATCATCTACAATGAAGAAAAAATGGAGAGGGCATTCTACAAGTTAACTAACAAATCAAAAAATTCTGCATGTACTATTATCATTCCTATTTTACAGGTGAGGAAACTGAGGCTGAGAGAGGTTAAGTGACTTGCCCAGACAGGAAGTGTTGGAGTCTGAGGTTGAGTAAAGACTTCCTGATTTCTGCAGCTCTCTATCCATTTTTCTACCTATATACCTTGTAGAATGTAAGTTCCTTAAGCATAGGTGCTATTTTGTATTTTTCTCTTTGTGTCCCTAAATTTAGTATAATGCCTTGACTTTAGTAGGAACTTAGTAAGCACTTGTTGAATTTAATACTCTCTGACTTTCACCAAATTACTTTGCCTCTCCCAGTCTTTGTTTTAATATCCAAAATGATAAGGTTGGACGCAGTGGTCTTTGAAGTCCCTTCTACTTCTGTGGTCCTATGATCTTGTCTGTCATCCTGATAGGGAGACCTTAGAGGTCTTTGAATCCAATCCATCCCACCCATTTTACAGGCAGGGAAACTGAGACCCAGTAAAATTAAGTGATTTGCTAACATTCAGTTTTACAGTAAGAAACAGACCCAAGTCTTCTGTCTTGGAGTCCAGCACTCATTCTACTATATCATAGTATTACCTATTATTTTTTAATAATATTTTTCCAATTACTTGTAAAAACAATTTTTAACATTTATTTTAAAAAATGTTGAATTCCAAATTCTCTCTCTCCTTCCATCTCCTCCTCATTCATTGAGAAGGCAAACAATTTGATACAGACCTATTACCTTCATGGATTAAAAATAAGAACTCCTATTTACATGCTGCTTTAAGGTTTATGAAGGACTTTCCTTACATTGTCTCTCTTAGCTTTCAGAACAACTATTGTGAGATAGATACTATCATTATCCCCTCCTACAGAAGTGCATACTGAGGCTCCATAAGGTTAAATGGCTTTCCTGGGGTTGTAACAGCTACTTACTAAGGGTTTGAGACCCATCAATAGATTCAAACTTGGGGTTTCTTGACTTTAAGCCCACTATTCTATCAATTTTGTTGTTGTGAAGCATTCTTCTTCTTTTTCTTCTTATTTTTTAACCCTTACCTTCCATCTTAGAATCAATACTGTGTATTGGTTCTAAGGCAGAAGAGTGGTAAGGGCTAGGCAATGGGGGTCAAGTGACTTGCCCAGGGTCACACAGCTAGAAAGTGTCTGAGGCCATTTTTGAACCCAGGACCTCCTGTCTCTGGCTTGTCTCTCAATCGACTGAGCCACCTAGCTGCCCCCTATAAAGCATTCTTTAAAAAAAAAATTATATATTTAATAACCACTACCAAAGACATTTAATTAAACAAGTGCATAAAAATTATGTGCAAAACCACAAACTCCACATTGTTTATAATTTCTTAAAATATGTAAATTATATATATAAATCATTCTTTAACTGTGAATTTAAACATGACTCTTTCCACTAGGGTTTCTCAATCAAAAAAAAAAGAAGAAGAAGGTTAGTTTTATCCTAAGTACATTCATGCAAAAGTTTGCTACTCCACACTTCTTTCCAACTCTATCTCAAACCAGACCCTATTATGAGGTATTTGTTGTTTTCAATATAAATCATAAGTCCAAACATATGTGAGGCTTGTTTATTCCCCCCTCTCCACCAACCCCCCACAAAGTAGATTCCATCAAAATCAGCCAACAAAAATAAATTGTACACGTATGTCTATTGTTTTCAGTGAAATGTAAACTGTGGCGCTAGAGAAATAGCTTTGAAGAGAATGCCCCATTAGTGCTCCCAACATCAGTGTTCAATTTGGGCAATGGACATTTGACTGATTTACTAGGTATTTGCCAACATGGAAAGAGAGACCCCAGGCAAACTGTAGATTTAAAAAATCTAAGTCCCATCTTAGCAAGGAAACCAAACAGAATTCCTCCGTGGTCAAAGCCAGAACGAGAATGCAAAGGTCTCATTCAGAAATGTGTTCGAGAGGAAATGACAGTCACCAAGTTGATCCTGCTAGGTCTGAGGAGAGACCCTGTGGCATGCTCACATGTACACATCTGTTTGTTTAAGATTGCATGTGTGGAATTTGTTCTAAAACAATGTGGCTCTGGCTGACCTCTATGGGAGCCATGTGGGTGTCTGAGAGTCTTTTCCAGGTCGGCATTTGCCCTTTACTAATCACCCAAACTGATAATGCTAAAAATTTCAGGACAAACTCATTCTTCTGCTCAGAGGAGATTTATGGGGCTAAGTCCTGGGAAGAAGGAAGGGGACTTTGGAAGACTTGCCATTACTAAAGCTTCCCCATTTGGACCAAGCAGATATTATAACGATAAGCTTGAGGTTCATCACAAATGGCCAAAATGGAGTTTTGTTGGATGAGAGGATGAAGGGGCCAGACAAGGGAGAAACTCAACCATTTAAATAGTTGCCTATGGGCGGAATCCAGGAATCTGGTTTTTCTTGTCACTCATGAAAGCTGATAAGATTGCCAGTTGAGGAGATGGAGGAAAAGTCAGGTGACTCTTTAGGGAAATAGAGTCCCAGTTATGGCATCTAACTAGCTAGCTATATTGTTGATTATCTTTTGTTTTCAGAGGACCAATGACATCACAGGGTGATATCTTGACTTGAGAGTGCCTTGGATTTAAGTGAGGCAGAGAAGTCTAGGGGCAGGACAAAAGTCAAGATGACTAGAGATGGTTGGAATGTAGTGGATGACCCTGGTATCCTCAGTGTCTGACCAAGCTCTAAGCACACCACAGTGCCTGCTTCAGCTGTCTTCATGGCCATTAGAATGAATTGTTCTCATCTGCCCGTTCCACTGCGAGAAGTCTTCAATTCACATGCTTGGCATAGACAGGAAATGAGGACCAGTGACTTGTCCTTGAACTTGAAACCAGCTTTTCTAACCCTGTATCTGGTGACCTGACTATGACAGAAAGCTGCTTCCTCTTGTCAGTAATAATGGATTTGGGTCTTATCAAAGAGGGTACCCTTTTGTCCCTATACCTAATTCCTCCAAGGGACCAGAGCTTTAGCAGTGTGGTATAATAGAGAGAACATGAGCTAAGAGTCGGGAAACCTGAATTCTCTTTCTGGTTCTTCTGGATGATCCTGAGCAAGTCAATTTCCCCTGGGCCTCCATTTCTCCATCTGCCCAATGGCTTTCTCTCATGGATGCCCAAGGTTAAGATGAATTAAAAAAGAGGACAGTGTTTTTAAAAAGGTAAAAAACAGAGTTTGAACGTAACTGATTAGTTTTAATATTAGTTATAAATTAATTTCAATTTTAATATTTAATATTAAGTATTAATTACTATAATTAAGAATTATTTTATTATAAAATTATAAAATATATTATAAACTATTAATTAACACATTACTAATTTAACATTAATAATAGATTTAAAGAGTAAAAGGGGAAGGAAAAGGAATTTGAGAGAGTCACTGTGACTTGAACTCTCATCTCTCCATAGTGGCCAAAAAATCAGCATAATACAGGAGAAACAGAAGACCTGGGTCCGAGTCCCAGCTTCGTCATTTAACTATATTGGGGGGAGAACATTCTGTAAACTTTAAAATATCTTACATATGTGAATAGTTATTCTCCTAGGCAATATAACAGCTGTAAGTGGGCAGATCTTGGAGACTATGGGTGAGGTGGGCCTGCCGATAAAAATTATAATAATAATTAATAGCTAACATTTATATAATGTTTTAAAGTTTATAAAGTGCTTTAAATCTCTTAAGTCAGTTGCTCTAAATAGGGTTCTAACCCTCTTTAAGCCACATGTTGTACCAATCTACATTCACTGAAGTCTCCTTGCTCTGCCCCTCTGGAGCCACTCTTTTAAGGGCTTACTACATGCTGCAGGGCCCCTGGGCTAATCAGTGCTTCCCAAAGAAGTTCAAAGACTTGACAGGTAAGTGACAATCATCATAAAAGCTGTCCTTGTTTGTCAAGGACTGCACTTAGTCAAATGGTGCTATCTTCCTTGGGACAGTTAGACATACTAGCACAGGCTCCGAAGTTCCCACACCCTCCTTTAAGAGGATTATTAGAGGCTTTTTTGTGTAGTCCAAAGATTGCTAGACTTTGTGTAAAAGGAACCCCACTCCCAGGATCATGTATTGGGGTCCTACCTGTGTCCCAGTACTACTAGTGCTATATCACATCAGTGTGCTCCAGCGTGTGTCACGGGAGAGTGATCTATCTAGGCACAATGACCAGGAAAGGATCAGGTTAGGATCCAGGGATAAAGGAGAGGGTATAAAAGAGGGGGTTCCAGGAAGCGGGCGCTCTCTATTTGCTGGGCATGGTGAAAGAAATGGTGGCTGAGAGAGCCATGTGGGGGAGCGCCCACGTGCCTAGGTGAGAATAGACTTCTTTCTCTCTGTCTTCATTCTCTTATTCAAATAAATATTAATAAATTATATGGAAATTAAAGCCCAGAGTTTTAATTCTGTCTTAACAACCTGAGATTTACATTTGAATCTAGGTCTCTGTTTCCAGAATTGAAAAGTTAGTAGTTAAACTTATGGTTAAAGGTGACTTTGATTGTGATTTTTCTCATAGCAAATGTTTTAAGTAATTATTTGCTTCTTTGCTACTTTTTTGGGTTACATTATTAATAAATAATGGAGCCAGTAATTATGATGTTTATTTAAGTCTAAGAGATTGATAAAGATTGATAAAGAGAATGATGACAAGTTTATGGGGAAAGAAGTTTAACTTATTAAATAAACAATATTTCATAAAGTGGGGTAGGGATTTTTAATAGTTTAATTAATGGGAAGAATGTTGCAATTTTGGTATTAGTTGGGAATTGTCAGAACATCCAACAGAGTTGAACCAGGGAGATCAATTAGGAGCTTATTTCACCAGGCTAGGCAGTGAAGGCCTGACTTAGAGTAGTGGCAGTGTGGGTAGAGAGAAAGGGATGCATTGTAGAAAAAGAAAGGGGGGGGGGGTAGATTTGGGAACTGATATGATATGTGAGGTGAATATGAGGGAGAAGTCAAAGATGACAATGAGGCTGTGAGCCCGGGTGACTGGGAGAGCAATGGGGTTCTTGACAGTAATAGAGAGGATTGGAAATGGAGTGAGTGTTGGCAATAGAAAATGAATTTTGTTTTGAATATATTGAATTCAAGTTGCTGCAGGATCTCTTGAAGAAAATGTCCATAAGGTGATGGAAACCAAAAGCCAGAGAGTATTGAGGGAAAAAGTTATCTGGTTTGCCTAGTCACAAAGATAAATATCTGAGCTAATATTTGACCCCAGTTCTGAATCACTCCAAATCCAGCATTGTACCTACTACCCCAAGGTGACTCTTGACAAAATCACTCTGGCAGCTGTCTGGAGGCAGGACCTACAGATCTGAGCTAGGGAGGACAATTAAGAGCCTCTAGTCGTAGTCCAGGCTAGAGGTGATAAGGGAATGTCCTAGGGCTGTGGAAGTGTGGATGGAGAAAAGGGAGTATTTCAAAAGGTGAAATGGACAGAGTGCTAAACTCAAAGTCCTGTCCCAGGCACTTACTGGCTTTGTGACACTAAGCAAGTCACTTAGCCTCAATTGCCTCAATTTTAAAATAGAGATAACAATAGCACCTACTTCACAGGGGTGTTGCAGAAATCAAATGAAATAATGTATGTAAATGACAAAGCTTAAATCTATACAAATACTAGCTATTGTTATTATTAACATTACTGTGGGAATAGAGAAGATGTCATTTAACAATTGCTTAGATTTGTGGGCGGAGACAGAAAGGGGAGATGAGGGTGTTGCCACTTTGAGCACCAGGGTAGGATAATGATACAGGAATAGTGAGGTTCTGAAGGAAATGGGTTTGAGGAAAAGAGACTGACGTGTTTTGGACATACTGAGTTTGAGATGCCTTTGGGACATTTAGTTGGAAATGTCTGAAAAGCAGGCAATAGAGACTGAAAGGTAGAAAGAAGAGTATTGCTTGTTAAGACAAGAGCTGTGGGTTTTAATTCTGAATTTCTCCATAATAGTCATGTGATTTTGGGAAAGAAATCCTTTCCCTTTCCTGGGTCTCAGTTTTCTCATTTGTAAACTGGGATGTGTGAACTAGATGACCTCTAAGATCCTTTCTAACTCTAATCTACCACACATTTTACATCAGAAAGGGCTTGGAGAAAATCATTGAACTAGTAGGGGGTTAGAACTAGGATTAGAAATTGTATTTTTCTGTAAAGCCACCTTTCAACCTCAGATTTATCAGTGTCAATTTCTGTTTTTTCACTCTTTCCTCCTCCCATGCTCCTCAACCAAATATTGAACATATTCTCCTATATCTGCAGGGTTCTGATAAGCCATCTATACACAATTTGGATACCTTCCCTGCCCTTGACAAATTCCTTGGATCACAGAATCATAGGTTTAGTTTAACTTCATTTTATTTTATTATTTATTTATTTAAACCCTTACCTTCCATCTTGGAGTCGATACTATGATTGGTTCCAAGGCAGAAGAGTGGTAAGTGCTAGGCAATGAGGGGTTAAGTAACTTGTCCAGAGTCACACAGCTGAGAAGTATCTGAGGTCACATTTGAACCTAGGACCTTCCGTCTCTAGGCCTGGCTCTCAATTCACTGAATTACCCAGCTGCCCCCAGTTTAACTTCATTTTAAAGGAAACTAAGTCACTGAGGGGAAGTCACACAGTAGTTAGTGTCTGACCCACATCTCCAAACTGCTAATTGATCCAGGTGGTCTTCTATTATATCCTGCTACCTCTCCCTTTAAGAGTTGTATTGGTTCAGGTACAAAGTATATCCCAAATTCTACACACGTATAAGAGAAAGAAATAATATAGAGAGCATGTTTACAATACCATTTCCCTGTTTTGCTATTCATGCTGTAGTTACATAGGATGTCTGTTTATCTCTGAGTTGTCTTACTATATATAGGGCTACTCCACTTGACCCGAAAAGGCTTTATCTAGGAAATGAGACTTTCATAGTGTGGGGTGTCCAATATTCTTGGAGAAAAGGGGCTTGGGGAGGGGCAAGGTGGTCAGTTATTACCATGGGTTGGTTTGTGCCTGTAAAGTGCCTCCAAAGTGACTGTAGATACAGGGGCCTAATGAAGAGGGAAATTTATTTCTAGAAGCACAAGGCCCTTGAATAAACAGGGTCCAACTTCTCAGAGAGTAAATGAGAGCTTTGTTTCTCAGTGGCTCCATCTTCTAGCTGAATCAAAAATGGAGATAAAGGAAAGTTCAGGCAAGGAGACATAAGCTTAATAATAAGTGAACTGGATCTCAATTCTGAAACCCAGGTTAAATTTGTGGGAGATGCACAAAGAACATGTCAGGAACATGGGAAAACAACCACCACAACAACCAGAATAATTGGACTTAAAAAAAAAAAAGCAGGGATAAAAAGAATAAAACTGTCTAAATTGAAGCACTAGGTTATGTGAGAAATACAAAGGGGAAAATGAAGAGTTGGGGGAAGAAAGGGATAGAAAAAGGTGTAAAGCATGATTCAGGAGAGAGTACCAACAGCTAAAGTTGAGGAAAGGGGGAGTAAGAGAAAAGGAGAAACAGAAGTGAGAACTGAGGAAAGGAAAGAGGAGAAAGAAGAAAGCAGGGAGAAGGGTGATGGAAGAGCAAGGAAGAAGGAAAGCTGAGAGATGTAAGGAGGAAGAATAGGGAGCAGGAATGATGAGTGAAGGATAGGAGAGAGTGAGGGAGAAGAGGAAGTTTGTGAGATGGATGAAGGAGGAGGATGGGAAGCTGAATGGTGTGGTAAGGTAAGAAGAGGAAGAATGGGGGAGCAGAAAGAGTGAGGGATGGGAGATAGAGAAAAGGAGGACTCCCCTCAAAATGACTAAGGTAAGGGGAGAAGGAGGAGGCTGGGAGATGGATAATGGAAGAGCGAGGAAGAAGGAAAACAGAGACATAAGGAAGAAGTATAGGGGTGCAGAAAGGGTGAGGAATTGGAGAGAAGGAAGGAGAAGAGGGGGACCCCCAAAAGTGGCCAAGGTAAGGGGAGGAGGCTGGGAGATGGATGAAAGAGGAGGATGGTGTGGTAAGGTAAGAAGAGGAAGAATGGGGGAAGCAGGAAGAGGGAGGGATGGGAGAGAGGGAAGGAGAGGAGGAAAGTCCCCCAAAGTGGTCAAGGTATGGGAAGAAGGAGGTTGAGAGATGGATGAAGGAGGGAGGGGGCTGGGTCTGGAGTGGGAGTGGGGAGGAGGGGGGGGGGAGGTAAGGAGGGGAAGGCTGTGCAGTCTGTTTGTGATTAACTTGCAGCCCGGTGCAGAATCAAGTAAACAGAAAGTTACAAGTTCCCCCCTCTGAGGCAAAGCAGAAATCAGATGCTCTGTGATTAATAGTGGAGGGTTCAGGACATGACCACAAACTCTGCGTGTACTTTAAATTAGTTGAATTTTCCCAGTCCTCTTGCCAGAATGAGGGGTGGAGGGTAGGAGGTGGAGGTTGGGGGGGGGGCGGGGTGGAGGATGGGAAGTGAAGGGGGTGGGGGGTCTGCCTGGCGAAGAGCAGCGTGGAATTCTCCCTGGCAGAGGCTGGTGGGACACTGACGGGGTAGGCAGGCAGCAGCAGCAGCAGCAGCATCCAGAGACAGCGAGAGCAGCTGGCGGGGCTAGTCCTGCTTCCTGGAACCCCGAGCCTCGCGCTGGCTGCGCCCTGACCCCCTCACAGATAAGCTAGCTTGTTGCCGCTATCAGCGCCCTGCAGTGCCCTGGCTTCTCCTACATCAGGGAGAAGACTGTGGTTGGGGGTGAGGGGATAGGGAGTGAGAGAGAGACAGAGAGAGACAGAGACCTTGCTTCCCGGTGACCAACGGAGGACCGGCACCCCCTTCTAGACGGACGTTTGGTTTGTTTTTTAAGCAGTTTTTTATAGACCTCACCAATCCCCAGGAGCCCGGTGAAGATGAAACTTGACACCTAATTGCAACAATAGGGGGAAAAACAAGAAAAAGAAATTGACTTTTTCCCGAAAGGCCAGACTTTCTCAATGGTGAATATGCATTTGTTTACGTTTTAATGCATGTTAATATAATACAGCGCTGCCGTGGAGGAGGAGGAGGACATTTATAAAGGAACCTCTGGATGGGATCAGGATTAGACTTAGACTATGTATGTTCCTGAAGGGGAAGGGCCCTGGCTTGGGGCATAGGTGGCCAGGGAGCTTCCTTAGGGAGAAGGAGAGGGAGGGAGAGGGAGGGAGGGAGAGTAAGCACTGCCTCCAGGGGGTGGGCACTTCAAGGTAAAACGGAACAACCGGACACCTCCCTTGGCTTTTGCCTTTGCAGAGGATGTATCAATAGGAGGGGGGAGGGGACGGCACCCACCCTGAGACTAGGGGGCAGGGTCCTTGGAATTTATTGTTGAGTTGGGGGCGGCTTACAAGGGTGGGTGGGTGGGGAGGCAGGATGGGGGAGGGGCGTGGCACATGCCTCTACTGAATTTTGTTCCAATTCAGTTTAGTGCTTTCAAAAATCTGTTTTAAATCATCTTGGTCAGGAACAAGTCTTTGGACAAAGCAGTATTGTACAATGTGAAAGGTGACTTCCATATCTTGATCTTTCTGGAGATCATGCACTAATTAACATTCTGGTAGGGTGTTTGCATAGTCCTGAATGTGTTGGCTTTAGTTCCAAAGAGAGGAGAATCCTATTTTAGGGACATAAAACCAGAACTGGAAGGGACCAAACAGCATCTGATCCAGCCCTCTCCCTGAGGTTCTGAGAAGTCAAGTGACTTCAGGACAGTGTGGTAGTGTGGAAATAGCCTGGAGTAGGAGTCAGGAGACCTGGGTTTACCACTTCACTCTGCGACTTTGGACAACCAACCGCCTTCTCTTCTCTGGACTTCAGTTTACTCCATTGTAAAAGAAGGGTGTTGGTCTAAAAGGGATGATCTTCTAGCTTTAATGATCTTTAATCCAGGACATGGTGGTCAGCGAGGACTAGGAAGTGGGTGTCTGTTAAACCAGAAGATGACAATCCGGATCAGAGGATTTTAAGAGTCGGAGGGGATCTTAGAGATCTACTTCTCCCCTCACCCTTATTCTGTAGATCAGAAAGCCAAAGTTCAGAAAAGTGAAATGACTAATTGGGTACATCTGGGACTACCTTGGGGGAGTTTTAAAGCCCTGTGGCTATCATTTCCATTGATATTGTTGGTTGTCTTTAGCGGGCATAGCATAGTTCTGGTATAGGTTACAACTTCCTCTGTCTCACCCAGGTGGAAAACCGAAGACCTGTTTTGCCTTTGGAGAAGTCTCTCTGCTCTTGAGATCTAATTAAAGTCAGATTCAAGGCACATGGTCTTTAGGGATTAGTTATAGCAGATGGAACACTTTTCAGAGGGGCTTTATGGATCAGTGAATGCAGTTGTTGGAAGGCTTGTATCTCAGAATGATCAAGAAGCTATAGCATACGTTGTTTTTCCAGTATTCTA
This sequence comes from Monodelphis domestica, assembly GCF_027887165.1. Classification (NCBI taxonomy): domain Eukaryota; kingdom Metazoa; phylum Chordata; class Mammalia; order Didelphimorphia; family Didelphidae; genus Monodelphis; species Monodelphis domestica. The sequence goes on from NC_077227.1 coordinate 502,854,494, forward strand.
TTGACTGCACTACATCACCATGGTAAAAAGGAAAGAAACAGAAGATCTGGGTTGAGGCCCAGCCTCATTACTTCCTAACATAGCTGTAGGCAAGTAATTTTAGGGATCTGAGCCTCAATTTTCCCTACTGTAAAATGTAGATTATAACACCTCATTACTCTCAAAGCACCACAAGGCATTTAAAGGAAGAGAACATTTTCTGGGTGTGTTCATTGGGATGCAGTACTATGATTTCAAGAATATTGATGAGTGGGTACCAAAGTTAATTTAAGGACAATATAACATCAGTCTTATCTCCTGGGGAAAAAAGTTCCTATTTTTTCTAAATTCCTGATACGTCTTCTTTTGCTCCTGGCTTAGACAAAGTTCTTTATTTGAGTGAATCTGTGAACTAATTTAATGCTAGTTATTTTGTGAATTCTCACCCTGTGTGGTGGAAGAATGAATCCTGAAGGAGCAATGGAAAAACTGAGTGAATGAAGCACCCCAGTGGTTATGTGGCCTCCCAACTTTAGCAGCCCGCTTTAACTCTTTCCTTTAGTCCTTTTCACTCCTCAGTTTATACTTCCACCCCCCCCCCCCCAAACCCACAACATTTATTTGGCGAATGAGAACAGATGTGAGAATTGACTCATAGAATTTACAAGCTTATCAAATCAGGTTTTCCCCAATTGTTAAGCTCCCAAGATAGGCAGTACCCTGTGCTGGGTGCATTTTAATGATAAGAACAGCCCCAAATAGTGATTAAATGGATGTCACCAGAAACTGGTGTGAGCTGTGAACTCTTCGTAATGGTGGCTAAACTTGACCAAAGGCAGATAAAGTGTTCCAAAGGAAGCACGTGTTCATCACCACCCCACCTGGGGGGGGGGGGTGTGTGGATTGCCATGAAGATCAATGTACTCCTATAGAATACAAACAAGCAAATTTCAGCTCAATGGAAGAAAAACTTCCTAGCAAAGAGAGAAGTTCAGAAGTAGAACAGGTTGCCTCAGTGTGTGGTGAGCTCCCCATTATGGGAGGTCTTAAACTGAAAGGCTGGATGACCACCACTTGTTGGAGATATTATAGAGAATATTTCTATGGGGGTATAAGTTGGATTAGCCGACCCCTGAGTACCATCCAGTTTTGAGATTGTGATAACAGTCAAGTAGCTGGAACTATTCAGTATTTCCAAGACCAGTATTTTCTTCTGGTCCAGAAGAGTTTAATATTTTATTTATTTATTTTTTTAAACCTTTACCTTCTATCTTGGAGTCAATACTGTGTAAGGTAAGAGTTAGGCAATGGGGGTTAAGTGACTTGCCCAGGGTCACACAGCTGGGAAGTGTCTGAGGCCAGATTTGAACCCAGGACCTCCTGTCTCTAGGCCTGGCTCTCAATCCACTGAGCCACCCAGCTGCCCCCCAGAAGAGTTTAATATTAAGAACCACTAGGCTCTATCCCAAGGCAACTTTATTTGTATGCTGGTGCATCCTGAGACCTGAAGGACCCTAAAGCATGAAAAAAACTACTTTCCCTGCCCCTGGGATGTAGCTGTTTTCAGACACACAGTCTGATTTCTGTTTACCAATTACATAGAGAGAGCACATACTTTAAAGCATTGGAATGCTAATGTAGGAGGAGTAGTTTAGGTATTGGACTGAAAGGACTTTCTTATCCTGAAAAAGGACAGTTTTAGAGAAGCAGTAATACACTGGAAAGAAGTGAGCTAGGAACTGGGAAAAATATGGTCCTAGGTTCAAATTTTGCTTATATCACTTCAGAGCTATGTGAGTACACATAGGTGGCATGTGGATAGAGTGCTAGGCCTGGAGTTAGGAAGATCCAAGTTCAAATGCAGCCTCAGACACTTACTAGCTGTGTCACCCCGGGCATGTCACTTAACCCTGCTTGCCTCTGTTTCCATATCTGTAAAATTAGCTGGATAAGGAAATGGTAAGCCATTCCAGTATCTTTCCCCAAAAAGTTTGTTAAAAAGTTTTTATAAAATATAATACTTGAAGTTATTGGATTTTAATTTAAATCTTAACATTTCTTAGGTAATCTAACCTCCTCAGTCTCTCTAAACCTCAGCTATCTTGTTGGTAAAATGGGACTAAGAAGACATGTATTTTGATGCAGTAACAAAGACATTCTAGAGGGAATTATCATTAAAAAAAATTTTTTTTTTAACTAGCATTCTTGCCATGACTGTGCAAAGCCATCTTTGACTTCCCCTGTGTGAGACTGCCCATAGTACACAGCTACACACGAACACATCTGGAATACCTAATCCAAAGGGTAATTCCCTGGGATAAGAAAAAATATTTATACTTCTGGAAAAAATTCCATTTCTGTTGCCAATTAGTTCAACTTTAGTACAGTATTCTCAACACCAACATGTCATCAGTGGAAGCTGTGAATTTTGTTGATTATCTCAAGGATACAAACCTTAAGGAAAAAACCCACATGATTTATCTTTTCTTCCCCCTCCCGTTTCCCCCCTTTTCTGCCCTTTGGACATGCTTGTTAGTGATGAAAGGATCCTGTGGATCATTTCGTTTGCCTTGTCATTACTCCAGGAAATGCTATAAAAATGATCTGGGAGGCCTGCTCACCGTAATTGACTGCGGAGAGAAGTTGGCTACTGCAGAATGCTCCATCTTGAGATCTGTTTTGAACACAGGCTCCAGTCCAGAGGCTCCTAATTACACCTGCTGCCCAGGGCTGGAAGAGGGCAACGGAAAGCAAAAGGATTGTAGGCATCTTTCTGTTTTCACTGTGTGGCATAGTGAGAAACGACTGAATTGGCATCCAGGACTCCGGATCTCCCCCATTAACTGCCTGCATGACTTTGGACCAGCCATTTATCTTTCTTGAGTCTTGTTTTCTTTGTCTCTTAAAAAGGTGTTGGACAAGATGATCTGGACGGTTCTTTGAGCTCTAACTTTCTATCTTTTACGTTCTAATGCTATTTCAAGGCTTGGCATTCGATCTTTTAAGGTCCCTTCTAGTTTTAACCTCCTCTGTTCTAGAGCCCATCATGCCTTTGACATTCTACATTCGCAAAATCATAGAATTTGAGAGTTGGAAGTGATCTCAGCAGCCTTCTTGTCCAACCCATATGTGAAAACAGTCTGTAATTAATCATTCTATCACTGTTTAATGACCTTCAAGGAGGGAGAGCCCTATCCTCTCTCATGACACTCTATACTACTTTTTGTTCATTTAGAAAAAAACAAACTTGTCTTCTGTCTTAGAATTGGTACAAGTATCAGTTCCAAGGCAGAAGAGCAGTTAGGACTAGGGAATTGGGTATAAAAGACTTGCCTCCAGAGCCTCCTAATTAGAAAGTGTCTAAAGTCAAATTTGAACCCAGGTCTTCCCAACTCCTGGTCTGGCACTCTCTCCACCTAACCACCCCTACTTTTGGTCAGTTCTAATTGTTAATGTGTTCTATAATTCTACAGACTGATTATAAGTAGAACTTTATTAAAGAATCCCTCTATCCTCTCATAAAAAAATCTGTTAATGTAGAAATGATGAGGTCTGAGAGCCCCACAGAAAGGTGATAAAGTTGTGTTTATTACTAGAGGTTGGTCGGTCCTTGGGTGTCCTGGCTGAGATGGAGGCCGGCAGGATTCTGGACTCTTTTTATGAATCCTCTCAGAGGGAAGATGGATACTTTCTTTAGTTTAGTTCAGTTAGATTCCAGATTCAGATTGTCTTCTTTGTGTTATTGCTGCAAGAGTGCTGGATTTAAAGTCACAAGACCCAGGTCAAATCCTGCTTTATGATCCTTAAAAGTCATTTAACCTCTCTAAGCCTCGTTACCTTATGTGTAAATTAGAGATGGGAGTATTTGCTCTATCTTGTCGTGGGGGAAGCGCTTTGTAGATCCTGAATAGCTTCAGAAATGGCAGTTGTTCTTAGGGATAGGGACTGCACCAGATCTATTCTAGAGCACCCAGGTAGTGTCCATTGGCATTTCTCTGCCAGGTAGAGCCTCCGAGGGTTGTTCAGATCAGTTACCGCTCACTCGCTTCCTTCTCTCTGGGTTCGGCTCGTCTGGCCTAGAACACTGACAGGGTAAATAACAGCACGTATGTGGAGTGGGTTGAGGCAGGGCCTGAATCCAGGGCTTGCTGGCTCTGGTCACTCTGCCCTGCTGCCTCCTTGCTGTTGATGAGACAACGATGATGATGACAACTGCTGCCGCCCATAAATGGCAGCACACTAACAAGGACTGTTTTTACTATTGCTATTTGACTGAATGTTAAGCACTGAATTTCTGAGGGTTTCCCCCATACTACTTTCTATTGCATTCTTAGCCCTCATTTTTGTAGTTCAGCTGCACAGTTACATCTGTCTCTTGTGACTCTGTGGGCTACATCGCACCAGAATCGTCCATGATGTTTTCTTGGCAAAGGCACTGGAGTGGTTTACCATTTCCTTCTCCAGTGGATTAAGGCAAACAGAAGTTAAGTGACTGGCCCAGGGTCACACAGGTAGGAAGTACCTGAGGCTAAATTTGAGCTCAGGTCTTCCCAACTCCCGGTACAGCGCTCTAACTATTGAGAAACCTAGCTATTTCATCCCTCATACCGCCCCCCTCCCTTTTTTTCCCTACAGTGATGATAGTAACTCATTCATTTGGTCATATTGTATGAGGTGCCTGAGCATTTGGGCAAGCATTTTTATATTATATTATTAATATGCATATTAATAATATAATAATATATTATAGATTGACACAGATTCCCCAAAGTAACACTACCTTACATATTTCTATGGTGCTTTACTTTAAAAAAATTATTGACATTTTTCCTTTCTATATGATATTCATTTCTAAAAGATATTCCTCTTTCCTCCTCTCCTCATTAGACCATCGCTTTAACAAATCACTAAAAGAAAGTAAAAGGAATGCAGTAAAACTAATACCTCATCTGAGTCTGACACTATTGGCATGGCTCCACATCCATAGCCTTCCACTTTTTCAAAGGAGAAATGGAAGGGGCTTTCCATTTTACAAAACACTTTGTTCACAACAGACCTGTGGTCAGTAGTACAAATTGTATTTTTTTCAAAACCCGAACTTTCTGCCCTAGTAACAACTCTGAGATGGAAAAGCAAGAGCTAGGCAAATGGCATTAAGAGACTTGCCCAGGAGCTAGGAAATGTCTGAGGCTAGATCTGAACCCAGAACCTCCCATCTCTGGGTCTGGTTCTCAATCCACTGAGCCACCTAGTTGCCTCCAGAAATATAGCCTATATTCTGTGGTACTTTCTTTACCTTCTGTCTTTTTTTTTTAAACCCTTACCTTCAATCTTAAAATCAATACTATGTACTGGTTCCAAGTCAGAACAGTGGTAAGGCAATGAGGGTCAAGTGACTTTCCCAGCCAGGGTCACACAGCTAGGAAGTGGCTGAGGCTAGATTTGAACCTAGGACCCCCATCTCTAGACCTGGCTTTTAATACCTCTGAGCTGCCCCCTTACCTTCTATCTTAATATCAATTCTAAGGGAGAAGAGCAGCAAAGGCTAAGCAATTAGGGCAATGCATTTAGGAAGTATCTGAGGTCAGATTTGAACTGAGGTCCTTTGGATTCCAAGCCTGGTGCTCTTTCCACTGTGCAAATAGCATTAACTTCAGTTTACAGCTGAGGAAACTGAGGCACAAAGACATCAAAAAATTCTGTTAATGATCATATGACAGAATTCAGGCTGAAATCCAGGGTTTCTGATGCAGGGGGCTCTTTCTGCAATGTAAAGACTTCTTTCAGTAGTCATCCTCAGTAGAACTGTGATCAGAATTGCCCAAGAGCAGGCAACTATTAGCAAGCAAATAAATCCATGTATTGAACTTTAGCGATTGTTTGGCTGCTCACCTTCTGGTAGGTGAGCAAGTTAAGTGTGATATGGTGAGGCAGAGGTTCTGGATAGCCCCAGATTACATCCTGGGTTCCATCGAGAATTGACTACACTTTGGATCGTGGTAGATGATAAGACAAGTATGGAGGCTTCCAAGATAATGTTCTTTCTCGAGCACACACCCACAGATGTATTTCCCCTAGAGAGCATCTGAATTTTGGAGGCTAGTTAAAAAGTCACTATCTTCAGAGTGGCAGATTTGAAATTGTACTCATACTTTGGGGTCTGAATCATTCTCCCTGCACATCCCTCACATATGTGAGTAGCGGACCTGCATGTGTTTCTGTGTATGCGTGTGCATGTGTGAGTGTGTTTTGGTGGTTGTACATTTCACTCCCTACATCTGCTAGTATTTTAGGAGTCTCTACTTGAGACAACACATTGGAAAAATACTCTACTGAGATGTGATTTATTCACCATCAAGAGACTATTAAAATCCTTAAAAACTTTTTGCCTCTTGAAAAGTGATTCACTCAGCTAGGTCATTGAAAACGGGTAAAAACTATTTTAGTGAAGCTGTTTCTTTGGAGGAAGAAGATGCCAATAACTTCATGGAATTGTATCAGAACTTGACATTAAAGGAAAAGAAGTCATCTTTGATAATTTACAATAGTGCACATTTTAATGAGGCTGTTACAGACATGGAAATCATTTTCTTTTGCCCATGGGGAAAGTCCAATCCAATCCAATCTAACAAATATTTCTTTTTTGGTTCTGTTTTTCCTGTAATATTTTTATTCTGAGCATGAACACAGATTAATATAAAAAAGAGGATTCTATATGAAACTGGGTCTCCACTTCATATTATTTGCTTTTTAAAAAAGGCATATATTAAATTCTGCATGTTACTTTCAAAGCTATCCTGCTTGTCTGTGCAGCTTTCTGATCCTGTTTCTTTTTTCTTTCATGCATTTTGAAAATTTAACGGTGGCTCTCTCTCACATATCTTTTTGGTATTGCCTTTGCTAAGTCTACCTTTCCCCGATGCCCTTGAGAGAAGGAAAACCCTTTTAACAAATAAACATCGTCTAGCAAAAGACTCCATACAATGCCTGGGTTCAGAAATGTATGCTTTAGACCTGGTGAAGATCACCTCTCGGGGAGTAGCATTATGCTTCATCACAGGTCTTTTGCAGACATGGTTGAGCAGTAGAGATTGGTCAGAGTGTTCTGAAGTTGGCTTTCTTAACAACTTTGCTTTCTTTTATAAATTGTTCTGGTTCTATTCATTCTGAGTCAGTGTATATTATCCAGGATCCTATATAATAAAATTCTTTTGTTATTTCTTATAGTGCAACAATGTTCTTTTACATTTAAGTTCTAAAATTTGCTCAACCATTCACCCAGAGGTGATCTAAAGCATCCCCTTAAGATTCTAGTTCTTTCTTTAAGGTTGGGGAGGAAAGCATTACATAAATGGGAGAGAGATTTTTCTGGATATATATGTATATTATATATATATATATATATTATATATATATATTTAAACCCTTACCTTTTGACTTAGAATCAATACTGTATATCGGTTCCAAGGCAGAAGAGTGGTGAGGGCTAGGCAATGGGGTTAAGTGACTTGCCCAGGGTCACACAGCTGCGAAGTATCTGAGGCCATATTTGAACCCAGGACCTCCCATCTCTAGGGCTGGCTCTCAATCCACTGAGCCACCCAGCCGCCCCCTCTGTGGGAAAGTTGGGAGGGAGACACAACGACTCAGGCTTTTCCTTTCTTCCTTGGCTTGGCATCCTTTGACTATGTTGGAAGAAAACTTGGGCATAAAGCTTAGGACCTGATGAAAAAAGAAGGAATTACTCAGGGTAAGAGTTGAAGTGACAGCTGACTCAAAACATACAGCTGGCTCCTCAGCCTCTCCTTACTAAAAAGTCAAACTAACAGGCTATTTGTTCTGCTCACTGAGCTGGAGGAATAATTAAAATGTAAAATATGATTTTGAAATATTTGTAGGCAGGGTTGGAGAGTTCCCTTTTCGGGAAAAGAGGGAATAGTGCAAATTCTAGTCTATGTAACTGTAGGTGACAGGGGTGACAACAATCCACGAATTAATGATTAATTCTCCCCTAAAGTATATATATATATATATATATTAATTACCATGTAATAATTAAAAACTAAAATAGGATAAAGGCAGTCTGTGCATCCTAGAAGCATTCTGCCCCTACAAAGGGAATAAGTGTAATAAGTACATTAAACATCTATGTCCTTGTAAGAGCCATAATAAAATATTCAAACGATATATTATTTCACTGATTTAGATGTTCCCTCTAAAGACAGCGATTGCAACTCATCCATGCCCATGCATTCTGAGTGACCTTTGACCATGTCATCCCACAAGTACAACAGAGGGAGTCCATCCGATATACTAGGGCACTTTGCTGGTTTCTTCTGACATCATGATAAAATAATAGGAACATATGGGCTATCCTCTTATTATAGAAACATACCATTTACTATTTTGAGAACATTTCTATGTACTCTTTGGACATACTCTGCCAACCCTCATGTTCACTAATGATTAGACTTTCTCAAATCAAAGCTAACAATATCGATCCCTTATAGTTCTAGGGGGTTGTTTCTCCTACTCCTCTTTCTCCTCCTTCAGGACTAGGAGGTGGGGGCTAAGTGACTTGCCCAAGGTCACACAGCTACCTCATATCTCAGATCAGATTTGAACCCTGGTTCTCCCATCTCAAGGCCTCAATCTGCTGTGCCATCTAGCTGTTCTCTTAGGGGGTATCTTTTTAAAAAATTTTTTAAATTTATTTATCTAGAATATTTTTCTATGTTAATATGATTCATGATTTTGCCCACCTCTCTTCCTGTTCCCCTCCCTGAGCTGATAAGTACTTTACACTTGGTTATACATGTATCATTGTTCAAAACCTATTTACATATTATTCATATTTGCAATAGAGTGATCTTTTAACTCAAAACCCCAATGATATCCTCATTGAACCATGTAAACAAATCATGTGTTTTTCTTCAGTATTTCTGCTCCCACAATTCTGTGAATGTGGATAGTGTTCTTTCTCATAAGTTCCTCAGAATTGTCCTGGGTCATTGCATTGCTGCTAGTAGAAAAGTCCATTACATTTGATTGTGCCACAGTGTATCCGTCTCTGTGTATAATGTTCTCTTGGTTCTGCTCCTCTCACTCTGCATCAATTCCTAGAGGTTGTTCCAGTTCACATGGAATTCCTCCAGTTCATCATTCCTTTCAGCACAATAGTATTTCATAATCATTGGATACCATAATTTGTTCAGCCATTCCCCAATCGATGGATACCCCTAGAGGGTGTCTTTTAGTGCTTTTGGCTTGAGTCTCCATTTCAGTATGCTCTCCTCATTATCAATTCCCAGTTACAATTAGTATCTCCTTTATATCAATGATTGACTCAGTGATTAGAACCCAACATCAATTAGTTTTTATATGAAGATATCTATTAAGAAGGTATAGCAAAATAAATTAAACAAAGAGTTTTATGAAAAAACAAAAACAAAATAGACAAACCATTTGTTAATATGATTTAAAAAGAAGAAGGTATACAGGAGCAGAAGTACAAAATATTTTCCTCAAACACCCAGAGATATATCCTCCCCTTGTAAGAAAATTTTAGTGTTTTGACTTAAATCTAAATAATTGGTTGCCAGGGATGATTCCCAAATAATAAAAATACTCAAGTCAGCTGGGAATTATGGAGATTTTAATTAATATAGAGAGAAGGAATTAAGCGAGAGAGAGACAGAGAGGCAGAGAGAGAGAGAGAGAGAGAATGAATTTTGAATTTAAACTGCTCTGGCTCAGGCTGAGCCAGGCAGTAGTTAAAGGCCTTGGCCAAAATGGCCTTCCTGAGTCTAAAGGAAAGGGAGTCAGTCTTATCACTCACTAGGAGACCTTCTCCAAGGAAGCTCTAGTCCTCCACTGAACTCAATCTCCAGAACTGAGTTCCGAAATCCCTGAACTGACTTTTAGCCTGCTTTTAAAAAGAATTTTCTCTTATGTCACCTTCCCTAAATTTTTCGTCTACCAATCACAGTAGATGCTTTTTTTCCAGGACTGCCCATTCTTTAGTTCTCACCTTCTCTGGTTAGATTATATCTTTTGAGTACTTCACACTTCTTTGTTAAGCTTGCCTTTTGTGAGTTACTTGATCTTTTTGTGATTAATTTAACCTTTATTGGTGCTTAACACCCTTTTGTATTAGATCTAAAAATAGATTTAGCTTAAAGTTCTAGCTTCACTAAAAGGTATGAGTTAAGTACCTTCATTGTTCAATCAGGAGTTTACAACTTTATCTTCCCCTAAAGTATGTCTAAGTATGGGTGGAGTAATGTAAAGTTCCCAAGACATTCCTGATTCTTGTTAGACCAAGTATCTCCATTGTTACAATAAGGAAATAGCTAAATCAAATCTTCTAAAATACAGTCTGAATAGTTTTTAAGATTCACACCCTATATTACCTTGAGTTCCTGAAGAGTGTGAAAATAAATTTAAAGAAATTAAAACAAAGCATTTGCCTTAACAAGTTTACTTCCAAATGAATAAAGTTGTTCCTTTCCTTTCAGAAATTGCTTCTTATATGGCATATCCCAGTTCACTGGGCTCAATTCCCAGCATGCTCTGAAATGGATTTCCAACTTTTAGACTGTTGAAGATCTTGCAGAGCCATAGCTTGTCCCATTCATTTCCAATATTAATTCACATAAGTGCAGGAAAGAATAAATGCAAACAGCTAAAGAAAAATGCCATGATTACAGCCATGTGCTAGTCTCGGTGGGAAGATAGGCAGCTGTAGGCAGGAGAAGGTGTCACCATTGCTACTCTCCTTCTCTCTCTCTCTTCATCTTAAGAATGACAGCAGTTTTTGCCTCATTCACCATCAGGAAAGATAGAAGTTGCTTTTGATAATACTTTTTGTAGGCACAGTCAGTTCTGGTTCAATAGCCAACTAGATAGCTTTTCTGGAGGCAAGTGGATAGGAAATAGTCATAGAACCAGTTCATATTCCAAAGTCCACATGCCTTTTGTGCATAGTTATAAAGACTGGGCTCTTATTAGCCAGTCTTAGTAGTTATTAATAGCTTTTTCCTTTTTTTTTTATCACTATGACTTCCAAATTACTGCTCTATCATCACCTCCAGAAAACTTTCCTTGTAACAGATTAGTGTAGTATAGCAAAATTGATGAGCATATTGGCTCAGTATTGATGAGCATATTGCCACCTTCTACAGTGATAGTCTGCTCCCTCTCTGCTGAGAGGAAGGAAGCAGTTCTGAGGGCATCTTTTATTTCAGTTCTTCCTAGAAATTCTTTATTTGTTATCTGCCATGGTGAAGCCACACCCAGATTACATCTCCACTGCCTTCTGTGAGGTACTCATTTTTCATTATTCTATTGAATTTTTATGACACTTTAACAGAGAATTAGGCTAAGACTGATTTCTTCATTGATTCAATTCCAGTTACTCATTTTGTGCTGCTCTTACATTTATGACCACATATTGAGAATTCCTCCTCAGACTGGAATTGGATTAGATGATCTCTGAGGTTCCTTCCAACTATGATTTAAAGTCATCACAACTGAGACAATTCTAGTTTTGTCCATTTCTTTGTTAATAAATCCTTAGTTAGAAAGGAATTTCAAAAAATCCCTGAACAGATTTTTGGTAGGTAGCCCTTTGAATAGAACTTAAGTTGATTCTAGTTAAATGTTTTAGCAACTCCTGGGAAATGTGTAGTGCCAGATCCAAATAATCAGTTGAGTCCTCCTGCATTGGCTGCCTCACTGGACCCTATGTTTTAATAGATCAGAGGCCAAGGGAGTAATGGAAAGTAGTGGAGGGAAGACAGAATTTCACTAGACTTTCATCTTTGTTCCAATGTGATTCTGGACCAGTAACTATGGTTCTTATCCCTTCATCTTGGTCTATCCTTTTATTAGGCAATTTAATCTCTCCCCTGACCATAAAAGTGATCTTTAATATAATAATATTGCCTTCTTCCATTAAAATCCTAGAGAAGGGCCTCGTACCACTGTGGAGGTGGACCAGAAGTTTTGAAGATTATGCCAGTGGAACACTAGCACTGATAGGTCTTAGCCAGATGGAAAAGCCCAATAACTATTATGAGCCTAAGACCTGCAGAAGTTTGGAGAAGCTCACTTCTCAATGGGTCATGAGGTGATAAGACTTTTGGCCATATTTGCTTTCAGAAGCAGTCAACCAACTTGTAAAGGGGCAGTGAGAGCCAAGCCTGGCACAGTAGGATGCTGGATTTAGAAACAGAGGATCTGAACTTGAATCCCAGCTCTTGTTGTCGTTGAGTTATTTCAGTTGTGTCCAACTGTCTATGACCTCATTTGGGATTTTCATGGCAAAGATACTAGAGTGGTTTGCCATTTCCTTCTCCAGCTTGTTTTATAGATGAGGAAACTGAAGGAAACAGAGTTCAGTGACTTGCCCAGGATCACACAGATGCTGTGTCTAAGACTGGATTTGAACTCAGATCTTTCTAATTGCAGGCCTGGTCCTGTGCCACCTAGATAAATTCTAGCTCCACTACTTACTGTTTCTGTGATCTAAGACATTTTATTTCTCCCTGGGCTTCAGTGTACTCATCTGTAAATGAAGAGTTTGGAATAGAATCCTTTAGGTTCCTTCTTGCTCTAAATCCATCACCCTGTGGTTCTTTAATCTCTGCAGACAAGGAAGAATTCACACCCAAATCTCTTATATACATGGTTTGTTGGAAAGATAACTTGATTTAGATGAGAGCACATGTATTTTTATCTCAATTCAAGTATGAGCTATACGTGGCTGATACTAGACTTAACTTCTTTGGGTCTCAGTTTTCTCCTTTATAAAATGAAGGGTTAGGACAATAGAGTCTCTAAGAGAGATGGAAAGAGAGAGAGGAAAAGAGACCGATAGACACCCAGTGAGAGAAACAGATGGAAACAGACAGTGTCACCGAGAGGATAAAATCTGTCCTACTCATTAGGTCCCCAAACATGGACCTCCTTTGCAGAGGAAAGACCACTTATCCTGTGCCTTTACAGGCCCTTCTGAGGATTTCTCCTCATGCCAGATAGCAAAATGAAGGACTAAGTTAAATCTTACCGTTGTACGAGTTTGCCCAAGTGTACTATTTATTCTCTGTGTTCTGCTTCCTTTTCTGGGTTTCATTTTCCTAATATGTGAAATGGGTGGAGGTGGGGAAGTATCAAAGAACTCATATTCCTAAGGTTCATTCCAGTCCTCAATCAATGGCTCCATGATCTAAAGAAGTGAGCCCTGAAGTGTGTCCACAGAGGACGGATAGGAGCCATTTGTCAGAAATGGCCAACTAGGAATGGCCAATTGAATTGTCCTTGTTAGGTCTTAGGTGGAGAGGTTTGGAAGGATGAAATGGATTTGTATTAGAAATTGAGGTCACTGGGGGGGGGGTTCTCTGAGACCTTTGAAGTTTGGGGAGGTGTTCTAAGCTCTAGCAATTGCCCAGCAATGATGGCATTCTGAAATCTTTATCAATCAACAAATATTTACTAAATGATTATTATTATTATAGGTCAAGCCCTGTGCTAGGTGCTGGGGAGACAAAAATAAAAATGAGACAATACTTTCTCTCAAGGAGCTTGCATTCTGCCAGGGGAGGCAATATGTATATATGTGTGTGTATACCTATATACATACATTCATACATACACAGACAATATAAATATTATATATATATAAACATATATATTATACAAAATAAATCCCCCAAATCTACACAAGGTGTAGGGGAGTCAGGATGCCACAGCAATGGCAGCTGTGGAGATCAGGAAAGGGGATGCTTGACTGGAGTTTTGAAGGAAACGAGGGCTTTTGAAAGCCAGAGGTGAGGAGAGTACATGCTAGACATGGAGATAGAGTGCCATTTATGAGGAAAAGTAAGGCCAGTTAGGATGGACAATAGTGCATGTACAGAGTGAAAAAACCCCAGAGTGATCAGTCCCTTCAGCTCTAGAGATGGGGATGGGAGCCATCAAAACTCCTACTGGGAGTCCTGTTTTCCCCCTCATTGTTACATTCAAGTTCCCAGGTATCTCCTGCCCCTCCTCCTTCCCTTTGCTCCTTCCCTCTCTTCCCTGCCCTAGAGAAGGCATCATTTGACAAACATAAGTGTGTGTATATATGTATAAAACTATGTCATGCATATTTCTATTTATTGGTTCTTTTTCTGGAGGTGGACAGTCAGTTATTCTTCCCACGATATTATATTTTTCTCTTGGTTCTGCTTGTTGTACTCTTCATCATTTCATGTGTCTTTCCATGTTTTTTAAATTATTCCTTACCTTCTGTGTTAGAATCAATACTATGTATTGGTTCCAAGGCAAAAGAGTGGTAAGGGTTAGGCAATAGGGGTAAAGTGACTTGGCCAGGGTCACACAGCTAGGAAGTGTCTGAAGCCAGATTTGAAACCAGGACTTCCTGACTTCAGGCCTGACTCTCAATCTACTGTTCCATCCAGCTGCCTCCTCCATGTTTTGTTTTTAAATTAACCTGCTCATCATTTCTTATCATGCAGTAGTATTCCATTATAAACATACGCCACAACTTGTTTAGCCATTTCCCAGTTGATGAACATCTCCTTCATCTCCATTTTCAGTTCTGAATTCTCAGCAGTCAATTCATCTATTGTAGGTACTCTGAAAGTTTGCATAACTCTGACCTGAACTTCTGACAAATTCTGACCACCTCTGATGCTGACCTAAGCCTCTGATCCCCCTTCCAGCTTCCTGTCTGCAGGAGCAGAACAAGATCTCAGTTCAGAGAAGTAGCCCAGCTTGCAGAGGAATGAGCAGGTCAGGAATCGCCAACAAAAATGGAGCTTGCAGTAGAACTTCTAGCTGATAGGAGTGAATCCAGCAGCATTTTCTTTGTGCTTTTTATTTAAAACCTAGGTTAAGAATTCAATTCATACTAAGAGGGCAACAATTATATTTTGCCCTGGATCATACTACACTGGAAGCACTAAAACCTTCTAGGTCTCCAATCTGTCTCTGAGATCTTAGGATAATATAATACTCAATAACCAAGAAAAGCAGCAATAAGACCAGCTCAGACTTGACCTCCAGAAGTGTGGCAGAGCCCAACCCTAACATCAAGTCAACAGTCAAGAAAGAGGCTGGAAGAATAGGCAAACAAAAAAAGAACTCCCCAGTATAATTGAGTTGTTATGGTGTCAGGGAAACTAAAGACACAAACGTGGAAAAAAAATGAATCTAAAACACCAACAAGTCATCCCTTAGAGAAAAATCACAGCTTGGGCACAAGTTCAATTAGAATTTCAGAAAGAGATGAGGGAGGAGTTTGAAAAAAGGGCTTAAAGATGTTTTATATATTTGCTCAAAGAAAAAAAATTAAAAGAATGAGAACTGTATAAGAAAAAATTAGAAAAATAATTTAACAGTTTGGCACAACTGGTACAAAACCTTGCCCAAACAACAACCTCCCTGAAAATTTGAATAGGTCAAATGGAAGACAATGACTCCATGAGGAAATAGGAAATAATCAAATGAAGTCAAGAGGCTAGAAAAAGAGACAAAAGTGGGAAGTATCTTATAGTAAAAACCACAAACCTAAAAAAATGGATTGAGGATAAAAAAAAATTTAAGAATCATTGGATTATATGAGTGCTACGATAAAAAAAAAAGAGCCTAAACATAATATTTCAAGAATCTAAAAAAACTCCCTGGATCTCCTAGAACCAGAGGGCAAAATAGAAATAGAAAGAATCTGCCAGTTACCTTCTGAAAGAAATCCAAAATAAAAACACTCAGGAATATCATAGCCATAATTTCAGACTTCCAGATTAAAGAAAAAATACTGCAATAAGCCAGATAGAAAGAATTCCTGTACTGAGGAGACAATCAAGGATTATATACAATTTAGCAGCCACCACTATAAAGGAGCAGAAAATTTGAAATAAGATATTTTAGAAGCAAAGGATATAGGTTTGCAGATAAAAATAATTTACCCAGCAAAACTGTGTATAATACTGTATGGTAAAAAAATGAACCTTTAATGACACAGAGAACTTCTAAGCATTTCTGATGAAAAGAGCTGAGCTTTGGAGAAATTGCAGTTCAAACAATGGGGTTAAAGAGAAACATAAAAAAGGAAACATTAACACAATGACAATGGACTAAACAAGGATAAACAGTTTGCATTCTAATATAGGGAGATGATATGTATCAACTCTGAGCCCTATTATCAGGGGTCTTAGAGAAAATTAATTAGACAAGACCTAAGAGTGGTTTTGTTATATCTTGATCTTAAGAATATAAAGAGAAAGGAAGAGGAAAGCATTGTCAGGGGACAGGAAAAAAAGCACTGTTATGCCATGTTATTAGGGGGTACAAGGAGCCATTGATATAGATGAGGAGAGGATAAGGAAGAAGCTAACCCTTGTACCTCACTTTCATCTGAACTAAAGGAAGGAAGAATACATGGCATATATTAAAATTAATATAGATACCGGAATAGATTTCATTCAGTAGGGAAAAAGGAGAAGGGAGGATGGGGAATTTCAGGCAGGGTAGATTAAGGGTGGTATTAATCCTCAGCAAAATAAACTTTTTTTTGTTCCCTTTGAAATATTATTTTATTTGGTCATTTTCAAACACTATTCATTGAATACAAAGATCATTTTCTTTTCTTCCCCCTCCCCCCCCCCCCGCCACCCCTCCCATAGGCGACACGTGATTCCTCTGGGTATCACATGTGTCCTTGATCCAAACTCATTTCCATCTTGTTGGTATTTGCATTAGGGTGTTCATTTAGAGTCTCTCCTCAATCATATCCCCTCAACTCCTGTAATCAAGCAGTTGCTTTTCCTCGGTGTTTTTACTCCCACCGTTTGTCCTCTGCTTGTGATTAGTGTTTTTTCTCCTAGATCCCTGCAGGTTGTTCAGGGACATTGCATTGACACTAATGGAGAAGTCCATTACGTTCGATTAAACCACAGTGTATCAGTCTCTGTGTACAATGTTTTCCTGGTTCTGCTCCTTTCGCTCTGCATCACTTCCTGGAGGTTGTTCCAGTCTTCTTGGAATTCCTCCATTTCATTATTCCTTTTAGCACAATAGTATTCCATCACCAACATATACCACAATTTGTTCAGCCATTCCCCAATTGAAGGGCATCCCCTCATTTTCCAATTTTTGGCCACCACAAAGAGCACAGCTATGAATATTCTTGTACAAGTCTTTTTCCTTATTATCTCTTTGGGGTATAAACCCAGCAGTGCTATGGCTGGATCAAAGGGATCAGTCTTTTATTGCCCTTTGGGCACAGTTCCAAATTGCCCTCCAGAATGGTTGGATCAATTCACAACTCCACCAGCAATGAATTAATGTCCCTACTTTGTCACATCCCCTCCAGCATTCATTACTTTCCATAGCTGTCATGTTAGCCAATCTGCTAGGTATGAGATGATACCTCAGAGTTGTTTTGATTTGCATCTCTCTGATTATAAGAGATTTAGAACACTTTTTCATGTGCTTATTAATAGTTTTGATTTCTTTATCTGAAAACTGCCTATTCATGTCCCTTGACCATTTATAATGGCTTGATTTTTTGTATAATTGATTTAGCTCTTTGTAAATTTGAGTAATTAGACCTTTGTCAGAGGTTTTTGTTATGAAGATTTTTTCCCAATTTGTTGCTTCCCTTCTGATTCTAGTTACATTGGTTTTGTTTGTACAAAACCTTTTTAATTTGATGTAGTCAAAATTATTTATTTTACATTTTGTGACTCTTTCTAAGTCTTGCTTGGTTTTAAAATCTTTCCCTTCCCAAAGGTCTGACATGTATACTCTTCTGTGTTCATCTAATTGACTTATAGTTTCCTTCTTTATGGTCAAGTCATTCACCCATTCTGAGTTTATCTTAGTGAAGGGGGTGAGATATCCAAACCTAACCTCTCCTACACTGTCTTCCAATTTTCCCAGCAGTTTTTATCAGATAGTGGATTTTGTCCCCAAAGCTAGGGTCTTTGGGTTTGTCATATACTGTCTTGCTGAGGTCACTTACCCCAAGTCTATTCCACTGATCCTCCTTTCTGTCTCTTTGCCAGTACCAAATTGTTTTGATGACCACTGCTTTATGATAAAGTTTGAGATCTGGGACTGCAAGGCCACCTTCCTTTGTATTTTTTTCATTATTTCCCTGGATATCCTTGATTCTTTGTTCTTCCAAATGAACTTTGTTATGGTTTTTTCTAATTCAGTAAAAAAGTTTTTTGGAAGTTCAATGGGTATGGCACTAAATAGATAAGTTTGGGTAGGATGGTCATTTTTATTATATTAGCTCATCCTACCCATGAGCAGTTAATGTTTTTCCAATTCCTCAAGTCTAGTTTTAGTTGTGTGGAGAGCGTTTTGTAGTTGTATTCATATAGTTCCTGTGTTTGTCTCAGCAGATAGATTCCTAAGTATTTTATATTGTCTAAGGTGATTTT
Organism: Monodelphis domestica; assembly: GCF_027887165.1. Classification (NCBI taxonomy): domain Eukaryota; kingdom Metazoa; phylum Chordata; class Mammalia; order Didelphimorphia; family Didelphidae; genus Monodelphis; species Monodelphis domestica. The sequence goes on from NC_077227.1 coordinate 502,872,928, forward strand.
TGAATGGAATTTCTCTTTCTAATTCCTGCTGCTGTGATGTGTTGGAGATATATAGAAATGCTGATGACTTGTGTGGGTTTGTTTTGTATCCTGCTACTTTGCTAAAGTTGTTGATTATTTCCACTAGCTTTTTTGTTGATTCTCTAGGATTCTTTAAGTAGACCGTCATGCCATCCACAAAGAGTGACACCTTGGTCTCCTCATTGCCAATTTTAATATCTTCAATTTCTTTTTCTTCTCTAATTGCTACTGCTAGTGTTTCTAGTACAAAGTTAAATAATAGAGATGTTAATGGGCATCCTTGTTTCACTCCTGATCTTATTGGAAATGCATCTAGTTTATCCTTGTGAATCTTAAAATTCTCAGACTCTACCTTGGAACATCATCTTAAGGTTAAGGCTATTCCCCATTTAAACAATGGAGGTACTTGATCAGGAATGTATTGGGAACTTTAAAATTACTCCACCCATACTTAGGCATACTTTAGGGGAAGATAAAGTTGTAAACTCCTTACTGAACAATGAAAAAGTACTTAACCCATACTTATAGTGAGGCAAAAGTCCTTAAGCTAGGTCTATTTTTAGATCTAATACAAAAGGGTGCTAAGTACCTATGAAGGTCAAATTAATCACTAAAAGGTCAGGCAACTTTCAAGGGGCAAGCTTAACAAAGAAGTGTGAAGTACTCAGAAGATATAATCTACCCAGAGAAGGTGAGAACTAAAAACTAAGAATGGGCTGTCCTAGGAAAAGCGTCTACTGTGATTGGTAGACATGAAAATTTAGGGGAGGTGACATAAGAGAATTTCTCTTTAAAAGGATCTGTCTGAACCAGTTCAAGGGAGTTTGAATTAATTCAGCTTTGGTAGCTAAATTGGAGGTCAGGAGTCAGAGGAGGCTGCTGGGTCTCAGAACACTAGAGTTTTTCTTGGAAAGATCTTGTGGTGAGTGATTAAAGACTGACAGTTTCTCTCTTAAAGAGAAAATCTCAAGGCCATTGGCCTATGCCCTAGCCTTTTCCTACTATTCCTTCTTACTCTGTCTCTTTCCCTTTCCTTAATTCCTTGATTTGTATTAATTAAAATCTCCATAAATCCTAGCTGACTTGGGTTTTTCATATTTGGGAATTTTTCCCATGGCGACCACTTATTTTTTATTTAATTCAAGACACTAAAATTATCTTTACAGTTTTGGCAATTCAAAGTCTTGAACCCATATTTTTTGCGGTCACATCCCCATTGCAGATGATGTTTGCTGATGGTTTTAGGTATAAACTGTTTATTATTTTTAGGAAAGACCCTTCTATTCCTATGCTTTCTAGTGTTTTTTAATAGGAATGGGTGTTGCATTTTATCAAAGGCCTTTTCTGCGTCTATTGAGATAATCATGTGATTTTTGTTGGTTTGCTTGTTGATATGGTCAATTATGTGGATGGTTTTCCTAATATTGAATCATCCCTGCATTCCTGGTATAAATCCTACTTGATCATAGTGAATGACCCTCCTGATCACTTGCTGGAGTCTTTTTGCTAGTATCCTGTTTAAGATTTTTGCATCTATGTTCATTAGGGAGATTGATCTGTAGTTTTCTTTCTCCGTTTTTGACCTGCCTGGCTTTGGAATCAGTATCATATTTGTATCATAAAAGGAATTTGGTAGAACTCCTTCTTTGATTATTATGTCAAATAGTTTGTATAGTATTGGGATTAGCTGTTCTTTGAATGTTTAATAGAATTCACTTGTGAATCCATCAGGCCCTGGGGATTTTTTCTTAGGGAGTTCTTTGATGGCTGTTGGATTTCTTTTTCTGATATGGGATTATTTAAGAATTCTATTTCTTCTTCTGTTAGTCTAGGCAATTTGTATTTTTGTAAATATTTTTCCATATCGTCTAGATTGGCATATTTATTGCCATGTAATTGGGCAAAGAAGTTTTTGATGATTGCCTTAATTTCCTCTTCATTGGAGGTAATGTCTCCCTTTTCATCTATGATACTGTTAATTTGCTTTTCTTCTTTACTTTTTTTAATTAGATCGATCAGTACTTTGTCTATTTTGTTTGCTTTTTCAAAGTACCAGCTTCTAGTCTTATTTATTAGTTCAATAGTTCTATCACTTTCGATTTTATTAATTTCTCCCTTAATTTTTAGGATCTCTAATTTGGTTTTCTTCTGGGGTTTTTTAATTTGTTTGCTTTCAAGGTTTTTGAGTTGCATGTCCAATTCATTGATCTCTGCCCTCCCTAATTTGTTAATATATGCACTCAGGGATATGAATTTTCCTCTGAGTACTGCTTTGGCTGTATCCCATAAGGTTTGAAAGGATGTCTCACCATTGTCATTTCTTCAATTAAATTATTAATTGTTTTTATGATTTGTTCTCTAACCAATTTTGGAGTATCATATTATTTAATTTCCAATTGATTTTTAATTTTGCTCTCCATGTACCCTTACTGATCATTATTTATATTGCCTTATTTTCTGAAAAGTTTGCATTTATTATTTCTGCTTTTCTGCATTTGTATGCCATGTTTTTATGACCTAGTGTATGGTCAATCTTTGTGAATGTGCTATGTGCTGCTGAAAAGAAGGTGTATTCCTTTTTGTCCCTATTTATTTTTCTCCATATATCTATTTATTCTAATTTTTCCAAGATTTCATTCACATCTTTTACCTCTTTCTTATTTATTTATTTGATTTATCTAAATTTGATAGTGGTTGGTTCAGATCTCCCACTAGTATAGTTTTACTATCTATTTCCTCCTTCAATTCTCCTAGTTTCTCCATTAGAAATTTGGGTGCTATACCATTTGGTGCATACATGTTGATTAGTGATATTTCCTCATTGTCTATACTCCCTTTGATCAGGCTATATTTACCTTCCCTATCCCTTTTAAACAGGTATATTTTTGCTTTGGCTTTGTCAGATATCATGATTGTAACTCCTGCCTTCTTTCTGTCAGTTGAGGCCCAATAGGTCTTACTCCAACCTTTAATTCTGACCTTGTGAGTATCTACCTGCCTCATGTGTGTTTCTTGAAGACAACATATGGTAGGGTTTTGAATTCTAATCCATTCTGCTATTTGTCTACGTTTCATGGGTGAGTTCATCCCATTCATGTTCAAGGTTATGATTGTCACTTGTGAATTCCCCAGCATTTTGATATCCTCCCCTAATTCTGACCTTTCTTCTTTTGCTATAACCTTTTAAACCAGTGGTTTACTTTAAATCAATCCCTCTAGTCCCCCTTGCTATGGTTCCCTTTCTGGCCCCTCCCTTTTTATTTCCTTCTTGTTTTTTTAGGATCTTTTATTTGATCATTTTCAAACATTATTCATTGAATACAAAGATCATTTTCGTTCCCCCCCCCCACCCCTTGCCACCCCTCGCATAGGTGACACGTGATTCCTCTGGGTATCATGTGTGTCCTTGATCCAAACCCATTTCCATGTTGTTGGTATTTGCATTAGGGTGTTCATTTAGAGTCTCTCCTCAATCATATCCCCTCAACCCCTGTAGTTAAGCAGTTGCTTTCCTTGGTGTTTTTTTACTCCCACCATTTGTCCTCTACTAGTGGGTAGTGTTTTTTCTCCTAGATCCGTTCAGATTGTTCAGGGACATTGCATTGACACTAATGGAGAAATCCATTACGTTTGATTGAACCACAGTGTATCAGTCTCTGTGTATAATGTTCTCCTGGTTCTGCTCTTTTCACTCTGCATCACTTCCTGGAGGTTATTTAATTTATTTCTATTTTTTCAAGTATATCTTGGTACCATCATCGATTCCCCCTCTCCCTTTTTCTTTCTTTTTTTTCTCCAAATCATCTTAATGATTCTTTCCCTTTGAGTGATTCTTCTGATTACTCTATTAATGAATACAATTTTTGAGGGTTACACATAACATTTTCCCCATATATTAATATATATATATGTATATATATATATATAACTTGATCTAATTGTAGCCCTTAAAGAAGAGAATTTGAATAAAAGGGAAAAAACATTTTTCTCCTTTTCCTTTCTTTCATATTTACCTTTTCATGTTTCTTTTGCTCTTTGTGTTTGGATGTCAAACTTTCCACTGAGTTATGGTCTTTTCTTTACAAATACTTGGAAATCTTCTATTTTGTTGAATGCCCATACTTTCCCCTGGAAGTATATAGTCACTTTTGATGGATAGGTGATTCTTGGTTGAAGACCCAGTTCTCTTGCCTTTCTGAATATTGTGTTCCAGGCCTTTTAGTCTTGTAGCATGGAAGATGCCAGGTCTTGTGTGATCCTGATTGGTGTTCCTTTGTATATGAAGTTTCTCTTTTTGGCTTCTTGTAAGACTTTCTCCTTAGCTTGGAAGCTCTTGAATTTGGCAATTACATTCCTGGGAGTTGACTTTTGGGGATTTAGTATAGAGAGTGTTTTATGAACCCTTTCAGTTTCTATTTTGCCCCCTTCTTCAAGAGCTTCAAGGCAATTTTCTTTTATTATTTCTTGTAGTATGGCATCAAGATCTTTGTTTATCTCTGGTTTTTCAGATAGACCAATGATACTAAAATTGTCTCTCCTTCCTCTGTTTTCCTGGTCTGTCACCTTGTCAGTGAGATATTTTATGTTTTCTTCTAATTTGTTAATTTTTTGACTTTGCTTTATTAATTCTTGCTGTTTTGCAAGATCATTGTCTTCCAGTTGCTTAATTCTGGTCTTTAAAGACTGGCTTTCCTTTTCAGTTTGGTCTGCCCTGCTTTTTGAGGCTTCCAGATGTTTCTCCAATTGGGAGTTCTTGTCTATCGGACTGTTGACCTCTCTCTGAATTTTTTCCCATTTTTTCTTGCCAGAAGGTTTCCCTCTTTTGGCTAAGCTCAAATTTGAGTTCTCCCAGAGCTTGTGGACAATTTCTATTTTTTGGCAAAGGTTTTAATTTTATTTGAATTTCATCCTCTTTTTCCTTTGTAGTCTGGGTTTTCCCTCCGTAAAAGTTTTTAAGAGTCACTTTCTTCCTGTTCTTCTTGGAGGGTTCATCTTGGGTACAATGAGCCATCCCTTTGGTGGTTTTCCCTTTCCTTTGTAGTCAGCAATCTGAGTGAGATGGGCAGGTTTTCTGTGGAGTTATGTGGCAGAGCTTTTGCCTCTGGCAGGTTCTGGTGTCTCCACAGCCTCTGTGGTTTGCTAGAGGGCCCGCGATCTGTGCTCTCCAGTGCGCAGGGGTCTCCTGTGTAACCACTCTTAGGGATAGATCCTTGGCAGTCCTTGGCAGTTCCCAAGGACCCTGGTGTGCCCCCCACTCACTACAGTGAGGAACAGGGCTTTTGCCTCAGGCAGGCTCTGGAGTCTCCACAGCATCCACAGTTTGTAAGAGCACCCACGGTAGGTACTCTCCAGTGCACAGGGGTCTCCTGTGTAACTGCTCTCAGAGGTAGATCCCTGGCAGTCCTAGTTAGATCCAAAGGACCCTGGTGTGCCCCCCACCCACTACAGAGACATCCCTTGCTCACTCGCTGTCTCTGGTGAGCACGCTGGTCCGGACTCTGGTTCCATAGGTGAAGTGGGGGAGAGTAGTTCAGATCACGTTTGGGTGTGAGCTTTTTCTCCTTCTTATAGTGTGGAAATGCTCAAACTCCACGTACCTTCAGTGCTGCGCCCTATTGTTGAGTCCCTCCATTCTTCCAAAGATGATTTTTATGTTCTTTTGAGGTAGTCTATTTTGTTGGGTGCTGGGGAGAGGAAGTGATTTGTGTCTAGATTATAGCCATGTTTACCCAGAAGTCAGTAAAATAAACTCTTAACAATGTGCAGAAATATTTATAGCTTTTTTGAGGTGCAAAGAATGAGGGAGTGTCCATAAATTGGAGAATCAATAATCAAGTTATGACATATATGTGTAATGAGATGCTATTGTGTTATAAGAAATGATGAATGTGATAGTTTCAGAGAAATCTGGGGAAACTTAGATGATTTGATATTGAGTGAAGTGACCAAAACCAAGTGGACAATTTATAAAATCATAATTTAAGCCAGTATACTAATCAACCATGATTCCAGAGGACTAATGAACCCCACATTCTGACAGAGAGGTGAAGGACTCAGTGCAGAATGAGAAAAAAAATATGGCTAATGTAGGAATTTGTTTTGGTTAATAATATTAGTTTATATTAGGATAAATAGGAAAATACTATGGAGCATGGAGCAGCTAGATGGCTCAGTGGACAGAGAACCAGCCTGGGGCTGGGAAATCCAGGGTTCAAATTTGGCTTCAAAGATTTCCTAGCTGTTTGACCTTGGCAAATCACCTAACCACTCTTCTGCCTTGGAACCAATATACGGTATTGATTTTAAAGTGGAAAGTAAGGGTTTAAATAAAAGAAAATAATGGGATGTGACTTATTTTAGTTCTCAAGTGGGGGTTTAAGATAGGAAGGTGAGAAGGCCAATATTTGCTGATTGAAAAAAATATGTAATTTAAACAAAAGAAAGAAAATATCTGAAACAGAGATAAAGTGCCTTTTTTTGAGGAATAGCAAGGATTCCAGTGTCACAGGATTGTAGAATTTAGGGGATGGGGATACATTGGAGTGAGGTCTAAGAAGACTGGAAAGGTGGGGGACGGGTTGAATAACAATCAGATTTGATCCTGGAGTTGATATGGAACCTGTGGAATTTATTGAGATAATGTGATCAGACCTGTGTTTTAGGAAAATTAATCTAACAGCTGAATAGATAATGGACTGGAGTCTGGAGTGACTCGTGGCAAGGAGACCCACCTGCAGCCTGTTGCAAAATAGTCCAGGCTTGAGGTGATGAGACCCTGTTATGGATAGTGGCAGCGTCAGAACAGGGGAGAGAGTAATCAGCAGGTCTTAGAACAGATTGGATATGGAGGGTGAGAGAGTCGAGAGGATTCTAGGAAGACATCAAGACTGTAAGCCTTGGTGGCTGGAAGGATGATGCTCATGACCTAGATAAGAATTGAGCAAAGGAGGCTGAAAAGGAGTCAACGGTTAGCTATGACAAGAACTGGAAGAGAGAAGTAGCCTGTGACATTGTTGGTGATTTCTGTGGGAATTTGTGAGGAATTAGAATCCTCGATTTTTAGTAGTGGGAGGGATTTTCAGGGGGAGTGTAGTATCAGGAAAACCATACAGAATATGGAATCAGAAGGTCTACTTTTTAATCTCAGCTCTGCTTATAATCTTATGATCTTGGACAAGTGAATTCCCTAGGCCTCAGTTTCCTCATTTGTAATAGTGGGAGTATGGATTAGATGTGTCCTTACAAGTTTTAACCCTTCAATGTATAGAATATATTCCTGGGAACAGCTGGGTAGCTCAGGGGATTGAGAGCCAGGACTAGAGATGGGAGGTGCTAGGTTCAAATCTGGCCTCAGACACTTCCCAGCTGTGTGACCCTGGGCAAGTCACTTGACCCTCATTGCCTAGCTCTTCCCACTCTTCTGCCTTGGAACCCATACACAGTATTGATTCCAAGATGGAAGGTAAGGGTTTAAAAAAAAAAAGGAATACATTCCTATGGAATTTTGGGCAATTGAAGTTCTGATTAGGTGCTCTAGGCTCACAGTAGCGATTTCACTGAAGACAGCTGCACACTTGAGGAACGTCAGATGTCTGGGACCTTTCTCTTCAAGAAGGCAGTTGGTGAAGCTGGGCAGAGAGTCAATCGGTAATGTAACAGCATTTATTTAGTACTTAACTGGGCTTGGTCTTGGGAGTGGTAATAGAGACAACCTAGAGAGAAGAAACAGCCCCTTTTATTGTATTTATGGTTAGTGTCAGAATGACAGAGCTGGAAGGGCCCTGGGAATGTAGAGTGGATACAGGGTTATCAAACTTTTTTTTTGTCTCACAGTATTATTCTTTCTCATGGAGAATATATTAACTAGTCAGGAGAGCTGGAAGACTTGGACACGTGTACAATAGCACATGTAAACTTCATATAATTTGCAACATACTAAAAGCAAATTTGAGGCCAGCAGTTTGTCAGAGCACACTTAGAAAATTACTGACAGAAATTCAAGGTAGTGAATGATCTTAGAATACAGGATGTCAGCTAGAAGGAACTTTGGAATGTAGAAAGTAGAGAAGGAAGAGCTGTTCCAACATAGAATGAGAGCTGGAGGGAATGATCAGATAGACCTCTTATTTTAGAGATGAGGAATTAGAATGGGGCAGAGGGGCTCCCTGGGCTCACAGCTCATAGAATTCAAATAGAGATCTGATTCCTAGTCCAACTGCCTTTCCTCTAGGCTCCCTTCCTCAGTCTTCCCTGTCCTCGAGGCATTTCCATGTGGATGTAAGGGACAAACAAATGCACCCTTAATTATTTAACTAGTATTTACTAAAGTGCCTATTGTGTATAGAATACAGTAGACAGAATGGTTGGGTGAAATGTGCCTTAGTACATGCATAACAGAAACAAAATAAATATAGTATCATAATAATGTACAACAGAAACAGAATAAACATATTATCATATCACTCCTCCAATTAAATAAATGCTATTGAATGATTATAAGAGTATATATAGTTCTGTGCTAGAAACTGTGAAGGGTCTTTAAAAAAAACAAAACAAAACCCTCACCTTCCATCTTAGTATCCAGTCCATGTATTGGTTCCAAGGCAGAAGAGTGGTAAGGGCTAGTCAATGGGGGTCCAGTGACTTGCCCAGGGTCACACAGCTGGGAAGTGTCTGAGGTCAGATTTGAACCTAGGACCTCCTGTCTCTAGGCCTGGTTCTCAATCCACTGAGCCACCCAGCTGCCCCCCTCCCCCTTTTTTAAACCCCTACCTTCCATCTTGGAGTCAATACTGTGTATTGGCTCCAAGGCAGAAGAGCGGTAAGGGCTAAGCAGTGGGGGTTAAGTGACTTGCCTAGGGTCACACAGCGAGGAAGTATCTGAGACTAGATTTGAACTACGTCTCTAATTCTCAATCTACTGATCCACCTCGCTCCCTTACCCAGGATCTTAGAATGTAGTTTATATTGCAGCCTTTCTCTGAAGATCTTACAGTCTGATAAGGAAACAAAAAATAGACATAAAAGATTAAATCAACAATGAATAGACATTTCATAGCAATGCACAGTGAAAAGAAAGGTAGATTATTAAGCAGTTTATAATTTTCAAGTATTAGGGATAGTTATTGCAGCAGGAATTGAGAAGACAGGGAGAGGTTACTTTGGGTTGGGATGCTCAGGGCCATATCCACTAATGATGGCAGAGTGAACAGTATGTTGGACCTGACATAAGGAAGAATTGAGTTCCAATCTCCTTCCTTATTCACTTACTAGCTGTGTGACCCTGAGCAAGTCACTTAAACTCTGTTTGATTCAGTTTCCTCATCTCTAAAATGGGGATGATAATAACACTTACCTTCCAGGGTTGTAGTGAAGACACAAATGAGATTATCCTCGTAAAGTGCTCAGCATCTTAAAGCCCAATATAAATCTTGTATGTTATTCTGCTAGTCTTTGTGCTCTAGCCTTGGTGGATACTATTATTCCTATTTTGCAGATGAGGAAACTGAAGCATAGTATACTTTGCTCCTAATTAGGATTGTTCCCCAAAGCTCTGTCCTAAACCCTTATTGCTACATTCTCATCTAATCTCATTATCTCCGTGGGTTTAATGATTCTCTTTAATGCAGATGACTCCTAAATCTAGGTACTGTACACAGGCCATGTGTCTCCCCTGCACATCAACTTTCAACAGTAATTATAGATATCCTTTATTTTATTTTTAAAAATTATTTATTTATTTAGAATGTTTTCCTGTGGTTATATGATTCATGATTTTTCCTTATCCTCTTCCACCCCCCTCCCCAAACTAAAAAGCAATTCCACTGGGTTTTAATTGTGTCATTAATCAAGACCTATTTCCATATTGTTAATATTTGCACCAGGGTGATCGCTTAGAGTCTACATCCCCAATCATAGCTCCACTGACCCATGTGATCAGGCAGTTGTTTTTCTTCTGTGTTTCTGCTCCCACAGTTCTTCCTCTGGATGTGGATAGTGTTCTTTCTCATAAGCCCTTCAAAATTGTCCTGGATCATTGCATTGCTGCTAGTAGAAAAGTCCATTACATTCAAATGTGCCACAGTGTATATCCATCTCTGTGTACAATGTTCTCCTGGTTCTGCTCCTCTCGCTCTGCATCACTTCCTGGAGGTCGTTCCAGTCTCCATGGAATTCTTCCACTTTATTATTCCTTTGCGCACAATAGTGTTCCATCACCAACATATACCACAATTTGTTCAGCCATTCCCCAATTGATGGGAATCCCCTCATTTTCCAATTTTTGGCCACCACAAGGAGTGCAGCTATGAATATTCTTGTACAAGTCTTTTTCCTTATTATCTCTTTGAGGTACAAACCCAGCAGTGGTATGGCTGGTTCAAAGGGCAGACAGTCTTTTAGTGCCCTTTGGGCATAGTTTCAAATTGCCCTCCAGAATGGCTGGATTAATTCACAATTCCACTAGCAATGCTTTAATGTCTCAATTTTGCCACATCCCCTCCAGCATTCACTACTTTCCTCTGCTGTCATGTTGAACAATCTGCTAGGTGTGAGGTGATACCTCAGAGTTGTTTTGATTTGCATCTCTCTGATTATAAGAGATGTAGAGCACTTTTTCATGTGCTTATTAATAGTTTTGATCTCTTCTTGTGAGATAGATATCTATTATATAGTGCTACACTTTATAAATATTCTCTCAAAACCACCTTTGTAGATAAGTGCTCTTATTGTCCCAATTTTACAAATGAGAAAACTGAGGCAGACAAAGGTTAAGTGGTTTGCTCAGGGTCACACAGCTAGTAAGTAACTGAAACTACATTTGAACTCAGGTCTTCCTGACTCCAAGTTAAGCATATTCATCATGCCACTTCTCTGCTTCCTAATAAACACTTATTAAATACTCACAATGTGCCAGGCACTGTGGATATAAAGAAAGGGAAAACATATAATTCTTGCTATTAAGGAATTCCCAGTCTAATGGAGGAGATGTGTGCTAATGGCTGTATGGATAGAATGTACTTATATAGAGCAAATGGAAAGGGAAGGGAGCAGTTGGGGTAAGGAAGAGATGGATGGGACACTAGGAAATTCTTCTTGTAGAAGCTGGGATTTGAGGTGACTTAAAATAAAACAGGGAAACCAGGAGAAGGCACTGAAGAATGAGTCTTTGAAGCATGGGGCACAGCGAGAGAAAAAGCCTGGATTCAGGAGGTGGAGGGTTGTTTCTCTATTGTTGGCATCATCAGTTACTTACTGGATGTTTCCAGCTAGATGTCTGAGAGATGTTTTAATTCCACCGTGTACCAAATCTTGACTCATCTCCTCGTCTTCACCCCCCAAACCTGTCCCTCTTTCAAACTTCCTGAATTCTGTTGAGGGTACAACATCCTCATAGTCCTTCATGTTCCATCTTCGGCATTATCCTCACCTTCTCCCCATTCATGCCAGACATCTCTGCAGCTGCCAGACATTGCCTTTCTACCTTCACAGCATCCTTCACGTCTGACACCTCTCCACTCACACAGCTGTCATCTTGGTTCAAGCCATCCTCACCTTTTGTCTAGATTATGGCCGTAATTTTCCAACTGGTTGTCCTTCCTAGAGTCTCATCATTCCAGGGCATCCTACACAGTCCTGCCAAAGTCATCTTCCTTAAACACAGATCCGACATGTGACTCTCCTACTCAGTCAGCATTCCTAATGCCTCCAGGATAAAATATAACCCCCTGTGTTTAACTTTTAAATCCCCAAACGAGGAGACTGGCCAAGATAGCAGAGAAGAGACAAGCAGTAAAGCCCAGTTCTCCCAAATAATCACTCTAGCAAAGATCTAGAGAAAGCACCAGCCAAAAGAGTGGGCAGGAAATTTATGGAGAAATTTTTTTTTTCTGTGAGGAGCCAGAGAACAGTTGGATGGCTTTGACCCCAAAGATGTGTTGTAGATGCAATTTGGTATGGACTAATGAGGGGGCTGATGGCTGGGTGTTGGGCTGACCTGTGACTATGTGCCAGGCTAAGGAGTTGTAGCAGATTGAGCAGGTACTGGGTTTGACCCTCTGTACTTTCAGGGAGCAGAAATAGGGGCCAGCTGGCTGTTGTCTGTCTGACTTGGGAGCTAGGTTGAGGATCCAGTGTGGATTAAATAGGGAGCTTGTGAATAGGTGTATCACTGACTTGCAGTTACATTTCAGGGTAAAGGGGAGCTGTATATCCAGCTTAGACATGGCCTGAGACTTTATGTTGAGTAAAGAACAGGAATGGAAGTAAGCAGGAGCTATAGGGCACTGACTCTGAAGTGGAGCATGGAGTCATTCCATAAACATGAGCATGAACTGAGCCCTCCAGCTGAGTGATCAGGGTAGAGAGTTCAAACCAAGGGAGAGCCTGAAGTTCTGTTGCTATGGTACTGAGCTTGCCAGCTAGCTAAAAAACTGAGTCAAACAACAATCTATTAGACCTCCAGCCCCGGGGGTAAACCTATAGTTTTGTTCCTAGACCCAAATCAGGGCTAGTATCGTATAAAGCTCAGACTGAGAGGAACACAAAGACTTCACCCTCAATTAGACTTCTTGGGCTCTTTGAACTTTTCCAGTTTTCTAGCCTGAGCAGCCCTTTAAATCCTTGAAGAACACAATCTAAAAGTGAGGACCAAATAGGGTCCAAAAAAGACTTTCAGAAATGTACAGAGCCTAGTCCTAATACAAAGTCCCAATTCCAGAAGTAAAGGTGGAAGAATGAGTAAATAAAAAAAAAGATTCACTCCACACAGTTATCGTGATGCCAGGGATGCCCAAGATACAACCCCAAAAGAAAATAGTAATACCAAAACATCTACAATTAAAGCTTCAAAGAAAAATACAACTTGGAGACCAGTTCAAATAAAATTCCTGAAATGAAGCAGTAGTTTTTTGGTTTTATAAATGATCTGAGAGTATTAGAAGAAACAGTTGAAAAAAATGAGAGTTTTGAGGAAAGAATTGGAAGTAGAAATCATTCACAGATTGATATAAGGATCTGTAAAAATCTTACTCAATTAACCATCTCCTTGAAAAGTTGAATGGACCAAACAGGTGTTAATTATTACTGTTAATAAGAAACAGTAAAACAAAGTCAAAGGACTGAAAAAAATAGGAAAAAATGTAAGGTATCTCATTTTAAAAAACAAACTGTTTTAGATAATAGGTTAAGATGAGATAATTTAAGAATTTTTGGATTATCTGAAAGTTATGACTAAAAAGAGATATTATATTTCAAGAAGTTATGAATGAAAACTGCCCAACTCTCTTAGAACCAGAGGGTTTACTAAAAATAGTAAGAATCTACCAGTTACTTTCTAAAACCAACTCCAAAATGAAAATTCCCAGGAATATTATAGCAAAAATCCCAAGCTTCCAGGTTAAAAAAAAAAAACCCCACAAAACTTTAAATACTAAGAAACAGTACACATATCAAAGAGCCATAGTTAAGATCCCACAAGACTTAGCAGCTTTCATCAAAAATAAGTTAAGAACTTGGAATGTGATATTTCAAAAGACAAAAGATACAGGCTTATCCCCAAGAATAACTTACTCAGCAAAACTAAGTATAAGGAGGAAAACAGATCTATGAATGGAATAAAAGACTTCTCAGTATTCCTAATGAGAATACTAAAGCTAAATAAAAACTTTGCAATATAAACATAAGAATCAAGAAGAACATACATGAATAAATATGAGTTAGAAGTAACTAAATGAGTATAAAATGTTGACATTCTAATGGAGAGGGAGTTGCTGATACAAGTCTCCTCAAAACTCTAATATTATCAGAGGTCATAGAAGAATTTAACTAAGACAGAGGACCTGGGGTGGTTTTTGTTGGGTTTTGATGATCTTTAAAAAAGAAAGGAAAAAGAAAGTTGAAAGAAATATATTTGGGTAAAAAAAGAAGTATTGGGAGGAACTTATATGATGGGGATATATAAGTTGAAGGCTAACTAACAACAATGGCCATTATTAATATTACAGTGTCCATGTCTTCCCTGTGCCAATGGTGGCTCTAGCTTAACTCAGGACCGCCCAGAGGTCTGTGGCTTTGCACATGTCTGTTGAAGGTCATATTCTCAAATAATTAAATCTTGATCCTTTGCTGCAGCCCTTCCTAAATCCTGTTACCCTGAGTAGGGTGGAGATTGGAAGTTCCAAGACCTGGTTCTGTCATTCCAATTATCTCTATTGTATCAATTCTAAAATCAATCATGACTCAAAGAACTTCCTGTTCTATGCTTAAGCATAGGTCAAAGCCCTTTCCATTGTTCAGCAAAAGGTTTCTGTCCTAAAGTAATCTTAAGTAGGGAGGAGAAGGGTCCTTCTCCCATGCCAAGGGGGTTCACATTCCAATAGACTATCAATAGGAAATTTTTCAAGTATGAAATTTCCCAATGGTGAAATTTCCAACATTTATAAGTCTAAGAAATTTTAAGGTTTACAACAGTTAAGGAGAAAGGAAGGAGTAGTGGAAGCAGACATCTCTTGAACCTCAGTTTCATTTGAACTTGGCAAAAGAGAATAGGAATATATATATACTTACACAAATAGATATAGAAACACAATCAACTCAACAGGGAAACAGGAAGGAATGGAGAGGAGAGTGCAGCAGTCTGAGAAAGGGTTAAGTCATTGAAATTCATTGAAAGATTAGTCAGAGGGGGCAGTTGGTAGTAACTCAGTGGATTGAGAGCCAGGATTAGAGACAGGAGATCCTGGGTTCAAATGTGATCTCAGACACTTCCCAGCTGTGTGACCCTGGGCAAGTCACTTGACCCCCATTGCCTAGCCCTTCCCACTCTTCTGCCTTGGAAACAATAAACAGCATTGATTTCAAGGCAGAAGTAGGGGTTTAAAAAAAAGAAAGATTAGTCACAAGCAAAATAAACTAACAAAATCTAACCTGGTAGAGAGATCACAAATTGAGTTTAAAAGTAATGAGAGGATTAGAGCCTGGATCAGGGGAAGATAAGAAGGAAAGGGGAAGGGCAGTTAGAGAGATCTGGGCCTGGAGATGAGAGGTCCTGAACTCAAATTTGGCTGTGTGACCCTGGGCAAGTTACTTAAACCCAATTGCCTAGCTCTTACTGCTCTTCTGCCTTGGAATCAATACTTAATATTGATTACCCATAATTAGGTAATCAATGATAATGATAGGTAAGCTAAGGGTTTAAAACAAATAAAGGAAATGGGAGCAGAAGCTGATTTCATCACATCCAGAGTCATGGGACTGAACACACTCCTTTTCCCCTGACCTCTTTGTAAAGAGAAGGCAAGAAGCAAATAATGGGAAAAAAATACAAGATATTGGAGATATACTGATTAATTATAAATATGAATGTGAAAGGAAATCCATAAAATAGAAGAGACTAGCAGAATGGATAGAAAGCAGAATACAACATGTTGTTTATAAGAGAAAAAAAAAAACCACTTGAAACAGAAAACCCGACGCAATGTGGCCCCAAACTATCTTTCCAGACCTGTTGGATGTTATTCCCCCTCCCACAGCCTCCTCTCTGTTTCTCTGTCCCTTTGCTTTTGCCCTGGCCATCCCACAAGCCTAGAAGGAAGTTCCTTCTTACCTCCTCCTCACAGAGTCCCTCTTTTCATTTAAGACACAAGTCAAGCACCATTTCCTGCATGGAGCCTTTCCCAGTTCCCCAAACTTCTAGTTTTCTCCCTCTGATAGCTTACATTTGCCTATTTTGTACACATTTACATTTCTTCATTTTATACTCGTGCTATCTCCATTTTTATATGCATTTGTCTCCTCATGAAAACATAACTTTCTGAGCTCAGGGGATAGAGAACCAGACCTGGAGAAAGGAGGTCCTGGGTTCAAATAGGATTTCACTCTTCTTAGCTGTGTGACCTTGGGTAAGTCACTTAACCTCAATTGCCTAGCCCCTCACTTAGTATTGATTCTAATCTAGAAGACAAGGGTTTAAACAAACAAGCAAACTTCTTTCCAGTAGGGATTATTTCATCCTTTGTACTTGTGTCACTAGCAGCCAGGATAGGCTCAGCTTAATAAATACTTAGTTGATCTATTGAAAGTGGCCAAATGACTTGTCCCAGCTTATGGAGCAAATGGGCTCACTGGGCTCCAATTTAGCCTGTGTTTCCTCCTCTGTACTACCATTTAAGACCCCAAGATGAGGTAGTATTGTTGGGGGGCCCCATGTTTAGAAAGATGGAAACCTGTGGGGATAAACAGAACCCCAAAAAGCCTTGTGGGGGGCTGAGGTTGGGAGGGGACAAACAGCTTCCTTCCATAGGATCCCATTTCATAGTGTCATAGATTTGGGGTGTGAAGGGACTTGACAGAACGTTTAGTCTCGGCATTCAGAATTGGGGACTGTTCATCGGGTTCCCCAAAACAAGGCGTCTTCATTTTCAAAAACCTCTAACTGAAACTTAGCATTTTCATCCACGTAATTCTGAGAAGGAGGTCCAGAGGCTTAGCCAGACTGCCAGAGAGGTCCAAGGTACACAGAAGGTTAGAGGCCACCATTCCAGTCCAATCTCCTTATTTTGCAGACGTGGGAATGGAGAACCCTAGAAAGTAAGTGAATAACGAAATAAAGTTAAGTGGGATTAAGTGGGATTTAAAGCCAGACCCTTTGACACCAAGTCCAGAGCTCTTTCCACCATTGCTTCTTGCAGAGCTGTGCATTCTCCAAGTTGTCCCTTCCCATCTTGTTTATTTATTTTATTTGAAAAGTTCTTCCCTTGGAGATAGGTACTTTTATTGGCCCCATTTTACAGATGAGAAAATTGAGGCAGACAGAGGTTAAGTGGTTTGCTCAGGGTCACACAGCTAGTAAGTAACTGAAACTGCATTTGAACTCAGGTCTTCCTGACTCCATATCCATCACCCTAGTGCAAATATCAATAACATGGAAATAGGTCTTGATCAATGACACATGTAAAACCCAGTGGAATTGCTTGTGTAACATTTAAAATTAGTTTCTCTACTAAAAGTATTAAATTTTTAGAAGTTTATTAAAGATTATTAGAATTAAGAAATAAAGAAAATACAAAATAAGAAAGCACGTGCTTAGGGCACAGTGCCCATTCACAGCCACACACATCTTGCCTACGTGTGCCTAGAAGTGGAAGCAGAGAGACCTGAAGTAGGCAGAGAGTCAGTTTAAATACAAATTGTGTTCTCGGCCCAGGTGAAGACTCAGGTGAGATTTTAGGGAATTCTGGGAACTAGCAAGGATTTCTGGGGATTGAAGGCTGGGGTTCAAATCTCCATTTTTACATTCCCCTGTTTGATTCTTATTGGGAAAGGTTTCCCCAAAAAGGATCATGAAAACATAATCAATTTAAAGATTGCAATAATTTGAGGATAAGAGGAAAAAAGAACAAAACCAATAATTGTTAGACGCATTGACAAAAAGCCAGTTGGGGGCAGTCCCCTTTAGCATGAAAGTATACATACAAATAAATGTTCAATCAAGCACATCCAAAGTTCATTCTTGATCTTCTCGTGCAACTTGTGGTCTGGAGGCATCTTCATGGTGTCTTCTCCAAACAGTTCAGTTTTCTGGATTCGGAGAGGTATCATGTTTCTTAACCTAAAATTCTTCTCAAAAGGAATTTAAACTTTGTAATTAAAAATAATAATATTTTTACATTCCCCCATGAAGAGAGTGGATCATTTAGGGATGCATGGCTAAGTTATGAGGTATATGAATCAATTGGCAAGAGAAATTAAAAAGACATCAGAAAAATCCAAATAAAAAAAGATAATTTCTGGATGAAAAGATAGACTATCAAAGTCTTATGTGTAAACATTCCAAGTAAAGGAAAAATAAATCTATAACAGGTCCTTGAATCAGGGCCCAATTAAAATGATATAAGCAAGTAAGCATTTACCCAGTCAGTAGCCAGGACTACAGAAAGTTTGCCACACTATGAAAGACAGAAAAGGGACTAAATTATAGGAGCCAGGTAAGGAGCCAAGTTAGGGATACTCGTCTGTAAGTATTTTCACGAAGAGTGGATATGAGGAAGGCCTATATCTTAATGTATGTTAAGCATTGAAACCTCGAGTCTCACACTAGGTTCAAGTCCTTTTTTTGGCTTAGAAGTGCATTAGTCCTTCCTGGATTGGTTTATTTGTTGACTGTGTGCTCTTTTGGCACAATTCCAGTTTAGCTTTGCTTCTTTGGCCCTGTGAAATGGCTCTTTTGTATTCTTTGTCCCGGAATCAGACAGAATCATTAAGCAAAGTCCCATAATTTTTTTTAAACAATTAGTGGCATCATTTTTATAGTCTCAAGCTTTAGGGGCATACATTGACATTATAGCAAATGTATTTTAAACTTGTGTTAGTGCAAAATGAAAAAGTTAAAGAAAATCTTAATACTGGTGACATGTGTTTCAAATATAAAAAGGAGAGAAAAAACTGAAATAGTATATTGCACATGCAAGAAAAATATAATAAAAGAGTTTTAAAATTCAAAACTGTAGCTTATAATCATTGACACACTATGTCAGCTAAGAAACTATAGAGTACAAGGCTTTCTTACCAAAAATGAAATCCATTTCCTCTTCATATTTGGCCATGCTCCACTGTGAGTACAAGCAAATGAATTTTACAAGGTAACAGTTTTTTAAAAATAAAGAACAGTAGTACAAATATGTGGGTATCAATATCCCCAAAGTTCCCAATAGTCCAGTTAATTACAATAACAAGCCCACTATCATATTTCACATGAGTTGCTGTATGGCATTTATAAAAGCCATGAACTGATGAATATTTGTCACAATTTTTACAAATGTGGAAAATCTTTCAACCTTGGTAAACATATTTTTAAACAAAGTAAAACTTATTTGGGTCTAGAATATCATCAAGAAATCTAGATATCATTACAAAAATGTGGCAGAGGAGTCTAGGAAAAACTCAAACCTCTGTAAAGTGAGCTGAAGAGTTATAAATGAGAGATGCTCCTCTTTTTGGAAGTCTTCTAGTGGGATTAACTTCCCAGCTTCCATTCACATTTTTATAAATGCGGGAGTTGGGATTATAATTGTATTTCACTTCAGCTACTAAAATGGGCTTAACCTCCTGTTAGGGGCAGGCAAAATGACCAGAGATTGTTAAGAAAAATTCTAAAAATCATGTCTAAAGGACCCTTAAAATCAATTTGAGATATTTAGCTCATTAAATTTTCCAAAGGTTGTTATAGAATTGTAGCAATTTTCTGATGGAGTCCATCTATCCTCTATGTGACAATTTACAAAGTCAAAACAGAAAAGCTGTTTTTATATGGGCTTACTCAATAATATTTGTTCAGTATAGTTATAGGGGAAAAGCAACAGAATTTAACAGTAGTTAAAACCTAGTACGTTAAAATGATTCAGTGTAACAGAATAGTATTGAATACATTAATATATGAACTTAAAATCACAAAGTTAAATCTTAAAACAGTCAGTAAATGCAATAGAATACAGAGATTTTTATAAAACATTGGAGTCTGAAAAGCCTTAAAAATATAACCTCCAGTCTCTTTAAAGTTCCTTGTTTTTTTTTTTATCCATTTAGATGCCTATTGTCAGAAGGCAGAAGATTGGTAAGGGGTAGGCAATGGGGGTTAAATGACCTGCCCAGGGCCACACTGCTAGGAAGTGTCTGAGGCCAGATTTTAACCAAGGACCTCCTGTCTCTAGGCCTGGCTCTCAATCCACTGAGCCACTGAGTTGCCCCCCATAGTAAGGGTGGATTTTAGGAAACTCAAATTTGGCTAAAGAGTTGCAGGGAGCTGAAATTCTCTCCTGACTCCCAGGTGAGCTAAGTGAAAGAATCAATACAGTCAAAAAAATCCTTTTAAATTAGCCATGCTTATAAGTTCCTGTTTGGAAAAGTCTCTTCCTTCTCCTCTTTCTCCACCCCTGTGCCCCCTGCCCCATGCCACATGGAGGCTAATAGTAGCCTAAGGAAAAATCACCCCCATTTGTACCAGCTGGTCTTTGATCCTGAAGAAATTGGGTCTGCTACCAGCAACCTGGGTCCTGGGGCTGGGCCTGGGGCCATAAACCATCTGGGTCAGAGGCCAGAGTTGCTGGGATTGTCCAGGGATCAACTGGGCCAGGTGAGTGAGAGGGAGAGACCACTGGGGTGGGCAGGGCCGGGACCAGATCCAAAGTGGATGGCTACAGGCAGGAATGCAGGCAAGCAGGGCCGGGACCAGGTGAGCGATTCTGGGGGTCAAACAGGTCCGGATTGCAGGAGTGCAGGATTGAGCTGATCAAGAGACTTTTCTGAAAAGCCTTGGAGGCTTTCACTACCTAGGCTATCATTTTTTTTTTTAATTGAGTTTTCTCTTGTCCCTTTGTGGTTGCCAAACTGAAACATTTAAAATTAGTTTCTCTACTAAAAGTATTACATTTTTAGAGGTTTATTAAAGATTATTAGAATTAAGAAATAAAGAAAATACAAAATAAGAAAGCACATGATTAGGGCACAGAACCCATTCACAGCCACACACATCTTGCCTACGTGTGCCTAGAAGCAGAAGCAGAGAGGCCCGAAGTAGGAGGTAAGTCAATTTAAATACAAATTGTGTTCTTGTCCCAGGTGAGGACTCAGGTGAGATTTTAGGGAATTCTGGGAACTAGCAAGGACTTCTGGGGATTGAAGTCTGGTGTTCAAATCTCCAATTTTACACTTGTCAGCTATAGGAGGGGATATGGAGAGGGGAGGGAAAGAACATGAATCTTGTCACCATGGAAAAATATTCTAAATTAATTAAATAAAGTTTTCCAAATTAAAAAAAAAATGCTGGGGGCAGCTTGGTAGCTCAGTGGATTGAGAGCCAGGTCTAGATATGGGAGGTCCTAAGTTAAAATCTGGCCCCAGACACTTCCCAGCTGTGTGACCCTGAGCAAGTCACTTGATCCCCATTGCCTAACCCTTACCACTCTTCTGCCTTGAAGCCAATACACAGTATTGGCTCCAAGACAGAAGGTAAGGATTTTTAAAAAAATGCTTCCCTTCAATCTTAGTTATCAGTTCTAAGACAGAAAACAAGTAAGGGATAGGCAATAGAGATTAAGTGACTTGCTCAGGGTCATACACCTAGGAAGTATCTGAGGCCTGATTTGAACCCAGAATCTTCCATTTCCAAATCTGTCTGCTTTTCAATCTACAGAGCTACTTAGCTGTTGCTTCCCTGCCTCCGTCTCTTTTAAAAAATATATCCTTGGGGGCAGCTAGATAGCTCAGTAGATTGAGAGCCAGGCCTAGAGATGGGAGGTCCTAGGTTCAAATCTGGCCTCAGACACTTCCCAGCTATGTGACCTTGGGCAAGTCACTTCACCCCCATTGCCTAGCCCTTACCATTCTTCTTCCTTGGAACCAATACACAGTATGGATTCCAAGATGGAAGGTAAGGGTTAATTTTTTAAAAAAGTATATCCTTTATTTTTATATATATAGTTTTTATTTTAAAAAATTAATTAATTTAAAAGTATTTTTCTATGGTTCCATGATTCTTGTTGTCTCCCTCCCCTATTTCCCTCCCCCCTCCTGGAGCTGACAAGCATTTCCACTGGGTTATACATGTGTTATCATTTGATTCCTATTTTCATGTTATTCATTTTTGTAACAGAGTGATCTTTTAAAACCAAACCCCCAATCATATACCCATATAAAAAGCATAAAAGCATATCCTTTAAAAAAACCCTAATGCTTTGTTAAAGGCTAATATGGAGATGTTTTGTATGACTTCACATGGGTAACCTCTATCAAATTGCTTGCCTTCTCAAGGAAGTGGGGAGAGAGAGAGAGAGAGAGAGAGAGAGAGAGAGAGAATTTGGAACTCAAAATTATTTTAAATATGTAAAAAATTGTTTACATGTCATTGAGAAATAAATAAAATTAAAGTAAATAGTAAAAAATCTTAAAATTTTATATGTAAAATTTAATAGATTAATAGAAAAGATTGTTCCTTTTGTTTCTATGAACCCTATTGTTTTCTCTTCTGTATGTTTTTTTCCCTAATTTTGTTGCCTTTTTTTTCTGAGGCATTGTGGTGTAGCTAGATAGCTGGCCTCAAAGTCAAGGAGACCATGAGTTAAGCCCCTCTTCTGACATACATTACCTGAGTAACCCTGGGACAGTCACTTCTCAGTGCTCAACGCAACTCTATAAAATGACCAGTTGAAGAAAAAATGCCTGCCTATGGGAATTTGATTACCCTGAAGATTGTAAAGTTCTTAGAACAGTGCCCCCATACAAATGGATTCATGGACTCAATCCCTGTCATTTTTTAAACCTTTCCCTTTTGTCTTAGAATTAGAATCAACACGGTGTATTGTTCCAAGGCAGAAGAACGGCAAGGGCTAGGCAATGGGGGTGAAGTGACTTGCCCAGGGTCACTTAGCTAGGAAGTGTCCGAGGCCAGTTTGAACCCAGGATATCCCTTCTCTAGGCCTGTCTCTCCATCCACTGAGCCACTATATCTGTATGTATCTTATCCCTTTCCCAGATGAATAAGCTCCTGGAGAAATCCTTTTGGTCTTAACTTTGTACTCTGCCCAGTACCTAGCCTAATGATCTAACACAGAAGGCACTTAATGAATTGTTTTTAAACCATTACCTTCTGTCTTAGAATCAGTACTGTGTATTGGTTCTAAGGCAGAAGAGTGGTAAGGGCTAGGCAAGGGGGTTAAGTGACTTGCCCAGGGTCACACAGCTGGGAAGTGTCTGAGGCCAGATTTGAACCCAGGATCTCCCATCTCTAAGCCTGCCTCTCGATCTACTGAGCCACCCAGCTGCCCCTTTAATGAATGTTTTTTGAATAAACTCATGAAAGCAGGAACTGTTTTCTCCACTACTTCCCAGTTTCTGTACAGAGCTAAGCTCCCTCTTGGATACCTAATTGGTAACTGATAAATACTTACTAATTGTGCTCTGGGAAGGGCAATATTTAACCCAAAAGAATGACTCTCTAAAGGTGGAATTTTAGAGGCTGTGTCCTTTAGCTGTGGGGCTGGAGCTTTTAAGGCCTTCCTCACTGTTTAGTGTATTCTGTCTGTGTACAGGACTGACCTGGGTCCTATAAAGATGCTTAATTCAGTTAGTGGCCTGGGAGAAGCTAGATAGCACAGTGGACAGAACGCCAGGCCTGGAGACAGGAGATTCTGAGTTCAAATCTGGCCTCAGACACTTACTAGCCGGTCTCTTAACCCAGTTTCTTAGCCCTTGCTACTCTTCTGTCTTAGAACTGGTGCTAAGACAGAAGATATGGGTTTAAACACACAAAAAAGAAAAGAAACAAAGACATACGAGAGAAATAACAGACATAGTTTCTACTCTCAACCCTCTCCCGACTCCAAGCTTCCAAGCATCCTGCATTCAGCCTCAGTGTCTCCTGGCTTGTGGGGGACTCCCCCCCCCCCCAGAACTGGCCCGGATGTTAGGGAACAAGCTTGATAACAGTAGTTCCAAAGCTGAGAAGAGTTCGTCCGGGGGACAGTGTGTTCCTCTGGCTAAAAACAAACCCTTCTGCCCTCATTAAAAAAGAGCCTGTCACTGGGGATGGAGGAGGCAGGGGACAGAGGGGGGTGAGAATGGCAGGGTGGAGGGACGGGGACTGTGGAACTTCAAATCCCAAATTCTTTCTTTGGATAGAGTTAGGTTGTGTCCCCAAATGAAGTATTACAGCAGAAGTGGGAATGACCTAGGTTTGGTCTGGAGAAAATATGGAGGCTCTTATTTGGTGATGGGTTACTCCCCCCCATATACAAACTTGGGGGACAACTAGGTAGCACAGTGGATAGAGCACTAGGCCTGGTGACAGGAGGATCTGGGCCTCAAACACTTGCCAGCTATGTGACCCTGGGCAAGTCACTTAACCCAGTCAATGCTTAGTGTCACCATACCTAGTATCAATTCTAAGACCGAAAGTTTGGCCCAGAGCTAGGTGGGTTAGCTAGAACCTTAGCTAGATCCTTATTCCCCAAAGATTCTTATCCCCAAAGAAAGACTCTCTTCTGTAACATTGGTTACCCATATTATTCAAATTCCAAAGGAATACTTCTGGTGAAAGGAAGACAATGCCTGCCACCATTTTGGTAGATAATAGCTGCCACAAAGTTCTGTTTTATGTTGAATTGAAACCTGCCTCCCTGGAACTTCTACCCATTGCTCCTAGCCCCAAAGTGTCCAAATAGGAAGTTGTAAGAAATCTTAGGGTCATCTAGTCCAACTTACTCATTTAAAAGTATTTATTTCATTAAAGATTTCCCAATCACATTAAAAAAAAATCTGTTGTTGTTATTCAATCATATCCAACTCTACGTGACCCCATTTCTTGGAAGAGATACTATAATAATTTGCCATTTCCTTCTCCAAAGTAGCCCCATTTGACAGATGAAAGACCAAGGCAAATGGGGGTAAGTGACTTGTCTAATGCCATACAGCTAGCGAATGTCTGAGACTGAATTTGAACTCAGGTCTTCCTGATTTCAGGCCCAATGCTCTATCCACTATACCTCCTAGCTACCCCTCATTTACATTCATTTAAAATTTTTTGAGTTCTAAATTCTCTTCCTCCCTCCACCCTTCCCCTTGAGAAGGCAAGGAATATGCTGTCGATTATACATGCAAAACATATTTCATATTAGCCATGTTGCAAAAGCATTCACACACACAAACCCAAGAAAAATAAAGACAGTGGAAGCAAGTATATGCCTCAGTCTGTTCTCAGAGTTCACATCAGCTGTCTCTCTGGAGGTGATAGCATTTTTCATCGGAAGTCCATTGGAATCAGCTTGGATCATAGTCTTGATCAGAGTAGCCAAGTCATTCACAGTTGCCCATCATACAGTCTGAAATTGCTGTTACTTTGTACAGCATTCTCCTGGTTCTGCTCACTTCCCTTTGCATCTGTTTGTATAAGACTTTCCAGCTCTTCATTTTACAAAGGAAAGGAAGGCTGAGAGGATAAATAAATTCTCTAAGGTTGGTCTGGTAGTAAATGATAGACTAAGGATTCAAACTCCCATCTCCTGCCTTCAGATCAGCACCCTTTTACACTGAACTTTGTTGCCTCCCACTGTATCATGCTACCTTTCAAGGTATGGCACCCATCATTCCCAGGTGGCCTCCCATCCAAGGACTAACTAGGCTCATCTGATCCTGCCTAGCTTATGGGATCACGTATGCTCAGGGTGGTACGGCGGTAGTACTGTTCTCTGGAGCCAATGGAATACAT
This sequence comes from Monodelphis domestica, assembly GCF_027887165.1. Lineage (NCBI taxonomy): Eukaryota > Metazoa > Chordata > Mammalia > Didelphimorphia > Didelphidae > Monodelphis > Monodelphis domestica. The sequence goes on from NC_077227.1 coordinate 502,898,204, forward strand.
CTGATCCCATGTTCATAGAACTGCTCTTCAAGTATTTAAATACAGTTAGCATGTGCCCATAGGTCTTCTCTCCTTCAAAAAAAGACAGAAAGTAAGGGTTAAAAAAAAAATGAGGCTTATCGATTCCAAACCCAGTGCTCTAGCCATTTAACTGACAGCTATAATGATTATATTTTTCTAGGAGACTATATATTAAATTATTATTCATTAATTTAATATAAAAATGTAATCCCTTTCTACAACATTATAATTATGTTACATTATAATTATTCATTAATAAAAATTGGAGAGAAAAAAAGAAAAAAATTATTTTTAATTAAAACAAAAAGCAAACAATTAAAACAAATTTTAATTAAATTAAAACAAAACAAAAAACTGCTTCCACATGCTGGTGGACCCAATATCTAGCTGTGGTTCAAGCAGAAGGTTAAGAGCTCCAGAGAAGGGAGAGAGATTTCTCTCCAGCTCCTTTCCAGGTAAGAGTCCCAAGGGCAGGAGGTCCCCTCTCTTTAGAAGGCCAATGACGTCACTGCTCTCGGGGTTCTCTAATTGGACGACGTCACTGCTCTCGGGGCTCTCTAATTGGACAATCTGCGCCCAGAGTCCTGACTTCCGGTTACATCTTTGCTCCACAGGGACTTCCCGTCAGCTCCTTCGGAAAGTCAGGACTCCAGGTACCCACGGGGCCCTTTAATCAAATGACTTTTCTGCTGGTGCCCTGCCTTCACACGCATGTTCTGGGAAGGAGTTACATTGTTAGGATAGATACTGGTTAGCGTTTCTAGAGCCATTCAAGGTTTACAAAACACTTTACATTTGTTAATGTAGTTAATCCTCACCGTAGTCCTGCGAGGTAGGTGCCCTAATTATCCCCACTTTACACATGGGGAAATGAGACAGGCGAAGGTGAGGTCACAGTAGAGATTCCTGAAGTCGGGAAAACCAGAGTTCAAATGAAGCCTCAAACAGTCACTCGATGGGTGATCATGTGATCGTGGGCAGTCACTCAACCTCTGTCTCAGTTTCCCCTTTGTAAAAATAAGGATTATAATAGCACGGACCCCCAGGAGGATCAAATAAGATCTGTTTGTAAAGCACTTGGCATAGTGCCTGACGTGTATTAAACATTTCAGTTGTTTTTGTAACTTGCCCAACGTCAAACAGCCAATAACTGTCTGAGGAAGGATTTTTAACTCAAGTCTTGCTGACTCTTTTAAGTTCTGAATTCTATCCACTATCATCACGCAGGCCCGGAAAGCTGATCTCAGAGACAAGAAAACCTGGGTTCTGATCTCCTGTCTGATAGAGATTCGCTGCCTGCCCTGGGGCATTTAGCCTCTAAGATGGCAAGTTGCAGAGCAGGTATCAATGGATATTGGTAAAGGAAATCTCTCATTTAGGATTTCCTATGCTGATAAAGTGACTGGTAGATGTGGTTTAAAAAAGCATGCATCTGGGGGAGCAGCTAAGTAGTTCAGTGGATAAAGATCCAGATCTAGAGATGAGAGGTCCTGGGTTCAGAACTGGCATTAAAGACTTCTGAGCTGTGTGACCCTGGCCAAGTCACTTAACCTTCATTGCTTAGTCCTTATCACTCTTCTTCTGCCTTAGAACCAATATATAGTATTGATTCTAAGACAGAAGGTAAGGTAAAAGTTTTTTTTTTAATATAATATTTTTGAAAAATTTATTTAATTAGTCAATTTAGAACATTATTCCTTGGTTACAAGAATCATGTTCTTTCCCTCCCTCCCCTCCCCCAACCCTTCCCGTAGTCCATGTGCAATTCCACTGGGTATCATATGTGTCCTTGATCAGAACCCATATCCATGTTGTTGGTATTTGCATTAGGGTGTTCATTTAGAGTCTGCATCCCCAATCATCCCCCTCGACCCATGTAATCAAGCAGTTGTTCTTCTGTGTTTCTACTCCCACAATTTTTCCTCTGGATGTGAATAGTGCTTTTTCTCATGAGTCCCTCAGAATTGTCCTGGGTCATCGTGTTGCTGCTAGTAGAGAAGTCCGTTATGTTCGATTATACCACAGTATAGTAGTCTCTGTGTACAATGTTCCCCTGGTTCTGCTCCTCTCACTCTGCATCACTTCCTGGAGGTTGTTCCAAAAGTTTTTTAAAAAAAGAAAAAAGGTATCAGTTATTTTTGGCAGCTATCTCAAACCCTATTGATAATAAGATAACCTATTGATAATAAGACCAAGGCAAGAAGGGCAGCTGGGTAGCTTAATGGAGAGAACCAGGCCTAGAGATGGGAGGTCCTGAGTTCAAGTCTGGCCTCAGACACATTCTAGCTGTGTGATTCTAGGCAAGTTACTTAACCCCCATTGCCTAGCCCTTACCACTCTTCTGACTTCGAACCAATACACAGTATTGATTCCAAGATGGAAGGTAAGGGTTAAAAAAAAAAAGATCAAGGCAAGACTTAGTCTTTAAAAAAAAGTCCTTGCCTTCTGTCCTAGAATCCATACTAAGTATTGTTTCTAAGCCAGAAGAGAAGTAAGGGCTAGGCAAGGGGGGAGGGGGTTGGCCTGGGTCACACACCTAGGAAGTGTCAAAAGCTCTCTATCAACCAGGGTAAGATTGTATACCCAAACAGCAGTATTGTACCCTAATCAATTTTGAATGACAACTATTCTCAGCAAGACAATAATGAAGAATACTATTTGCCTCCAGAGAAAGAAATGGAATCTGAATGCAGATAGAAATATATTTTTTTTGGCCTGTGTTTTCTTCTACAACATGGAAATATGTTTTATATGACTGCACATCTATAATCTATATCAAATCACTTGACTTCTCAATGAAGGGGGAGGAAAAGGAGGGAGGAATTTGGAATGTAAAATTTTAAAAAATGAATGTCAAAAAATGTTTACAGTTGGAAAATAAAATATTGTAAAAAAAAAAAAAGCCATCTACTGAGCCACCCAGATGCCCCGAGACTTGGTCTTCATTAGCTCCCCTGAGAAATTGTCCACTGTTAGAGGAGCCTCTGCTGTATGATGGCACCAATAGCAGAGCAGGAAAGTCCAGAATCCTTCCTGGATAAGCTGTTACTCCAGAGTAGTGACAACTCTGTTTCGACCCTTTGTACGAGGAAAAAGGGATCGTCTTCCAGAGGCTCAGCCACAGCGTGGCCGGGACCAGAAGAACTTGTTTCTCCAAATTTAAAACCAACAGAAAAGTTAGTAAAGGACATATTTAGGACCAGATTCTCGAGCTTTCTTTTTGGCTTTGGCCAGCTCTGAGGCACTGCCTGTTTCAGTTCTGGTGGCAGCTCTGAAGGGGCAAGAAAGACTCTCATTCAGAAATCTTTCTGCTCATGATGTGGGCCACCACCAATCAGGGAAACACAGGGCTTTTAAAAAAATACCTGGGGTTGGAATAAGGAAGAAAAAATGGTTTATTTTGTGAGAAGGGCCTCTCAAAATATATGTTCCATGAGGAAAATGTAGTTATTTTTAAAAAACTTGGGGGCAGGCAGGTGGTTTAGTGGATAGAGAGCCAGGTCTAGAGACAGGAGGTCCTAGGTTCAAATCTGACCTCAGACACTTCCCAGCTGTGTGACCCTGGGCAAGTCACTTGACCCCCATTGCCTAGCCCTTACCACTCTTCTGCCTTGGAACCAATACATAGTATTGATTCTAAGAGAAGATAAGGGTTTAAAAAATCACACACAACAACAACTCAGATTTGCCCAATGCTTTAAGGTTTGAAACATACTTTCTTCCACCTTTTCCACAAACTGTGAGCTAATTATCCCTGTTTTTCAAATGAGGACACTACAATTCAGAGAAGAAAAATGATTTGCTGGAGGCTAAACAGCTTGTAATTGAAGCCAATTCTTCTGTCTGGGGAGCAGCATGATATTGTGAGTGCAATGGGAAGGAGGCCAGATTTGAACTTGGGGAACCCTGGTTTAACTCTCAATCTGGTTTGAATGTCAGTCTTTCTCTCATATTCTTGGTCAAATCACTTAACCACTCCAGGCCTCAGTTTTCTTGTCTGTAAAATGAGGGAATTGGATCTGGAGTACATATAATCTATGGGTAGATGTCAGTGGATCTGTCAGGTTAGGGAAAAAATTACACCTTTATTTTCATTAACCTCTAACTGAAATTTTGCATTTCTTTTCTTTCTTAAAAAAAAAACAAAACAAAGAAACTCTTCCCTTCTGCCTTAGAAGCAATACTAAGTGTCAGTTCCAAAGCAGAAGAGCCTGTAAGGGCTAGGCAAATGGGGTTTAGTGACTTACCCAGAGTCATACAGCTAAAGAAGTGCCTGGGGGTAGAACTATTGATTTAATAAATAAGACAAGAAGCTGGTACTTTGAAAAAACAAACAAAATAGACAAAGTACTGGTCAATCTAATTAAAAAAAGGAAGGAAGAAAAGCAAATTAACAGCATTAAAGATGAAAAGGGGGACAGCACCTCTGATGAAGATGAAATTAAGGCAATCATTAGAAATTACTTTGCCCAATTATATGGCAATAAATACACCAATTTAGGAGAAATGGATGAATATATACAAAAATACAAACTGCCTAGACTAACAGAAGAGGAAATAGAATTCTTAAATAATCCCATATCAGAAAATGAAATCCAACAAGCCATCAAAGAACTTCCTAAGAAAAAAAATCCCCAGGGCCTGAAGAAGTGCCTGGGGGGGCAACTGGATGGCTCAGTGGATTGAGAGTCAGGCCTAGAAACAGGAGGTCCTGGGTTCAAATCTGGCTTCAGATATGTCCTAGCTGTGTGACCCTGGGCAAGTCACTTAACCCCCATTGCCTAGCCCTCCCTTATCACCCTTCTGCCTTAGAATCAGCTCCCTTGTCTTTTATAAAACAAAGGGATTGGATTAAATAATCTCTCCATTCTCCTTGAATTCTGATTCATCTCCTCCTCTGTGGTAATAAAGAATCAAACAGCATCAGTTATGAGTTAAGTGCTGTACAGGGTATGTGTACACGGCATACAGTGATATAATACACAGGCGTGCACACAAACACACACACACATCCAGAAAGCTACTCAAGACATATACAGACTGTCAAAAAATGACTTTCCAAGAATTGAAATAAACATTTTGCTGTGAGAAGACACTTGCTTTGGCAGTCTCCCCCAATCCATTTGAGGTTCCAATGGAGCGTCTGGGGCCGCCTAATCCATCTTGATGTTTTTAAGAACATTGAATAACTTCAGGCTTTTTTCTGAGATTGTCTGCTTCTTGCCATTCTACAGAGTCTGGAAGGAGGGGAAGAAGATGGACTACATCTTCTTGGTATGCCTTTCCTCAGAGTTTGCAACTTGCTTTCTCCGAGATTGATGTGGTTGCTAAAATAATAGCTGAGGTTTCTATGGTGCTTTAAGATTTACAAAGCATTTTCCTCACAATGAGGAAAATGTGAGACAATAATGCAAAAATTATTATCATCTCTATTTCATAAATGAGGAAAAGGAGGCTCAAAGGAGATGGTAAAGTCATCCCAGAACCCTTTTAAAATTTTTTTCCTAATGAACTGAACCCAAAATAGCTTTTTGGGTGGGAGGAACTAGACCAAGAACCCTGGGCCTCAGTTTTCTCATCTCTAAAATGGCAATGGGGGTTAATACTAAGATGAACTCTAGGTTCCTTTCCAAGTCTAAAAATGCATTACTCCTCTGAAACTTATTTCTAGGGACTAGTCTACCCATTCTACTGTTATATCACCTAGCTGCATGTTTCATACTCAGGGTTAGAGATGAGATCTATGGTTAAATGGATACAAAAGGGAGGCAGCTGGATGGATCAGTGAGTTAAGAGCCAGGCCTAGAGACAGGTTCAAATCTAGCCTCAGACACTTCCTTCTGCACTTCCAGCTGTGTGTGTGACCCTGGGCAAGTCACTTAACCTCCATTGCCTAGCCCATACTGCTCTTCTGCCTTGGAACCAATACACAGTATTGATTATAAAATGGAAGGTAAGCGTTAAAAAAATTAATATACGGGACTCCTATATGAGGAAAAATTCTCTCACAAGTCAGTACCTTTCTTGCAACTTAAAGCCTTATAAGGTCACCTAAAGTTTGGAGTGACATAGTCAGGGTCACTCAGCCAGTACATGCCAGGGGCTGATTGAGCCCATGTCATGCTGGCCTCAATGTCAGCTCACTATCCATTATTCCACAGATGTCTCTGGGCATTATATCCGTCAAGAGAAAAATAATCTTTTTTTTAGCAAGAGCTTACCCTCCACCACGGGGTGCTAGGCACCATGGGATAAGGACCAGGTGGAGAAGATCCAGTCTTGAAAAGTTGCCCTCCAACCCAGGGAATGAAGTCCTGTTTAGTTAGCTGTTTATGTATACATGTCTTATCTAGATAATTAGACCATAAACTCCTAGAGGGTAGGGGCCAGCTCTCACAGATTTCTTTTTATCCTCTTTGGTGCCTGTCACAGTGCCTTGCAGCAGATCACTCATTTAATAATAATCATAATAGTTTGTTAATTAATAGTGGATGCACTTGCCCCTTTAAGGCAAGGAACTAAAACTTTGATCTCCTTCCCAAGCCTGGGTCTTGCTCTCAAGCCTGTGGCCTTCATTACTGTACTTAAATGGGGCTCCCATCTGTTTCCAACAAGACCCAGTCACCAGGGACTGTTTCCCTGCAATTTCTCCAAATCAGGTCATTTAAAATGAACATTTACAGGGATTGCCACCAGGCCTGTTCGAGAGGTCACCTCATTAAGCAGAAAACCCAGTAAAATGTAAGGAAAACAGAATTATAATACCACATGTGCTTTGGAGGCCTTGTTAGACCCTTGCCCCATCTTCTGGCTGGGAAAGTTATGTAGGGAAGTGAATCTATTTGTCTGGCAAAGAGAGAGTTTGGTAGATTTCCCTGAAGAGGTGCTGCAGTACTAAATTTGATTTTATTTATTTTTTAAAACCCTTACTTTTCATCTTAGAATCAATACTGATTATTGGTTTCAAGGCAAAAAAGCAGAAAGGGTTAGGCCAAGAGGATGAAGTGACTTGCCCAGGGTCACACAACTGGGAAGTGTCGAAGGAAGTGTCTGAGGCTAGATTTGAACCTGTCTCTAGGCTTGGCTGAGGCACAGAGGAAAAGAAATACTTGCTGAAGGGCATACAAGTCATATCAAGCAAAAAGAACTAGGTTTCAAACCCAGGTTCTCTGATTCCAAGTCAAGTGAACTAGTATGGCAATTATGTTTACATATCCACCCATAAATGTGGATCTTTGGTGCCAGTCTACTTCTATTGTATTATACTGTCTGTTTAGTTTGTATTTTATTGTATTTTATTTTTTGTATTTATTTTGAAAATTTTTGTTTTGTATTGTAAATAGACCCTACTTTTGTCATTGTATAGACCCTACTTTTTGGTTTTGCTGTGATGTGTTTTATGAAAACCTCTGTAGAGGGAATCATAGTTTTCCATTGACTTCCATCATTAAATCAGAGATGGATTTCCAAGGACATATTCACCTAGTAGATTGAATTGAAGACCTTCACAGTTAGTAGCACAGTGGATGAGTGCCAAGCCTGAAGTTGGGAGGACCTGGGTTCAAATGTAAGCTCAGATATTTCTGAGCTTTGTGATCCTGGACGAGTCACTTCACCCCCATTGCCTAGCCCTTACTGCTCTTCTACCTTGGAGCCAGTACTTGGTATTGATTCTGGGACAGAAGGGTAGGGTTTATTTGTTTTTAAAAAAAGAAATCTTAAATTTCAGTTAGAGGTTAATGAAAATAAAGGTGTAATTTTTGTTTTTTTATCCCCATCCTGGTATCCTTAGGATCAATTTCAACAACAGGAGGTAAGGATTAAAAAAAAAAAAAGGAAGTGAGTGGCTTCTTGGCATTTTGAGTATGCTAGTTGCAAAGCCCAATTAGGGTATTTTGCAGGTCTTTCCTAATAGGGAGCAGTGAGGAAGGCAGGAATTTGAAAGCCACCTGAAATGTGGACCAGGTGTGTGAACCTAAAAAAGACACTTGATCTCACTGTGCCGCTATATCCTCAGCTATAAAATGATGGCAGGGGCAGCTGGGTGGCTCGGTGGATGGAGAGTCAGACCCAGAGATGAGAAGTCCCGGGTTCAAATGTGACCCTAGACACTTCCTAGCTGTGTAACTCTGGACAAGTCACTTAGCCACTATTGCTAGCCCTTACCATTCTTCTGCCTTAGAACATACATACATATATATACATACATACATATATATATATATAAATAAAAACTAAACTAAATAAATAATTAAATAAATAATAATTAAATATATTAATATATAAATAAAAATATTTAAACAAAACAAGGGCACTGAACTTGATAGCCTCTAAGGTTCATTCTGGCTTTAAATCAATTAATCAATAAACATTTATTTAGACCTACTATGTGCCAGGCACTATGCTAATTCAGTGATCCCATGATCTCCCTTCCATACTTCCAGGTCATTGGAATTTACCCTAGTCCTGAATGTTCCTGGACTCCATAGTCCAAACAACAAAAATGTTATTTCCCATTGTGAAGATGGGATTAACTCTCCCCTGCCCATTTTTAGATTTAATCACTTTTACACCATCTCCTTTTATCAAGATATTTGCAGTGAGGAGCAGTTAGGTGACACAGTGGATAGAATGCCAGGCCTGGAGTCAAGAGGACCTGAGTTCAAATGCAACCTCAGACACTTCCTAGCTGTGTGACCCTGGGCAAGTCCTTAACCCTATTTGCATAGCCTTTGCCCTTCAGTCTTAGAGTTCTTACTAAGAGAGAAAATAAGAATTTAAAAAAGAAGACATTTATAATGAATGAAAAAGCCGTGTTTTAGATCACACTCTCCTCCTAACAAGTCATTTCAGGTTTCTAGTCCAAAAATTATTGAAGTTCAAAGCATCAGCATGTAAAAATGATTGGCTCATTCTTTGAAATTCTCCATATCTAGTTTGGTTTAAAGATTGCATCCTCACAAAACATAGCATATTTGGAGAGTTGCTGAGTGGAAGGAAAGGTTTTCAGGAGTTAAATTTCCTGGCTCCAATGAATAGGAACCCTTCTGCCCCAAAGAGGAACTGACCCTGGGTGCTGGGGGACTGGAGTGGGGCCCCCATTTCTGAAAGACAAACGAAGGGAAAGGAAATCTTGAGAGAATGTGACTATGCACATCTTGCTACAGAAAGAGAAATGAGGAGAGCAAGCTGGCCTGATTTGTCACTTGTAAATAGTTTACATTGGGAAGAACAGATGGTTTATCTCTCCTTGGGTCCTTGCATTTTTTCCCCCTCGTTAAAAAGCCTCAGTTAGCTAACAGGAACTAGCTTGGCAGCATACACACCCAGGGTTTCTCTCCTGGCCCGAGAAGTCCTAAGAGAGGCTGATGTGGGGAGGTTGTCACATTCCATAGCCCAGGGCTTGATTCGAAAAGTCTAGGGTGCCAAGTTTGGAGTAGAGCACAGGGAAGGGTGGGGGTATGAATAGAACTAAATCTGTCGAGTCAACATATATTTAAGCGCATACTATGACACTTCCTGGCTGGGTGACCCTGGGCGAGTCACTTAACCCCCATTGCCTAGCCCTTACCACTTTTTTGCCTTGGAACCAATACATAGCACTCTTGCCCCAGGGGCACACCAGTCCTCTGCGGGAGAAAGTGCAATTTTGTTCATCCTGACTTCCCTGCTTCCTTGTCACTTGGGTGAGAAATAGAAAATAATATTAATTAAAAAGAAAAAGAGGAATTCCCTTGTTTCTAGCCCAGGATGTAGTATTAGGAAGATGCAGTCCCCTATGATGGGAGACTTCAGAGTGAAAGAGGGTGAGGAGGATGAAGGGGAAGGGAGAGGACTGTCCCCTGGGTGTGCGAATAGGTGCTTTTCCTCTCCATTTGGGAGAAGGAGGCAGAGCGGTGTGGTGGGAAGAGGATTAGTATCAGGCTTAGGTTAAGAGACTAGGACTCTCTGATGGCAGATCAGAGCATGCCAGCTTCCATTTGATGTCCTTCGTGAGATTTTTATTGTATGTGTGATATGTGTCTTCCTGTCACGGCATGAGCAACATGGAAATGTGTATTGAATGAAAGCACTGGCATACTGTAGATCAGACTATTAACTGTCTTGGGGAGGGGGGAGAAAATCGGAATCCTAAAATGTCAGAAAGCGATTATCAGAAACTGTTTCTACAAGGGGGCAGCTGGGTGGCTCAGTGGATGGAGATCCTGGGTTCAAATCTGACCTCAGATACTTTCTAGCTGTATGACCCTGGGCAAGTCACTTAACCCCCATTGCCTAGCTCTTACCACTCTTCTGCCTTGGAACCAATGCACAGTATTCATTCTAAGATGGAAGGTGATAAGGGTTTAAAAAGGGAAAAGAGAAATTCCTACATGCAACTGAAAATAAATAAATAAATCATTTTAAGAAGAGAGAGACTACAACTCTAAGTCTTGGCCATCACTCCCTTGCTGCCTTTAGGCAAGTCACAGAATCACAGTTTAACAGTGGAGGGGGGGGACCCTTAGAGAATACTCTCCATTTTCCTCTCCATTTTCCAGTTCAGGAAACTGAGGCATAAAAAATGGATATGATTTGCCTAAGATCACACAGGTAATAGAGTCCATTTTCTAGATCTTGAACCTCCCAACTTCTACTTCTCTCCCCTGTTAGTCCCAGCTCTTCTTCAAAAAACCCTTATGGGGCAGCTGGGTGGCTCAGTGAATTGAGAGCCAGACCCAGAGATGGGAGGTTCTGGGTTCAAATGTGACCTCAGACACTTCCTAGCTGTGTGACCCTGGGAAGGTTATTTAACCCCCATTGCCTAGCCCTTACACTCTTTTGCCTTAGAACCAATACACAGCACTAATTCTAAGACAGAAGGTAAAGGTTATTAAAATAATAATATAATAATAAAATTAAAAACCTTTACCTTCTGTCTTAGTATCAATTCTAAAAACAGCAGCAAGGGCTAGGCCTACAGCTAGGAAGAGTCTGAGGTCAGATTTGAAGCCAGGACCTCCATCTCCAGGCCTGGCTCTTTATCCACTGAACCACCCAGCTACCCAGTTCTTTTGTATCATACTGCAAGGCTTCTAGTTCTCTGAGTCTCAATTGTCCCATCTGTAAAATAGGAACAATTGTGCCACTCCTACCTCTCCTAAGGGCTTGTGTCATTTTTCAATAATAGGTGTGAAAATGCTTTGAAAAGTATCAGCTGCCTTTTGCTACTCTTACTGTGTGGTTAGTTGGGGGAGTGGGGGTTCCCTCCAGCTTTCTTCCTGGCTGGTGGCTACTCTCTCAACACCAGCCTGCATGCCAGACTCCCCTGGACGCTGTTGTTGAGGTTTAGTCCTCAAGTGCCCCAGAGAGGAGTGAGCCTTATGACCTGTGATCCTGTCCAGCCTCTTCTAACCCATTCCCCAGGAATCTGATGGCATTCCTCCACTGGGGGAAGGGAAGGGAAGGGAAGCTGTGCAAAATGTGCCAAAAATATAATTAAAACCGCCTCAGGATTCTGCTGGCTGTTTCTCTGTATTGGACCCAAGTGAGAAAACAGACTAGAGCTTCCCAACTCCTCCTGCCTAGCCCTTCTGCAGAAGGACCCCATAGAGAAAGATTTCAGCACCGTGAGGCAAGGCAGAGAGGACCATGGGCTCAGGAGTGGGTCTGGGGATAGTCTGGTTTTTGCTCTGATCACGGCACTCTCCCAACTGTCCAAATATCTTCCCTTCTTTTCTTTGCATTGTGCAAGGCTCACTCCAAGGTCCACCTCCTCTGTGAAGTTCACTCTATTTAGCTTTCATTCCGTGAACTACACCACCGGCACTTACCAACTTTAAATGGCACGATTCATCGTTTTCTGGGTTTTTATGTGTGTCTTGTCTCCTTGGATGGGGCTGGATGAGCAGTTCTCTGAAGGCAAGGACTGTATCTTATCCTTCTCTATACCATATGCATTCTCTATAACTAGGCAAGCACTGAATATACAGTCAGCAGATGCTCATGCCTGGTGGGTGGATTGGTTGAAAATGTGAAACGATAATATAGAGTATCAAGCTTGGGATCAGGAAGACTCATCTTCATCAATTCAAATCTTGCCCCAGACACTTACTAGCTCTGTTACCTTATGTCACCCTGTTTGCCTCAGTTTTCTCATCTGTAAAATGAGCTGGATAAGGAAATGGCAAATTATTCCAGTACCTCTGCCAAGAGAACCATAGCTGGGGTCACAAAGAATTGGACACTATTGGAGTGGTTAAACAAAATGATGTAACGTGGTACTTCTCTATATAAGAGAGTCAGGATACCTGACTTAAAGACCCTGGAAGACCAGAGGACTGTGTGATATGATGAAAAAAGTCTCTGGACATGAGTATGAATCTTAGCCCTGCTACTAACTATCCATTTGATCTTGGAAAAGTCACTTAACATCTCTTGTCCTCAGTTTACACATCTAGAAAGTGAGGAGGTTGAACTAGATGGCCTTGACGGTCCCTTGAGCTCTGTATCTTGGATTGGCTAAACTGTGATCTGTCTAATTCTAATGTAAAAAGTCCTGTTTGTGCTTTATGGGGCAGTTCTATCATAGGAACACAGAAAGTCTAGGAAAGGTGCGTTCCCTGGCTATTGCTTCATTACTTCAAGGATCCATAATTTTAATATCAGTCTCTTCATTGACACATATTGCAGCTCCTCTGGGCCTTAGACAATCTTAATGAGTTGCTATGTATGAAAAAAATTTCCTCCACCTCCTAACTAATCTTCTGGGAATGGGCCTTTGTGCACTGAGCTAATCTGATCCCCAGAACACAGACACAGTCTGGCTCTTGATTATACCCTCTAACTTGGTAGGCCCTTCTGGAGCTCAGGACTTCTTGGCTTAGATCTTGAAATCTCAGAATCATCTTTGTACCAAACATAGCATCAGAAAAGGACTCAGTTTTGGATCCAAGCCAGAGTCCTTGAGTCATGGCATCATAGACTTGGATGAGAATCTACAGATTTTCTAGAACAAACTTCTCACTTTATAGGGGAGGAATCTGAGACCAGTTAATGGCAGGGAAATAGATCAGCTTCATGAAATTTTACTGCATGGAATGAAGTCAATCTGGTTAATAAAAATTGATCAGAAGGGGCTCCAGTACTGCTCTGGAATTTAGAATTATTCAGGCCAGCTCCCTTACAGATGTACAGCCTACCAAGATAACCCTTGGATGGAAACTTTCCAAAATAATTCCCTGGGCAAAATTAGAACAGAGACCAGATGCCTATCCATCTAGTCCCTCACCTATTACAAAACACACATACACACATTCTCTCTCTCTCTCTCTCTCTCTCTCTCTCTCTCTCTCTCTCTCTCTCTCTCTCTCTCTCTCTCTCTCTCATAAACATGCACACACACACACACACACACACACAAAATTCACAGGGGATAATATAGGCAGGATAAGCCCAATGCCCTTGGAAAATAAGTTTATTCTGTAATGAACTGCAAATTCCTCTTAGTTCTCTTGAAGGAAAAACACCTAGGTTTCAATTAGTGGTAGGATGAATATAATGTAGAGCTATTGGAGCATTCATAAGCAATTAAAAAAACATGTCCCAAATATTTTTAGAAAAATCAGTTACTGTTATTTATCAAAACCTTGATGGAATATGTGGTATGAAAAGTATATTCCTTTACCGTTCATTTGTTTGTTTGTTCATTACTTCCTTCCTTATTTCTACCTCCTCTCTCTCCCTTCCTTCTTTCCTGCCTTCCTTTTTTATAATAAGGATTTTTAATCAAGGTAAGAAGATTAATTTGGGAAGATGCATAGAACTTCAGTCCTAGGATTTCAGTCTTTCTTTTCTTTCTTCTTCTTTCCTTCCCTCCCTCCCTCCCTTTCTTGCTTTCTATCTCTTTTTTATCTCACCTTCTCTCTATTCTTCCCTCCCTCTTTCCCTTCCTTCCTTCTTCCCTTCCTTTTTTAGGAGAGCCCTTCCTCCATATGTATTAGCATTAATCTGAAAAGGAATAGAAAACATTCACTCAGATTTTAGGAAGAGACATTGGAACTGGGAATCAGGAGACCTGGCTTTGAATCCCAACTCTGTTATTTAACTAGCCATATTATCTTAGGCAAATCACTTCCCTTCTCTGAAATTTTATTTCCTCATCTTTTAAATGAGAATTGTACTATGTGATACCTAAAATTCCTTTTAGCTCTAACATTCTAGGTTCTAATCTTCCTTCCAGAATCAATATTCCATGTCTTGAGGGCCTATCTGTTCTGACCTTCTGTGTTCTTAAGTCCCTTCAACTCTGACACTGTAGAATTCTGTATGTTACAGGATTGCTTTGAGAACGACTTGAGATAATGAAAGCACTGCCTCTATAAAGGGGGTGATTGTTATTTTTCTTGTTATTTCACCATTATTTACTTTGTAGGGCTTAGTTGTCGAAGGGCAGTCATTGATCTTAAGCATAGTCAGCCTCTAATACTTCCAGGGGCCTATAGAGGAAGGACGCCATCATCTCTGTTGGAGGTCTATTTATGTTTCTCGGTAAACGAAGGGTAAGGGGGCACTTCCTGAGTTCTCTCACAGTCCCTGGTTCAACAATCTGGTTTTCAGGGAGTTTACATATTAGTCCCAATGTGCCTTTTAGTCCTAGGATAATAGCCTGGGAATAGGGAGCTAACTGCAGAAAATGTGGCTCATTTGCTGAGACAGATCTTTGGAGACTTTTCCTTTCCCTGCCTCTGCTAGCGTGTCCAAGCCCATCCCTGCCTCAGAGACCCTCAGAGAGGGTAAAGTAAGGGATTCTCTACTTAGGTCCAATTTAAAGGGCACTAAGAAGGCCAATCCTCTTGTCCTCCAAATGTTTCCTTCAATGGAGGGATTATTGGTCTTGAATTTCCACCATTCATTCACTTGCCTTAAGCACCAGCTTCTTTCTGGTTCTTCCAAATATCACAAAGTTTACTTAGTGCCTACTTTGTGTAAGATGAGAGGGAGGGTCTTGAAGTCAGGAAGGTTGGGCTGCAGTTCCAATTGTAAAGTTACACTAATTGTGGCTTCAGCATTAAGTAGCAACCTCTTAGAGCCCTTGGTCAGATTTCCAAGATTGTTAAGTTAAAAAGGATTTGTATATCTGCATCATTGGGATGACTTTCCACCTGGGTGGGTTCTTTACCCTGATGAAATCATGGACCTGGATATAAAGAAGTGCTAGGGATGTAAAGTTGAAGAAAAAAAGAAGACATTCTTCCCTGACCTCAGGGAGCTTATAGTGTGACAAAATCTAAAAACTCCTAAAAACTGCTTCCTCCTTAAAGGGGATCTATGATCTCCTTGATTTGAATGGATTTGAAATGAAAAGATTAGAAATGAAAGATTTCTACTCATCCATTCTTGACCATCCTGTGACTCAGACTTTTCTTCCCATAATCCTTGGAGGTCCACTCAATATGTTGGAGGGCTTCTTTGATTTTTCCTGATGTGTTAAGGACATCATTGGAGCACATCCACCATCCTCTTACCCTCTCCTCTTGCTCACATGATCAGCCCATCTTTTTTTTCAATAACATCTCTTTTTTTATGATATTTTCCACCCTGTTTCTTTATCTGTTTTATAATGCAGCCTTCTCACAACCACCACACACCTTTGTTGCTCTGTGTGCTTTTAATACATTGTAGAATTTGGGTGAGAGCACACATTTAGAATCTGATATTGGGGGAGGCTGAAGCTGGAATTCTGAGCTGAATTAGGGCTAAAGTCAATTGAGGGTCCAATACAGTGTGGCACAAATATGGCTAGTGAACACTTGGGAGCAGAGGACTGCCAGATTTCCTAAGGAGTGGTCAATAGGCCCCAGTTGGAAAAATGGAACATATTAAAGCTTCCAGGCTCATCAGTGGTGGGATTAGCTGTACTTCCAGCCTAAAGAAAATGGGGAAACCTGGTCTCAAAAAAAAAAAATTCTTTGTAAACAGCAGTGTTTGATGGTTTTCATCCACACAACCCCACAGGTCAAAAACTGGCATTAAAAAGATGGGCTTTTTTTTTTCTCAGAGAAGTTAAAGGGGGTAAAGGAGATTTACAATTTCTTCAAAGGCATTAGAGCCTTCTCTCCTTCTCCTCCTCCTCCTCTTCTTCCTCTTCTTCCTCTTCCTCCTCCTCTTCCCTTCTCCTTCTCCTGCTGCTGCTGTTAAATGCTGGGCTTGGCTCATTTGTAGTAACAGTTTTCTCAATGTATACTGATGGATGAGTTCTCTAGGTTGCCCATTTAACAAAATTTCTTCATTAATTAATTTATTAATCATCCTTTGCAATGTGTAATAGACACTTCATAAATGCATGATTGAGTCAGAATGAATGGAGAGGCTAGTGCGAGAACACTAGAAATACTTAGGAAAGAGAGAGGGCCACAAGAGGAGATAGGGTATTGCTAAGAAATAAACTTTATCTTCTTTTGGGGAAACATCATTATTTACCCTTGGCTCCCTCAGAACTCTGGTGAGCAGAGAATCAGTGAGCTTCTGGCACTTATCCTAAGAGCAGTGCACGTTATCCTGTAGCCCTGTCTTGGGTATACAAGTGGCTTGGGAGTGGCTTAAATTTAATCCTGAACTCAAATGACCTCCACCTCCAGTTTCCTCACATTCTCTAGGGCAGAGGCAACATGATGTAGTGATGTATCTGTGTGGATGGGCCAGGTTATCTTTCAAAATCTCAGTTTATTCCTCTGAAAAATGAGGGATTTGGATTTGCTGAGCTCTAAGGTCCCTCCAGTTTTAAATCATAGAACTTCCTCTTATCAGATCAGGGAATAGCCTGAAGTAGAAAGGGTCTTGGATTTGGGATCCAAAGATGTGAGTTGTACTGAAGGCTCCACATAGAAAATAATAGGGTTTAGAGCTTGGAAGGACATCAGTAATCATTTAGTTCAGCTCCTTTATTTTACAGATGAAGATTTTGAGACCCAATGAGGGGAAATGATTTACACAAAGCCATACAATAATGTATAGGCTTTGAATTCTGATTCTCTGTCTACTGCCAGATTTTTCTTCTCCAGTCCAAGTCTCAGTTCTCTCATCTGTAAAATGGGAACACTGATTCTTGCCTGATTCACCTCATTGGGTGACTGTGAAGAAGAGGCTTTACAATCCTAAAATCTTTCCAGAGACATGAGGTATTTTTAAAAATTTTATCTTTATTTGTCATGCCAAACATATTTCCGTATTAGTCATTATTATAAAAACAAAGTTATATAAGATCAAAACTCCCAAATAAAACCATAAATACATTGATGTGAAAGACAACTCCAACAAATCTTTCTCTGGAGATGGAGAGCATTTTCCGGCATAAGTCTTTCAAGATTGACCCAGATCAGTTCATTGCTGAAAGTAGCCAAGTTCTCACAGCTAATCATTGTATAATATTGCTATTATTCTGTACAATGTTCTCCCAGTTTTGCTTATTTTGCTCTGCATAAGTGACTGCAAATTTTTCCAGGCCTTTCTGAAGCTGTCTTGTTTATTATTTCTTATAGCACAATAATATTCCATCACCTACACTATAATTTGTCCAGCTATTCCCCAACTGAAGGGCATCCCCTCAATTTCTAATTCTTGGCCATCACAAAAAGAGCTGCTATAAATATTTTTGTACAAGTAGGTCCTATCCTCTTTTTAACGATCTCTTTGGTATACAGACCCAGTAGTAGTGTTACTGGATCAAAGGGTATGCACAGATTTATAGCCCTTTGGGCATAGTTCTAAATTACCTTCCAGAATGGCTGGATCAGTGATATGAGGTATTTTCTAAAAGTTCCTATCAGTGAAGCCTGAACTCTCTTTAGAGTATACAGTTGCTCTAAGGTTACCAGCTTTGGGTTAAACTACGAGAATAGAGGTTGCTTGAATCTAGCTATGGTTGAATTTGACACAGCAGTGATGCTAAGATGGGAAACTTAGTCAGGTTTCCCCTCTTGTAAACCTGGTCAGTGCTAGATTACTGAGCTTAAAACCCAGTGAGGTAGAGTGAAAAGAGCAATGGATTTGAAATCAGAGGATTTAGTGGGTTTGAATTCCAGCTCTGTCCTTTCCTACCTGTGCAAACTTGGGCAGGTCCCATACCCTCTCTGCACCTCAGTTTCCTTGTCTATTAAAAAAAGAGAGTGGGTGGATCCTTTAAGATGTGACCTCAAGATGACTTTGAGCTCTTTAGCTATGGTTTTCATCCATGATTAGGGTTAAGGAGGAGACACAATTTTGTGGGTCCTTGGAGAAAGAAGTCTGAATTTTTGGAGTTAATAAACCTTGAATCTAGTCTAAGCCTAATTCTAATCATTAGTTTTGTGGCCACTTCTCCCTCTCTGGGTCTCAGTTTCCTCCTCTATGAAATTAGGAGCTTGGACTCCCAGATTTTTAATGGCCCTCCTCACTCAGTGATTCTCTAAGAGCAGCCTCTAAGCGAGGACCATAATCCTGTTCCCAGACTCACATTCCTCATCTTGGGCTATTTTATAGTTTCCTTTTGTGCTAAACTAAAAAGCTATTTTGGAAATGCTTGCAAGTAAATTCAGCCGCAGTTGGTATTTGAACTTCTAAAACAAGCCCTAAATGAGGGAATCAGGCAGTGGAGCCACCCAGGCCCAGGAGGCAATGTTAAACTTAGAAGCATCACCACCTCTGAAATTGCAGGTTATCTGGCAGGAGGAAGGAAAGAGCACAAGCCTGTAGTCTGGGGGCCACACTGGGCTGCCAGGGAGCAGTGCCAGCCACAGCTGCACTGGGCCAACCTCCTTTTCCAGGTGGCACCTTGGAGGAGTCCAGGAAAGTGCCTTTGGGGACAAAGTAGCCAGGAGAGCATTTTCAGGGTCCTTACACCGACTGCACAAGGGTCTTTGTTTGCATAGGTCCCTGGCCTGGTGAGCAACAGGACCTATTTTCCTTCCCTTGACTCTCTTGCAGATCTGTCTGTTTTGGCCCAAGAGAATGGGCCAGAAGCTTCATACATTCAGCTGATGCTTTCTCTTTTTGGAGCACGTGCAGTTGATGTAACCTTTTCCCCTCCCCCTCCCCTCCCCCCTCCTCTTTGAGGTTATTCTGGACTGGACACAAGCTTTCCAAAGCCTGCCTCAGTTAGAGCTCCTGCTCCCCCACCAAGCAGAGGCCAGAGAAGAAGCATCAAGTGAACGGGCTGACGTCAGGAAATCCGTGCTGAGCTGGCTCTCCTCCAGCCACGGGTCAAGGTTTGGGAAGCTGCATGTTTTATACCCTTTTGCTGTGCAGGGCAGTGGGCAAGAGAGAAAGGAATGCTAATGTTTGTCTCCATTCAGAGGCTGGGGGGCTGAATAGAGAACCATGGGGATGCCTCCTCTCCTGCATGTTGTAGTAGAAAAAAACTAGGGGTCTGGGAGACCTGAGATGGCCTCCAGGTTCTGGACCAC
This sequence comes from Monodelphis domestica, assembly GCF_027887165.1. Classification (NCBI taxonomy): domain Eukaryota; kingdom Metazoa; phylum Chordata; class Mammalia; order Didelphimorphia; family Didelphidae; genus Monodelphis; species Monodelphis domestica. The sequence continues at coordinate 502,917,646 of NC_077227.1, forward strand.
CCCGGTGTATAACTGAGTCAGTCAGTTGTCTCCTCTCCGCCTCATATTCCTTGTTTGTAAAATGGTTGGGTTGGACTCTAAGGCTCTTCTGACTGTTCTGGGTTCTAAGGGATTTTCCAGAACTGAAATGATAATATTCCATGTCCTAAGGTTTCTTTCATGGAAACACAGATTTAGAACTGGAAGGGTCATTAGAGGCCACCGAATTTACCCTCACACACATAGTTTTACAGATGGGGAAACAGGGCCAGAGTGGTAAAGCAATTTGTTCCAAGTCGCATAGGTAGGAAGGAGCACAAGTAGGGTTTGACTGGGTCTTCTGATTCCTAAACTCATCTTTTTTTTGCTCTTTAAATGGCTGACCCATTCTGCTTCCAAAAAGTTCTCAAATTTCATGTTTTAAGGCCTGTTTCAGCTCTTAAATTCTGCCTCCTGAGATTTCTTCCTCTGTGATATTCTATGTCCTAAAGTCCCCTTATAGCGCTGCCGTTCTATGCTCAAATACTCTCTCTTAAGTCTCTCCTAACTGCCACGATGTGTTCCACGGTCTCTTTCTAGCTCTGACATTCTGTGTTCCTTGTTCAGATATTCTCTGCCTTTTAACTCTGACTTTCTGTGTTTTGCTGTTCTTCCCAGCTCAGACACTCCACGTTGTCTACAGTTTCTTTTAGTTCCAACATCCTCTGCCTTAATGAAGGGCTCTTTCAGCTCTAACCTTCTGATCCTTGGGTGGTTTTAGGTGATAGAGTCTGGGTCTTAGCTGATTTTTCTCCCATGAGCTCAGCCCCCTTGCCCCAGCCTGTGGTGCATACTAGATTTTAAGGACCCCAGGCTGCAGTGAAAAAGCCTTCTGCCCACCTTGCCTGCCTGGGGTTTGACTGCAACAGTTAACGAGACGGGGGATCAGCTGGAGCTTAGGCTGCTTCAGGCTAGCTTCTCCTTCCAAAGCAAGGGGGGGTGGGGGCTGAAGGTGCTGTCTTGCCAAGCAGCTGAGCTTCAGGAAGTGCTTTAGCTCTCCAAGAGCCCGTGGGCTCCAGGCCCAAAGTTTCCAACACATGCAAAAGTTCGTAAACCAAAAACGCATGCAGCACAGAGGCCCAGCAGTGGGATGGGGCAGCATTCTGTTTTTTCCCAGTCCGCCACGTTTCCAGCCTGACCCAGCTTGTCACCTCCCCAACTGGGAGTATATGGGTCCTTTTCAGGAGTTTCTCTCCCCCTTCTCCCAATGTATCCTAGCTGGGCCTCTGGGGTGAGGCTTCTAATGGGTGTTTATCAGCCAGCCATGGTTCTTCTCCTCCACCCTTGCCAAATAGCCACAGCAAAGAGATGTTCCAACAGACCCTGGGAAGTGGGGCTTAGTTATCCCCTTTGCCACTGAGATCCAGGAACCCCATTTCCCTTAAAACTGGCCAGTGGGGCTCAACTTCACCTAAAACTTTTGTTTTGGGGCTGGGGCTCATTTGGCAATGCTTTAAGGATTCTTTGTAGTAACCACTGGGGAAAATGGAAGGAGAGATTTTCATCAGTCAAGGAAATCTCTTTTCTCTGAAATGTCTCTTGGACCCTTGAAAAACCTTTGTGCAGCAGGATAAACTTAAAATGATGCTAGCAAAAACTCTCCTGAAAGTCATCTAATAGGGGAAAGCTGAGGGCAGCAGGGAGTGCCCTGAACCTGTTTTGCAAACTATCATCCTTTCCCAACTGGTTCCCACCCTCACAGATTTCCTGGGCCTTTTTCCAGAGGTGAAAAGGTACTTTAAGGCCAAAGCCTGGGGAGCCATTTTATTTCCCAAGAGAAAAGTTCTGGATTGGACTCAAAGGTCAAAACATAAATGATATCTGAGGAAGAACTATTCAGTCTATCCAACTACCCCTCCCTTAGGAGGAAATCAAATCAATCCTCCCCAGAGGATGGGAAATTGGGAAAAGTTGCAGCAGCTTATGATGGCAACTTAGCATCCAAGTCTCTTAACAGAGTTGCTGAATGAGGGTTGAGGGCTCTGGGGAGGTAGGTAGGTTGTATAGAGATTTCCAGAGGAGGAAGATAAGCCCCCAAAGAACCCTGATACATCTCAGACACTTGAGGGAATGGGTGACATAGCTAATTGGTATCAAAAGTGGGACTTGAAGTCAGGTCTTTGTGGAGATGGGATTGACTCTCTCCTTGCTTATTTTTAAATTTAATCAATCAAAAGTGAAGACATTAAGTAGGGGCGGTTCACAAACCACTTACTAAAGTGGTTTACACTTCCAGAAGCAACTGACTGTCCCCTGGGCAGTGTTAAGCAAATTTAAAGACTGCAATTGGTCCTGAATGAAAAATGGAGGAAGGGACAAAACGTGATGTATGAAAGGTCTTGTAAAAAGGGCCTAGACTTCCTAGTAGGAGGTCTTTGCAAGATTTTTGAGCTCTTGAAGGATCTTGGGCTGGGACTGCAAGGTGGAGCTACGACTTGGGTGAGTGAAAAGCTGACTTTACCCTCTTAAACATTTCTCTACTTTCTCTCTTACCCTCCCTTTTTGTAAATAAACTGCTAAAAAAGTCATTTTGACTTGATTTTGACCACATTTGACTACATTTCTCTTATATTTAGTCCAACCATAAATTTAAGCCCTCCATTTTCCTGGCTCCAAGGTCAGCTGTCTATTTTCTGCTGCACCACTTCTCACTTAATGTGTCTGTTGACTTGAGAAAAATGAGACAATGTGGGTATAAGGCTGTTAGGGGTGATAAATGCAGGGCATTAATGCGCTCTGCTCTCTCATCTTCCATGTACAATACTGGGATTCTAATAATGGATGGGTTATAAGTAGGAATTTTATACTATGGTACCCCAGAGATGGCTTTGGGTATCTACAAATGTAGAGGAAGGAGACTCCTCCCTCTTCCTTCATCACTAGTCCACTGAGCCATCAATCAGCCTTGGCTAATCAGTGATTGCTTTAATTGGTTGTTGTGTTATCCATGGCTGACCTGATGCTGACTGACAGCTCTCTAAGCAGAGGGAAGGGGACCAGGGAGAATAAGAGGATACTAGAATGCTGTTCTTATTCTCTTATTGTTCTGCTAATTTAACCCAAGTAGGTTCCTGTGTCATCTGAGGATACAATATCTAAGCTATTATGTTCTGAAAACATAATAGTAATAGTAGACACAACCCCATCCTCAAAAATGGTTGCTTAGTGCTTTTTTATTTTTAAACTCTTACCTTCTGTCTTCAAGTCAATCCTAAGTACCAATTTGCTAGTATTAATACTAGTATTTGTAGGAATCAATACTAGTATCAATATACTAAGCATCAGTTCCAAGACAGAAAAGAGATAAGGGCTAGGTAATGGGGGTTAAGTGGCTTGTCCAGGGTCACAGAGCTAGGAAATATGTGAGGCCAAATTTGAACCCAGGACCTCCTGACTCCAGCCCTGGGGCTCTATCCACTGAGGTACCTAGCTTCCCCTCTACTTAGTATCCTTCTTCACCCAAGTTGAGTAACTGGGGTAGGTAAGAATTAAAAGTTTCTAGAGGGCAGCTAAGTGGTGCAGTGATTCACACAGTCAGGAAGACCCATTTTCCTGAGTTCAAATCTGGCCTCAGGCACTTCCTAGCTATGTGACCCTGGGCAAGTCACTTAGCCCTGTTTGCCTCAGTTTCCCCATCTATAAAATGAGCAGGAGAAGGAAATGGCAAACCACTCTAGTATCTTGCCAAGAAAACCCCAAATTGGGTCACCAAAAGTTGGACATGACTGAACAACTTAGAGGATAGAAGCTGTTTGTTTCATGATGGTATATTTTATCCCTTGTGCCTAATAAATGCTTGTTGGTGGCTGGTACTCATGGGAAGGAGCTTCTGTCCAAGGCCTTGGATTCCCATATAGTAGAGAAGTATGGTCCCTGCTCTAAGTGGAGCCACACATTCAGACACCATTTGTTGGATTTCTGTCACATATTTATCTCAGAGGGATGTCAAGAGTCTCAAATGAAATATGTGTTTCATGGCTACATGGATAGCACTTTATATGCTTCAAAGGGCTTTGTAAATGAAAGCTTATCATTGACATTATTATTAATTATTAATATGATCATGATGTAGCACCATGCCAGGTGCTATGATATAGACAAGAGGAGGAAAAGACTTATTGAAAACAGCTCATATTTATATAATATCTGCTATGTAAAGGGCAGTTAGATGGCAAAGTGGATAAATCTTGGGGGCTGGAGTCAGGAAGACCTGAGTTCAAATGTGACCTTAGACACTCCATAGATGTGGAACCCTGGGCAGTTTCCTCATCTGTCAAATGAGCCGGAGAAAGAAATGGCAAACCACTCCAGTATCTTTGCTAAGGAAACCCCAAAAGGGGTTAGGATAGTTGGACATGACTGAAACAGCTACACAACAACAAAAATTGTACCAGGCATTGTCCTAAGCAGTTTGCAAATAACATGTCATTTGATGCTTACAATAACCCTGGGAAATAGGTGCTATTGTTATCGTTATTTTACAGATGAGTAAACTGAGGCAAATAGAGGTTAGATGACCTATGAGGTATACTGTGAATCAGCATACTGTGTATGTGGATGGTGAGATATTGGTGTCAATGTTAGTCTAGCATGTGGATATTTGATAAAGCATGACATTTTGGGGTAGTTGGGCTGTAAGGAAAGATGGAATCTACTTTGCTTGTCTTGATCATTAGTGACATGGTAAGTAGGGACCCTGGGGCCAAGGTGTGAAAATGGAAAGACTGAGGTTTAATATTTAAAATATTGAACGTGGGCACTTGCTGGGGCCAGTGAAGAACACATGATGGACAAAGAGGGGAGAAATACAGATGGAAAACTAGGGTTGGGAGGGGAGCTGGAGGTTACCTCAGGTCCTGAGGAGTCTAGCTGGTATGTCCCGAGTATAACTTCCTTGCTTAGAGGTCCTCTAGGGTTGACTGTTCTACTTACATCTCCAAAATGGCCCCAGAGTCTTTAGGCTCTTCAGAGTCTACTCTCCATACTCTGGAGGCTTCTGTCCTGCCTAGTCCTGAAGTGCTTATTTTCTTCTGTCCTCTTTCCCCTCCAGGTGACAGCACTCTGCGTCAGAGACCATGTCAGTGAAGGTGAGGTTCCTCTCCTCTGGGGATGTCGAGACCATGGGCAGAAGCTCCTCCTTTGCTGGGTTCAGCAGCATGCAAAGGAGGAATATTGTGTAAGTTCCACCCACATAGCTCAGGGCCTGGCTCCCTGAGCAATACTTTAGACCCAGAGCTTGTGCAAGGCCTCTTAAGATGGGTGGTGGTTCTCTTCTCTACTCCCAGATGTTTGGGGAATGTCATCCAGCTGCCATTTTCACCTCTCTTGACCTCTTACCAACAGCCAAGCACCAATCATTAGGTCTGTATCACATTCTTCACCCCACACCCTCACCCGCCCCAGTAATTTTAATTTAACTTAAACATTTTCTGATTTTAATTCCTTAAATTTGTAATAAATGCCCATAATATTTTCAGATCCTTCTCTTTTAATCCTTACGATAGCTCTCTAATATTATCCCCATTTGATAGATGAAGGAAATTGTCCCCCACCCCAATTAGCTAACATCCAAAATCACATAATAAATTAATGGTCAAACTGGGATTCAAACCCAGGTCTCTGACTCCTAGTCTAGTTTGACCTTCTGGGAATGCGGGTAGGGGTAGGAAGGATAAAAATCATGCTTCTTTTTTTTTTTTCCTAGAGGGGGAGCTAGGACATAGAGACGAAGCATCTTTTGAAGGTTTATGGGAAGCTTGTGATAGTGGCAAGAGTAGCTGCCTTTTCTTCTCTAGGACAGTCTCTATCTGGCCTAGCGTGCAGGTTCAGAATGTCAAAGAGTCACACAGGTGGACACTCAAAACAATATACATTTCTAGAAAGTCTGGCAAGAGAAAAGGTTCATCAACTGTTATCCTAGTCACTTTTTTTTCAGAGTGAGATAAGCAGAGCATGGAAAAATATTTATATATTTCCCTGACCTAGATTTTTTTTTATGGATAGGTCTCATTTCTTAAAAGGTGGTCCATGCCATTTCCATTTTCAAAATTCAGATGTCCCACTGAAGAGTGGGGGTGGGGTGGGGGTGGAGGTGGTGAGAGACAAATTTGCTTTCTCATTAGGAGCTCCACATCCTACTGGAAAGAGCCTATTAGAATCAAGGGGGATTGTAGTTCAACCACACTAGAGTTTGGGTCCTTGCTGGGCCACTCACTTGTGACTATGAATAAGTCACTTCCCTTTCTGAAACTCTTCTTATTTGTCAAATAAGTCTTCTTATTTGTCAAAAGGTAATAACAAGGCTTGTGCTACCTATCTCCTAGGAAGATATTTTATAAAGTGTAGAGTAGAAAAATGTGACTTTCTGTTTATTATTGAGAACTCCAGGCCCTGATATGAATGAGTTCAGATATCAGGGACTCCAGCTACCCAGAAAGTGGCCACCAAAGAATTCCTTCCTTCCTCTTATTTCCTGGGAATGCTTACTTATGGGCCAAACGATATCCAGTGTCTAGCTTGTGGGATTGGGAGGGGTGAGAAATCTAGGGCTGCCTCAGCTCTGCCCTCTTGACTTGTTCATGGGTTTGGGGTGATATGGTTTGGAAGGATTGATTATAGTAAGGATTAGGGAAATATAATTTTAAAGGTGGTAGGGACCTTAGAGGACTCTGAGTTAGAAGTGCCATGGGATATAAATTCTAGAACATTGGATCTGAAATCATTCTTCCAGTTACAGCATATATAGTGTTTTAAGGTTTACAAAAGCTGTTAACACATTATCTCACTTGGTCCTCAAAATAGACCTGTGGGGGAAAAAAGGGAAAGAAAATATATGTTCTGAAATGATTATGGCAGCTCTCTTTGTGGTGGCAAAGAACTGGAAACTGAGGGGATGTCCAAGTTGTGGCATATGATTGTGAAGGAATATTACTACAGTAGTTGTGTTACCTTGAGCAAATCACTTAACCCCCAAAACTGTACTTAGTATTGATTTTAAGCATTTCCTTCCTTCCTTCTTTCCTCTCTCCCTTCCTTCCTTCCTTCCTTCCTTCCTTCCTTCCTTCCTTCCTTCCTTCCTTCCTTCCTTCCTTCCTTCCTTCCTTCCTTCCTTCCTCTTTACCTTCCCGCTAGAATCAATACTATATGTTGGTTTCAAGGCAGAAGAGCAGTATGGGCTAGGCAGTGGGATGGGAGTTAAGGGTCACACAGCTAGGAAGTATCTGAAGTCAAATTTGAACCTAGGATCTCCCATCGCTAGGCTTGGCTCTCAACCCACTGAGATACCCAGTTGTCTACTTAGTATCGATTTTAAGACAGAAGGTAAAAAAATGAGCAGGTTAATTTGAAAAAAAAAAATCCATGGAAAAACACATATGGAATTATGAAAAGTGAAATGAGTAGAACCAAGAGAACATAGATAATGAAAGATTTGATGTTTGACGAATAACTAGCAAATGTCTACCTCCAGAGAAAGAACTGATAAATAGAAACACAAAAGATATAGTTTTTTTTTTGTTGTTGTTGTTAAGTGATGCCTTCTTTAGTGTGGGGAGTGATGAGGAAGAAGGGAGATATCTAGGAATTTTAATGTAACCAGCAAACAAATAAATTAGTTTTAAAAAAAGCTAAAAAAATAGAACTATGGAGTAGGTGCTGTTATTATCCTCATTTCACAGATGAAGAAATTGAGGCTCCCAGAGGCTCAAGGATTTGGATTCAAACCCAAGTCTTTCCGATTCCAAGTCCATCTGCTAAGTTCTATTGTTTTTTGGCTTTAGAGATCACTCCTCAGTTTTACAAAAGAAGAAATTGAGGAACAGAGACTAGAAAAGACCTGGCAGAGGTAGAACTCAGGTCGCTGGATTTTCAGAATAAAACATCCCTTTTTTTTAATTATACAACATGGTGTATCACTGAAAATAGTTGGGGAGATTGGTATTTATTCTGGGAGAATAGGGTGGGTGTTGTCTGAAAACAAACCACAATATCTCCTAAGTATCCTGTTCTGCTAAAGAGCCATATAAACATCTTCCATCCATGAACTCCATCCAGAGTTCTCTGTATGGCTGAACTTTTCCAGGTCCTTAGGAAATATCCCCAAAGCTCCATGGCAATGGGAGCCTGGGCTATGCAGTCTGATCATTCCCTGAGGAGAGTCTACCTTTCTTGGAAGCCACAACAGAGTATGGGAATAATCCCTTCCCCTTATCTCCTTTCCTCTGCCTCAAGTTTCAGTAATAATGGGAGAAAGAAAAAGGATAGAGAAGCAGAAAAAAATCCCCATAATTCCTTGATATCCTGTCAGGGGAATAGGGACAATGAAATTGGATCCTGGAGTTTTCTGTGGAGTTTATGGCAGGTATAAACAAGTGTAATTAAATGAACTTTGTCTTAAACTTGTTCTGTTTGGCCCAGCTGGCCCATGTGTGGAAAATGGAGAGGCCCATTTGGGTATAAGGAACAATTGTCTCACATTTAGAACTGGGTGAAAATGGAATGAGCTTCCTGGGAAGATGATAGACAGACAGACAGACAGACAGATCTATTATTTAAGCGCAGTGTGCCAGACATAAAAGGGAGCCCAGAGGAGAAGGTGGAGTTGAGAGGTGGAGTGCATGTGTGTATGCATGTGTGTATGCATGTGTGTGAGATACAGAGAAAGACAGAGAAACAGACTGAAAGAGTATGCTTTATTTTTTTTAACCCTTACCTTCTAAGTATCAATTCACAGAAGAGTGACAAGGGCTAGATAATGGGGGTGGGGAGGGGAGAAGAGTAAGTGACTTGCCCAAGGTCATAGAGCTAGGAAGTGTCTGAGGCCAGATTTTATTAAATCTGTTTCTTTATCCCTTTCAGTTGTTTATTACTCCTAGTTCTGAAGTACCAAATAGAATAGGATCAGTCTACCTTTGTTATGATATATCTATATGCCAGAGTGGATAGAATGCTGGGTCTGGAGTCAGGAAGATCTGAGTTCAAATCTAGCTCAAGACATTTATTAGCTGTGTGACCCTGGGCAAGTCACTTAATTTGCCTGTCTCCGTTTCTTCACATGTAAAATGTTGATTATAACAACACCTATCTCCTGGGGTTATTTATTGTGAGGATCAAATGAGAAAATTTTTTGCACTATATTAGCACTCTGTACCTGGCAGATGCTATATAAATGCTTATTCCCACCCTGATATGAGAGGTCTTTAAGATACTTAAATGACCATGTCATTTTCTGAGTTATCTCTTCCCTGGAATAATTTTGTTTTGTTTTGGCTTTTGAGCCTTCTAGCAGTTAAGAGCTGCTCATTAACTTCCCCAGCAATGAATCTGGAGCCAGGGAAAGAAATGGTTTACTTTCTACAGGCCCTCTGCTTCCCAGAGACCCTTTGGCTTGGAGCTGTTGCTTCCCCTGGGAGGGGCAAGAATGACCCAGGCATTCAGTTACAGACCTAGCCTTCAGGTTCTCTTTCACCAGGTAACCTAACCTGGCTGAAATGGATTCTTGAGGCCAAGGACACTGGTTAGCTTAGCCAACTCTGAGAAAATTACCTTGGGTCAGGAGAGAAATGGGAGGAGTGAGGACATGGGCACCTGGAAGGCCTGTGGGTATCCAAGTCTATTCTCTCCCCTCATACTTCCCCTTTTCTCCTGTACAAAAGGTGTTCCAGGCTCTATTAGAGATAAGGTTTTTAGAATGCAAATCTTCCTGGGAGTAGGAACCCAGAGAGGCAGTTTTACTTTGTTTAATAAGTCAAGAATCTGTGATTTCCTGGGTGTGGGCTCTCCCTCCCAGCCTCTCTGTACTCAGAGCTCAACCTTCTCCACCCCTGATCATGAATTAAAGAATTCATTTTCATTTGTAGCCAACCTTAGGGTCTGCCCATTTGCACTTGGCACAGTTGGTCCTTGGAAAAAAGACTTACAGTTCATCCCCTTGCTTGCCCTTGGAGTAGTGCAAGTTTGCTTAGACTTACCAGAGCTGTGACCCTAGAACCTGTGGTCACCTCTAGGAGGCATCAGAAGAATGTGGGTTCTTGGAAAGTTGAACGAGATTTGCAAACCTAAAAGTTAAAGCCTATCATTATTATTTAGTCCAGACTGTCATTTCATGGGTCCAGGGAACTTGAAATAAGCAAACTCCCTCTACTAATAAAGAATCTCCACTTTCTTGGGGATGCTGAGAGGTTTAAATGACAGCCAAGTTCAGAAGTAAGACTTGAACTCAGGTCTTTCTGGCTTAAGTTCCTAGTCTAGATAATAGTCTGGAAGCAGTTAAGTGATGTAGTTAAGTGAAATAGATCATTAGATGTGAAGTCAAGGTGGCCTTACTTTAGATCTAGCCTCAATGGAGTGGATAGAGTGCCAGACCTGGAGTCAGGAGGACCTGGGTTCAAATATGACCTCAGTTACTGCTGAGCTGTGTGACAAGTCACTTAACCTCAATTGCTTAGCCCTTGCCACTCTTCTGTCTTAGAACTGATTTTAAGAAGGTAAGGGTTAAAAAAAATCTAGCCTCAGACTCTTAACCCTTGTTTGCTTTAGTTTCCTCAGGTGTAAAATGGGTTTTTATTATGATCAAATTATATAAGATTTCTAAATCACTTAGCTTAGTGCCTGGTATGTAGTAAGTACTTAGTAAATGCTTATTCCCTTCCTTCTATTATTGTTAAAGTGGTGGGGCCTCAAATCTGGCCTCAGACACTTCCTGTGTGGCCCTGGGCAAGTCACTTAAACCCCCATTGTCTAGTCCTTACACTCTTCTTCTGCCTTGGAACCAATACACAGTATTGATTCTAAGACAGAAAGTAAGAGTTTAAAAAAAATAAAAATAATAAAGTTGTTAATGACTGATACCAACTTGTTTTCCCAGGATTGATTTTTTTAAAATTAAAATTATTTTTTTAAACACTTACCTTCTGTCTTAGAATTGATACTAAGTACTAGCTCCAAGGCAGAAGAGCAGTAAGAGATAGGAAATTGGGGTAACTAAGTGACTTGCCCAGGGTCACACAGCTAGGAAGTATCTGAATCCAGGGCATCCGCCTCCAGGTCTGCCCCTGCCAGGATTAATGAATTAATGAATTCCCATGCTAGAGGCTGTGAGGGCTTTATTTGGGTCCAGAGCTCCACACCAGATGCCTCGATGCTAAAAGGATTGTTCAGAAAGAGCTGGGTTTGAATGTTCCCTCAGATATTCACTAGCTGTGTGACCCTCTGAGCTGCAGATTCCTTATCGTAAAATAAGGAGTGGGGTGGGGGTTGGACTCAGTGACCTCTGAGGCCCCTCCTAACTCTAAATCTCTGATGCTTGGATAAGAGTCAATTGACCAGGCTGCCTTAACCTCTTCATGGCCATTTCCAAGTGAAATAGCAACTTGCCATGCTGATAGCATAACACCTATTATGGTGGTGGTGGGTGGAGATGTTAGCAACTGCTTTACTAATTTTTACTTGGTGTAGATATTCATTTTTAAGGGGAGGGAGAGGCTAGATGTTGGCATAAAACCTGCCCCAGCAGCTCCTGAATTTCCTAGGGTGAGGACAGTGACAAAAGGAAGCACCTCCCTTCCACTAGAGATATCTATTTTGCAGTTGACAGGAAGCCAGACCTTCCGAAAAAGATTTGGGCTCAGGAGTCCAGGGACAGATGAGAGGGTGGGTGTGCATGTCAGTCTGTCTGTCTGGCTCTTGGTCTCTTTCTTTGCTTGCCTGCATCTGGCTCCTTGCCTGGGCCTGGCAGTCTGTTGTTTAATATTTACTGAAGCTAGGTTCTCCATGGAACATCCACGCCCTCCAGAAGCTTGCTTACCGTGCTAGTGGCATGACACACAAATTAGACATTCAGCCTATCTCCCAACATGTAATTATCCCACAAACACATATCGATCATGGGCTGGGTCTGCTCCTCCAACGTCTCACAAGAGCAGTGGGCACCATTTCTTGCCACGGGACAACTTCAGTGTTTGGAGTTCTCACACTGGGGCTAGGACGGAGGCAGGGACAGGATTGAGTGTCCCTCCAGAGCTCAGTTTGCCAAGCCGGGGCAGGAGGCTGAAGGATGTCTTTGGGTCTGGGAAAGAGTGGTTAGGCACAGGGCAACCAGCTGTTGGTCATCTGCACCAGGTGCCTACCATTGAGCAACAGCAACAGTGGAGCCTGAAGCCCCTCATGCCTCAGATCTCTAAGGTGCCTGGGATTGAGCCTCTCAGAGGTGTGTGCCTGAGTCAGGGGACTGGCCCTGCGGGGGCCATCCAGCCTCTCAGTCAGGATGGCTACTTTATGTAGATCTCGCTCCAAAAGGTAGGTAGAGCTTGTGTTCTCTTGTGTGTGCGGGTATGTGTGCAACATTTGCCAGGTCTGTGCCTTTCCCTCAAGCCAGCAGATTAATTCCAAGGGGAAAATATTTGGAAATGATCCCTTGAGGGCCAATGACCTTGGCCCCAGCAGCCCAGGAAGTCAAGGGGGGTGATTCTTATCCTCTCACCTGGACCAGAGCAGCCCAAGGGCTTTCACGGTGACTGCAGGGTCTGGGTGCTCTCTCCCTCTCTCTCTCTCTCCCCCCTCTGGCTGGCTGGGCTGTGGTCTGACTTGCTCTCCAGATTAGATCAGTTCCAGTCTATTGAGCAAATAGAAAATTTATGCCTGTGGTATGCCTAGTATCTGGCTAATCTGGAAATGCGAAGAGCCCAGCTATTTTGACTTTTAAACTTCTTAGGTACATATTGACAGGAAGGGGGTGGATGGCCTCTTCAGGGGGCAGCAGAGGTATGTTAGCTGTGAAACTCATATTTAAGCTCTTGTTTTGTCTTTTGTATATATACATTTATATAATACATAGAGTGTATGTATACATATATGTCCTCATATATAGACGTATATTGTGCACACACACATATATATATATACACATGTATATATATATATCTGTCTGTATGTGAGAATGTAAGTATGCCACAACCTTTGAAGGAGAAAGAGGAAATGTATTCTAGTGGAATAAGTACTAGATGGCAAGTCAGAGACTTGGGTTCATCTGTCCTAGCTCTGCTATTTAATGCCTGTGTGACCTTGGCCAAGTAATTTCCCCTTTCTGTAAAATGAGGGGGTTAGACCTCTGGGTAGCTCCATAATTCCCAAGGTTCTTTTCTGTTTACAATCCCAGGAAACTCAGCTGTGTCTATTGTTGCCAGTGGAGGGTGCCAAAATAAAATATAAATCTTGAAATATTGAGTTCTTTATAGGTCAGATCCCATTAGTAGGACTCACTGGGACCATCTCAATTCTTCAGCTATGTTCGAATGTTGTTGTAGCAGGGAGACTTTAGGCAGGTCTTCAGCTGGGTCTTTTAAGCTGATGTTATTGTTTGTTCCTTAGATATTTTGTGGAAAAATGGAAAAGGATGCCGAGGTCTTGAGTTCAAATCTTGCCTTTAATGCTGACAACTTGAGTGACCTAGAGCAAGTTTCTTAATTTCCCTGGATCCAGCTCATCAGTAGAATGAGGGGATTAGACTAGGTGGCCCTTCCAACTCTCAACCTTTGATTCTTCATTGTAGTGGGATTTGCTCTATAATCACTTAAAACCAGAAATTTTATTTTCTGTTTTTTGTTCAGGCCCAGATCCCTGAAGCTAGAAAAATTTAGCCAACAAGCATTATCATTTTCTCCTTCATCTTTGCCCCCTCCACCATTGGAAATTTTTCACAACCATCTGCTCCAAGAAGTCAGACTCCACACTTCCAATACCATATTTGCTTCCACTTAATTTTGTTTCTCCACTAAGGAAGCCCTCTCTATGAGTTGGGGGGAGGGGGAATATATATGTGTGTGTGAGAGAGAGAGTTTTAGCCATTTTTTTGAGGCTCATGTTCTTACTTCCTCTTGGAAACTTTCCTATCCTTCACCCACTTCCTTTGCCTTTTTCATTGATACCACTGTATTTTCCCTCCTGGCTCCCTTGTTAATTAATTACTTTGGTGTGTATCTTCTTCCTCCCTACTAGATGATGAGCCCCTTGAGGGCAGAGATGATGTTTTATTCATCAATATGATGTGCTGGGCATGGTCCTAGGAATATATGAAAGGTACAAGAGTTCTTGCTTTTGTTGGTTAGAGCCTCTTCAGACTACCCCTACCCTAGGGGCTGGGGGCTCATGGAGTAAGTCTGTAGGCTAGTGGAAGAGGTATTAGGAGTCAGTTTAGTCTGATCCCTTCATTTTCTGGGCAAGGAAGTAGATTGAGAGACATGAAATAACTTATCCAAGGTTACACAGTTAAGAATGTGCAACAGTGTAGCATAGTGGGGAAAAGAATTCTTGAACTTGGAAGTCAGCCTGAGTTCAAATCCTGCCTCTTCCGGTGACTTGGGTCATCTCCTGTATGCTAAGGTCTCTGAGGGCAGATACTATGTTATAGCAGCTACCAGAGAGCAGACAGTATCTAGTAGCCATTACCACAGAGCATTGAGAAGAGTAAATATGTATTCAGTGCTGAATAGATCTAGATAAAAGAGACAGTGGGCAGTTAGTTAGGTGGCACAGTGGAGAGAGAGTGAGTGCTGGACCTGGAGTTAGGAAGGCTCATTTTCTTGGGTTTAAATCTGGCCTCAACCTAGCTATGTGACTCTGGGCAAGTCATTTAACTCTGTTAGCCTCAGTTTCCTCATCTGTAAAATGAGTAGAGAAGGAAATGGCAGATCACTCCAGCATCGTAAGTAAGTCCCAAATGGGGTCATGAAGGATCAAACTCTACTGAAACAACTGAACAACAGCAGCAGAGAGAGAGCTTGAGTGTTAAGAGCATTGAATTTGGAGCCAGAGGATCTTGGTTTGAATGCTAGGTTTGCTAGTCACTCCCTGGATGACCTTGAGCAAGTCATTCACTGTCTGGCCTAAGTTTCCTTTTCTATAAAATGACAGGTCTGGATTAGGTGATCTCTGTGGGGCTCTTCTAGCTTGAAATAATCCTCTCTTATGGTAAACAGCCTGCCCTTGTTTCCTCATCTGTAAAATGGGGGATAACATCCATCTCCCAGAATCTGTTATTTGAGCATGATGTATGTCAAAGTGCTCTGAGAATTAGAAATGAGAATTACAATGTCATTGGGGGCAGAGCAGGCCAGCCAGCTGCCTCTACACCCAGGGTTCTTCCCACTGGCACCCCAGTGGGGCCTCCTCAGAAGCATTCCTCAGAGAACATGGTGGTGGGTTTTTTCTTTTTTTTTTCTTCCTATAAGTATTGACTGTTCTATGGTATTCTTTCCTCTCACAGGAAGTCTCTCAACAGAAACTCGATGAGATCGAAGGTGCCCATGAAATCCTCCAAGATCTATGCTACCTTGCGACGGGGGACCCCCTGCCTGGACCCTAAGCCTCAGCAAGTAAAGAAGATATTTGAAGCTTTGAAAAAAGGCCTTAAGTAAGAAAGTGAGGGTGGGAGGGTGTGGTGAGGGGCAAGGAGGGGTGGGACTGGTTTTCTGTGTTTGGCTCACTTGTTAGAATTCTTTCTGATCATCTCATTTTGTGAATCAAACCCTGGTCTGTGTTCCTCCTCTCAGGGAATATCTCTGTGCCCAGCAGGCTGAGCTTGATTACTTATCTGGCCGTCACAAAGACACCAGAAGAAACTCCAGACTGGTAAGAGGTCTTTGGCCAACTGTGGAATTGTGGTCCTGAGGATCAAATGAGAGAAAAATAGGCAAAAATCTTTTCAAACCTTAAAGTACTACCAGAGACGCTAACTAGTATTAGGCAGCCAGATGGTATAATTGAATAGAATGCTGGGCTTAGAGGCAGGAAGACCTGATTTTGGATCCTACCACAGATCTTAGTAGCCCTTCAGGCTCCCAGGAAGTCACTTTAACCTCTCTCAGCCTCATTTTCTTCATCTGTAGAATGAGGATAACAATAGCACCTAACCTGCAGAGTTCTGACGATTAAATGAGATAAAGTACTTCTGAATAACTTAGTACTAGATAAATGTTAGCTGCAATTATTATGAATGCTAAGGAAACCGTGACAGTTTTATTTCATGGGAGAAAGGGACAAAGAAAACTTAATATTGTAGCCTTCCTCTAGGCCACTTGCCCATTTTGGCTTCTCTTTGTCCTTGGTGGGCCTTGGATATGAACATAATGGCTAGGTCTCCTGAGGCATTAAATAGTCAAGGCCACTGATGAATTCAAAGTTCTTCCAGTGGAATTCCAGGAAGATGGAGGAGTGAGAACCCACAAGGGAGGTGATTTCCTCAATATTCTTCTCAGAAACAGGCCTAGAAAAGCCAAAAAAAAAAATCAAAACTACCAGAAATCTACGATGTTGGTGTTTGTTTTAAAAGAACAAAACAAAACTTGAAGAAATAAGTGAGCAAATTATTAAGTTATGCTCACAACACAAAAAATTATGGATCACAAAAAAACAAGAGGTTTTTTTTTAGATCTGAAATGAAAAGACAGTAAAGGACAGAGAGCTCTGGATTCCAAGGACCTAGGATCAAATCCTACCTCCCAACTTTTTGACCTTTGGCAAGTCATTTAATTTTTCTAGGCTTCAATTTTCAGTAAAGCTATAAAAATGAGGGAGTTGCACTAGCTGACCTCTGGCATCCCCTTCCACCTTGAAATAGAGTCTTGTGGCTTAAATTTGTATTCTGTTAATTGTTAGCTATGACTTTGGGCAAGTTACAATGTTTAGACCTCTATTTCCCAGCCTTGTCAAATAAGGAGGTTGAGAAGTGACTTCCCTCTGTTATTTTCTAGTTATCCTGCTTTTAGCTCTCTTTGAGTATATTTGTTTCTGTGCTGTCTCCTTTAGAAGATTGTTAGCTCCTTGAGGGCAAGGATGATTTTTTTTAAAACAACTTTTGTATCATTAATGCTTAGCACAGTGCCTGACACACAGTAAGCCAGTAATTAATGTTGATAGATTTCTCTTCTACCTCTGACCTGGTTCGGGGTGGGGGAGGAATATTCCCTTCCACAGGGACTCTCCAAAGTCAAGCAGGCTTTGCAGTTTAGATAGGAACACACTTGTGAACAAGACTATTAGATTAGGCTTCCCCTCCCCCTTAGTGCATTGCCCCCTTTTCCCCCACAGAAGACAAGGCAGTGAGAAGAACTAGGGCTCCACCTGAGGGTTCTGAGCCTGAGCCTGGATTATGGCATGCAGCAATATGACTTTTAACAATAACAATCCCTTAACATTTTCAAACTATAAAGGACTGTCTAAAGTATCTTACTAGCCATTATTGCACATATATGGTCACTATGTCTCCATATAATGGCTGACATCTATAGCACCTTGAAGCTCGACAAACACTTTACATATACACTTGTTCAAACAGCAGGATAACCTTGCCTTAAGTCTTCTGTTATCTCCATTTTACAGCTACCTAAGAATAGTAAGAGGAAGGTGACTTATTTGACCCTGGCATGTGGTTAGAATACTAGCTTGATTGCCCAGTCTTCTTTCACTTTGAAGTCACAGCAGCCCTGTGCAGGCAGGGATCATCCTCAATTTACACATGAGAAAACAGGCATTCAATATCATTCAATTGGGGGAAGAATGGCGCTTGGAACCTGGGTGTCTCAGCTCCCAGCCTGGAGCTCTTCCTTGGATGTCACACTCCTCCCCCCACTTTGTTTAATGGATGTGTTCCTGAAAAGTTGCTCTGATTCTCATCCATCTTTGTCAGTGGCATGAACTTTCAGAGATGTTTAATCTTTATTTCTTGTAGAACTTTAAATTATTGTGATCCCTACTGCTTCAACTTTATTCCTTCTGGCTTCTGTCAAACGTCTTTTTTTTTTTAAACCCTTACCTTCCTTCTTAGAATCACTACTGTGTATTGATTCTAAGGCAGAAGAGTGTTAAGGGCTAGGCAATGGGAGTTAAGTGACTTGCCCAAGATCACACAACTAGGATGTGTCCAAGGCCAAATTTGAACCCAGGACCTCCCATCTCTAGTCTTGGCTTTCAATCCACTGAGCCACCCAATTATTGTGCCCCCCCCCCCCATCTTTATAAAATAGACACATAAATGCAGAGGAACTCTATTCCCCCTCCACTCAGTATTTTGTAGTTCTGGATTGGGGGGAGGGAAACTCTCAAAGGACATGGCATAAAAATTTTCACTGAAAAGCAAAATTGTGGTACAGAATCAAAAAATGGATATCTGGAGGATCTAGGTTCCTGCTTCCATGCATTCTGAAAACAACTCCTTGTCTCATGGGGCCCTGGGTAAAATGCTTCATATTGAAAGATCTTCTCTCTTACAGGCATTCTACTATGATTTGGATAAAGTAAGTATAACTGTTTCTTGTCTAAGGAAAGTAGAGTGGGGAAGGGGAGGAGATCGTATTTGTGTATGTGTACAGAGAACAGAGATTGTGATGAAATAGGATAGAAGCCACAGACTGCTGACAAAGCACAATTGAGGTTATTCTTTCTCTCCTTGAAAGCAAACACGCTCCGTGGAAAGGCACATTCGGAAGATGGAATTCCACATCAGCAAGGTCAGGCTGGGCTGTCCCTTGGGGAGATTGGATGAGTGGGGAAGGCAGTTCCAGGCTCTCTTCCCAGATTTACAGTGACGTCAGGGCCAGCTCCTATTGGTTTCTGCCAGGGAGATGGTTCACCATTTGCCAGATGACCTGGGCTTGCTCTACCTCCCCAGCCTAGAGCTTTGATACATGCAGGTGTCCCAGGCCCTTGGAGCAACTCTTTGGTGTTGGCTAGCCAGATGTGCTTGCTTTCTGGGAATGAGTTCCTATGGCATGCTTGTGGGGCATGATGGGACTCCTAGGTAGCCTGGTTGCCAGATGCTGTCTGCTTAGTCTTTGTAGCCTCAGAGAGGGGGTCAGACTAAGGGGGAACATCCCTTTGTTTGGGACTGGAGGGAGGGACATAAAAGCATGAATTGTCCAGCAGGGAGAGTGTTGCTCTCAGACACCAACATGCTTCCCTTGCCTTGGAGTGCTGGAGATGTGGATTCTGGCGAGGACTTGGGGAATGAACTGGAGACAGGCCTGTTGAAGTCTGTCCACCTTGGCTGTCTCTCTGGCAGTAGTCAAACCCGCCTTGCTGGAGGATTGGAGAAAGATATGATTTCTAGCTATGTGTTGTGGGCTAAGGCAGGAAACTGGGAATCTGGGAGAGAACTTGCCTCCACCCTCCCACCTCTGACCTTTTGAGGTATCTGATATCTCTGGTTTTTAAAGTGAGAACCTGATCTAGAGCCATGTTCTAGATGCTGGAGGAACTCTGAAGACTAGGAACTCACTTGAGTTCTATAGAGCAAACTTCTTGGCCTGAGTAATTATTGATAATGAGACCAGTCTCACATTTTGTGTGTTATCTTTGCTAAGTGGCCTCCCATTCTTTATCTTACTTGATTTCATCTAATAGGAAGTAGATCAGGTAGTAGACCCTCTATTTGACAGGTAAAGAAACAGAGGCTTAGGAAAAGCAAAGTGATATAGTAGACCACTATATTGGAAGTCTGAGGGCCTAGGTTGAGTCCCAAGTTTGTACCTTATGTACCACTGGACAAGACATTTTTCTGTGTCTCAAATTTCTTCCTATAAAGTAGTGGGAAAGGGGGAAGGAAGGACTAGATTGGTTTTCTTTCTATTTTTTAAAAGACTTTCCCCACTACCTCTTAAATCTTGTTACTTTCCCCAGTTCCTAGAGCTGGTCAGTGGAATTCAGGTGTCTTGAATCCTACCCTAAGTACCCTTCTTGCCGGCAGGCAGATTCTTACTATCCAAGGCACAGTGCCAGCCTCCCTTCAGTCTGTGCTGAAAGCAAAGATGCCCATTTCCACTGTTAATCTAGACTTTCAAAGACTAGAGGGGAATCCTGCATATCTCTGTCCATCCTCGTAGGTGGAGGAGCTCTATGAAGGTTATTGTATCCAGTGGCGGCTTCGAGATGGCGCCTCCAACATGCAGCAGGCCTTTTCTCTGTCTCCCTTGACGAAGGCTTCCCGGGAGAGCCTGGTGGAGCTGTACAGGAACCTCCAAGAGTGCACTGAGGTAGGGGATAGAGGGAGAGAGGGAGGAAGCTACTGTCTTTGTAGTAAAATGGGATCAACCCTCAGGGGCCCAGAGAAATGGAAAATGGGAAGTTAGCATTGATGCCGTCTGGTAGACAAACTGCCCCTAATCCTTGTTTAAGTGAGATGAACCAACTGATGTCCTTATAGTGTTAAGTGAAACTAATTCCCTTATAGAAACTCTTTGACATGGACCACATTCCTGACTCTGGAATATGGCCTTAGATAGTGCACCAGTCTGTGGGGAAAGCTCACTGAGTCATTCAACAAATATTAAGTGCTCTCTGATAGGCATGAGGGAAGTCAAGGGGGAAGGGATATATTTTTTCCCTTGTACCTCAATCCCTGATTGTGAAAATAATCTTCCTTCCCCAAAATTTTGTAGAACTTTCCTGGTATTTTTTTTTGAGTCATGCAAAACATTTCTATATTAGCCATGTTGGCAAAATCAAACACAAGAAAAATAAAAGCCCGCATCAGTCTGCTTTCAGAGTTCATCAGTTCTCTCTGGAGGTGGATTCTTTCTTTGGCATTGTCTTAATCAGAGTGCCTGAGTTTTTTAGTGGGTCACCTTTCCAGTAAGGTCGTAACTCTGTACAGTGTACTGCTTCTGCTCACCTCACTTTGTATTGGCTCATATAAGTCTTCTCAGGTTTTTCCTTTTTTCTTTTCTTCTTTTTAAACCCTTACTTTCCAATATAGAGTATTGGTTCCAAGGCAGAAGAGTGGTAAGGGCTAGGCAATGGGGTTAAGTGTCTTGCCCAGGGTCAACACAGTGAGGAAGTATCTTAAGGCCAAATTTGAACCCAGGACCTCTTCTCTCTGGCTGTCAATTCCCAGGTTTTTCTGGATCAGAGAAGGCCTCCTGGAGGAGTTAGCATATGAACTGGACCTTGAATGACAGATAAGACAGCAGATTGTGGCAGGAAGGAAGTGTAGGGCATTCTAGACACGGGGAATCAAAGAAGCCAAAGTGTTGGGTTGGGAGGTGTGATGAGTAAGTAGTCCAGGAGATCCTTTGTATAGAAACTTATTTTATATTAAATTTGTATTCACTCAGCAGTAGAGGCAGCTGGTTGCAAGATGTTTAGAGCACTGGACTGGAGTCGAGAAGATCCAAATTCAAATCCAGCCTCAGGCATTTACTAGCTGTGTGACCCTGGGCAAGTCACTTGAATTTCCTCAGTTGTAAAATGAAGATAATAATTGCATCTGCCTTCCGGGGGTTTTTGTGAGGACCAAATGAAATAATTGTAAGGAGATTAGCACACATAGTAGGTACTATATAAATGCTTATTTCATTCTCTTCCTTTCCTTCTTTATCTTTATGATGCCTCAGGGTGCTTCTGTCAGTATAATTTGACACATCTGGGTTTGCCTGTTAATAAACTGAGAAGAAATACTTTTTTAAAGAAAGAAAAAGAAACTTCCATTTGACCTCTCCTTAGATTTCAGCTCTCCCTAATATTCTCCTGCTCCTGGACCTGGCCAGAGGGAGAAGGGAGGCAGGGCTGGATATCCGTAATATTTCTGGTGCTATGATGTCCTAGGAATCTCCAATCATTTGCTGGCTGGGTTGGGGCTGGAGCAGGCTGTTTCTGAGCCTTGGGGGTGGGGTGGAAGGGGAGGTAAAGGAACAGAGATGGGCAATCTGACATGGGGCCTTGTGGGACTTTGCAGGACATGTGCTTGATTGAAGGGGCCCTGGAGGTGCACCTGGGGGAATTTCACGTCAAGATGAAAGGTAATTAGGTGATGTTCTTCAGGACAGGATTAGGGTAGAAGTGTATAGTCCCCACCCCTTACCAGGAGGGGAAATAGGCTGAAATAGGAGAGGGAGTAAATCATAATGACCTGACCATTCTAGAAAGCACCGGCAAATCCTTAGTTTGCTTTAGTGGAAGTTTGCTTGGGTCCTGA
The DNA here is from genome assembly GCF_027887165.1 of Monodelphis domestica. Lineage (NCBI taxonomy): Eukaryota > Metazoa > Chordata > Mammalia > Didelphimorphia > Didelphidae > Monodelphis > Monodelphis domestica. The sequence goes on from NC_077227.1 coordinate 502,939,625, forward strand.
GTTCCACAAAGGAGACAGGAGAGCATGGGGGAGTCCAGTTACTAGATTACAATTGACTTACTCCGAGACTTCTACAAGTCATTTCGATCTCTCTTGAATTTCCTATTTTTTCCTTCTCCCTTTGTTTTGGTGACTCTGGAAGCTTTACTGGGACTAATTAGGAAGAGAAGCAGTCTTTTTTCTTCTTTGGATTGGATCCCTAGGTTGATCTGGTAGACCTTCCACTCTTCTCCATAAAGATGAGTTGAAAAACATTAGCCGTTTGTGATATGTCCCTTTTTTATTGGGCAAGTTCCTAAAAAATGGCTATTCCTCTTTAACTGAGGCTCTCTGAGAGTTCTTCTCAAGAATTCTCCCTACTCTTCTGCAACTAGTAAGGAGCTTGAACGGATCTCTTATTGATAAAGAAACTGAGGCCTAGAGATAGGTGACTTCTTACCTAAGTTCATATTGCTAGTTAGTGGCAAGTTGGAGAAGGGTGGGAGAACCCCCCTTACAGGAAGGGGGTTAACGCCTGAATATTTGTCTTTTAGGGCTGGTGGGGTATGCACGGATCTGTCCAGGAGACCAATATGAGGTAGGCAGAGGACAAAGTAAGTAACCTGTTTGCTTAGTGACTAACACAAAGACTATTCTTCTCCACCTAAGTAGTCACTTGACTGCAGGGATGTTTTCCTAGTTGTTCATATAGTTTAGCTGCCCGGCTTGATGTTTATTTTTAGATTTCAGCAGACCTAGCAGAAACTCTAGTGAGATTCCTAGGATCTCAGAGGCTATCTAGCCTCACCCAGCTTGAACAGGAATTCTCTTTAAGATGCTCTTACTAGTTGGTCATCTAGCCAGCATGTGAAGACCTTCAGCAATGGGGAACTAACAACTCCTGAAGCAGCTGATCCTGCTCCTTCTCAGTTTGCCCTCTGCCTCTGCAACTTCTTCTCATATAGTTCTGTCATCTGGGACTACACTGAATTCTTCTTCCACATGACTGCCTCTTAGATATTTAGAATTGGTGTTTCCCTCCAAGTTGTCTTTTTTCTGATCTCTTAATACCTTTGTGTCAGCCTTTAGTTGACGGTCTCCTGTCTCTTTCCTATTTTGATTGTCTTTCCTAAGATATGGCACTCAGAACTGTTCAGAATAGTCTGTTATGTTCCACCTCTTCTAGATGGTCATTACATTTTTTCTCAATAAATATTACTTTTCTTTTTCATTCTTCTTTATTTGAGAAGATAAAAAGAAAACAAAGCCCTTGTAACACATATACACAGTCAAGCAAAACAAATTTGCTCACTGGCCCCATGTAAAAATGTATGTCTCATTCTGTTCTTTGAGTCTATCACCTCTAGGTAGCATAAATCATCATTGGTCCTCTGGCATCATGGTTGGTCATTGTATTGATCAGAATCTTAAAAAAAAAAAAATATATATATATATACATATATTTCTCAATTACAGGTAAAAAGTTTTTTAACATTTGTTTTCTAAACCTGAATTCCAAATTCTCTTTCTCCCCTTCCTTTTCTCTCTTCTCCCTGAGACAATAAACAATTTGATCTAAGTTAGCTATTCAGTTGTACAAAACATATTTCCACATTGATCATGTTGTGGAAGAAGACTCATATTAAAACAAAATAAAACATGAAGAAAAAGTGAAAAATAGTAGGCTTCGATCTGTATTCAGACTCTATCAGTTCTTTGGGGTGGTGAATAGCATTTTGCATCATATGTCCTTTGGAATTGTCTTGTTTAGAATTCTTTAAAAGTTGTTTGTGTTTATGATGTTATATAAATTGTCCTCCTGGTTCTGCTCACTATGATCTGCATCAGTTCGGTGAGGTTCTTTCTGACTTTAACCACTTTTAAGAGCAAATCAGGAAAGATGCTGACATGGCATATTCTCTCTTCTCCTCTGACCCTCAGGTATTCATCCGCCTGGGTCGGCAGAGGTGGAAGCTTAAGGGCAAGATTGAGACTGATAACAGCCAGACATGGGATGAGGAAGAGAAGGTGTTTATCCCCATCCTCCATGAGCACTTTGAAATCAAGGTAAGGCTGATAGTGAGGGGAAAGGGAGGAGAGCCCATTGAGCTATTAAGCCATCTGGTTGTCTGCCTTGCAGATTCATAGACAGGTCTCCATGTCGCAGCACCTCTGCTTTTTTTATCTTTTATATTTATCTGAGCTTTTAACTCTTCTCTATCTCTATTATGTCTGCTTCAAATATTTACTAACTGCTGTGTGATCCTATGTAATCATTTAACCTTTCTGGTTCTCAGTTTTCTGATCTGTAAAAGGAGAAGATTTGCCTCCAGAACCTCTTTGAAATTGCTTTTTATGACTTCAGTCTTTTTCTTTTCTAAATCACCATCATGATGACCCTCTTATAAACTGTCTTCCTATTGTACTGCTCTGGTCATGTTATTTTTACTAAAAGAGAAAAAAAACACCACACGATCTACTTAATAGTAACAATAATTCATATGTATACAATTTTTTAAGCTTGCCAAAATATTTTCCTTTCAACTCCATTGACTAACAAAATTAGCAAAAACTCCTAATTTTGGCATTTGAGGACTTTTTGTGATTTAACTCCAAACTTAATTTTCTTTTTTCATTTTTAAAAAAAACCCTTACCTTTCGTCTTAGAATATATACCACATATTGGTAAGGGCTAGGCAATGGGGGTCAAGTGACTTGCCCAGGGTCACACAGCTAGGACATGTTTGAGTCCAGATTTGAACTCAGGATCTCCCATCTCTAGGTCTGGCTTTCAATCCACTGAGCCACCCAGCTGCCTCCACTTTTCTTTCTTTCTTTTTTAAACCCTTACTTTCTTTCTTGGGAGTCAATACTGTGTATTGGCTCCAAGGCAGAAGAGTGGTAAGGGCTAGGCAATGGGGGTCAAGTGACTTGCCCAGGGTCACACGTCTAGGAAATGGTTGAGTCCAGATTTGAACCCAGGACCTCCCATCTCTAGGCCTGACTCTCAATCCACTGAGCCACCCAGCTGCTCCCTTTTTTTTTTTAAAGGAATTATTTTCTTTTTTAAAGGAATTTTTTCCCAAGCTGACTCTCATTTCTTTTCCCAGTTTTTCTTCTACCTTTCTAATTTGATTTTTTAACTCTTTTGTGTTCTTCCAGGAATTCTTTTTGGGCTTTATACCCTTTCTCACACTTTCCTTTGAGGCTTCATATGTTTCTGTTTTGGCTTTTGGTGTCCTCCAAGTTTGTATTTTGATGTTCCTTGTTGCTAAAGTAGCTTTCTGGAGTTAGATTTGTTTCTTTATTTCTTATTTTTTCCAGTCTTTTTTTCTCATGACCTTGACATCATGTTGAAGTTCAATTCTATTCCTGGGTTAGAGGAAATATACTGTTTTGAGCTTGTATTCTGGTTTACTTCTATGCTTGGGGTGGTGTCCTGGCTGCCTTTGGGTCCTGTGGTATGCATTTCAAAGAGCTGGCTTGAGGGTGCCCACAGCTGACTTGTCCAGACGCCACCTGTACTGAACCAAGTTGGATTCCAAGCCTCCCTCTCCCCTCTTATCCCAGTGAGACAGGTCGTTCTTGCCATCCTTCTATGTTGACATGGGCAGGAACACTGTTTCATTCTGTCTTTTATTGGTTCTGCCAATAATTTTATTTTGGGACTTTTTTTGTGGTTGTTTGGAAATGGATTTGAGCATTCTTTCTGCAATCTTAGCTCCTGAAAGTGGAAGCCTAACTTTATTTTTCTAATCTGTTATTCTTTATAGGTTCTACATGCCTTGGGTTACTCTATCCCTTTTTTCTGTTGGAAATCCTTCCTTTTCTTTAGGGTCTGAGTTGGGTATCACCTCTTCCAGGAAGCCTTCCCTGACACCTTTCCTTTCTTCAAGTTGAAAATTCTCTCTATCTTATTTTGGATCTCTTCTTTGTACCTCTTACATTCTCCTTTGTATCAGTGTTATTTATGAATATCCCTTCATTTATTAGCTTATAGATACTTTATGAAAAGTGTGTGAATCTTTTTCAAATCTCTTCCTACTGTTTTATACATAAATAGATGCTTAATAGATGTTGTAGCAAAGACAGGAATGAGGGATTCGGGTCTAGCAGCACATAGTTGGGAGTGGGATTCCCAAGTGCGGGATCAGGGTCACTCTTCCTTCTCTCTTACATGTGTGTCCTTGATCTGCCACTGAGTCCCAGCCATTTTGGGGAGTGTGCCAAGGGACCAGGGTTGGTGGATATTCCTTATAGGTCATAGAGCTTCGGGGCCTGTCCACATTGCTGGTTGGCACAGTGACCTGTCAACTTGAGGACTTCTTCACTACTCGGCCCCAGATCATTGTTGTGGACATCACAGAACTGGGAACCATTAAGTTACAGCTGGAAGTGATCTGGAAGTGAGTATGACTTCTTTTTCCTTGTACCCCATGCTCCTTCCCCACAAAAGGGTCCTTAAAATGCCCCATGGCCCACAAGCAGGACCCTGAAGGCCTCTGTCTGTCCACAGAATGGACTTCCAGAACCAAAATATTTCTGCGTGGCCTTTCTTGGACCCCAAGGTACGAGCTTCAAAGAAAAGGATTCGGAAATCTTTGAGTCCAGTGCCTCTGCTGGAGTTTGGTGGCTCCCCCCGGTGGCCCTCTCCCACACAGCAGCACTGCCCAAAGTGCTCTAGGAAGAGACAACTTCGGATATGAGTGACCTTGTTGATGTGGGTGGGTGGGTGGCATGCTCTCCCAACCCCACCCTGCTTTGCTGTGGCCAGAAGAGCTCGGGATTCCAGCCTTGGCCAACTGACCTTGACTTCACCTGCTCTAGTCAAAAGATTATGGGGTGCTTTCTGCTCTGGGCAGGGGAAAGAAATTGCAGGAAAGGAAGGCAAATGATGGAAGGAAGAAAAATTGTGTATTCTCCCTTCCTTCCTGCCCTTATTTACAACTGCTAAGAAAAGGCAAAGGTCAGGCTAGATCTGACACCAATATACTTAAAAAAAAAAACAAAAGTGGGGGCAGCTGGGTAGCTCAGTGGATTGAGAGCCAGGCCTAGAGACTGGAGGTCCTAGGTTCAAATCTGGCCTCAGTCACTTCCCAGCTGTGTGACCCTGGGCAAGTCACTTGACCCCCATTGCCTAGCCCTTACCACTCTTTCTGCCTTGGAGCCAATACACAGTATTGACTCCAAGACGGAAGGTAAGGGTTTAAAAAAAAAATTAAAAAAAAAAAAACAAAAGAGACATTCCAGGGTCTTTTCTTTTGGTATCTTTTTGGTCATTTGTTGCTAAGTCTTTGCTACACTTTCCTTCTGGGGAAAAGAGGCTTTTCCCCTAAGCAAAGCAATAGATGTTGTCCATTCTCCGGGCTGCTACACCATCTAGATGGGCCTAACACAGGTTGGTGAAGAAGGGGCATGCTGTGCCTCAACCTGGGCATAGTTATAGAGTCATATATATAAGAGCATATATAAGAGCAGGAAAGGGACCTAGTGCTTCTAGGCTATATTTTAGAGGCCTCTGGCCTGGGAGGAAGTTGGGGGGGGGGGTTCCAGGAGTAGGAGGCATAGCTAGGGAGGCATAGGGGGGAAATCTGGAAGTCTATATCTGGGGTCAAGGGTGAAAGGGCAGTCAACACAAATGCCATCATGGGAGGCAATGCCTAGTGTTCCTGCACCAAGGAGAATTCCATTGTACTTTGCTTTGGTTCTTTTCAGTTCTGGGGCCGTATTTTAAGCAGGGTTGTTGATAGACTGGAACTCATCCTGTGGAAGGCACCCAGGACAGTGAAGGGACTAAAGATGATACACAACTTTAGTGTATGGGGATCTGTCAGCCAGAGGCATGTGAAGTAGTTTATCTCCAGGTATTTGAAGGGCAAAGATGAGGAAGGAGGGACTAGATTTCTGTTTAAATAGCACTAGAACCAAGAGGTGGAAATGACAGGTTTTTTGACTTGATAAGAGAAAATTTGGGTCTGCTTTAGGAGGTAGTGAGTTCTCCATCACTGCAGCTGTTTAGGCAGAGGCTTGATGACTGGTCCAGTTGTTCTAGAAAGGATATCTTTTTGGGGAAGGAGTTGAACTAGATGCCACTCTCAGTGAAACCTGCGATCATTTTAATGTAATCCTGTCATTTTGCAGATGAAAAAAACCAAGTCTATTACTTGTTCAAGATCCCATAGTGGAGTTAGTAGCAGATCCACCTCCATCTTTCCCTTCTTATTTTTTCCTGCCCCCTTCCTAAAATCTTATGCTAATCTCCTATTTGTAATAATCTCCAGATTATCATCCTGTACCAGTGGGTAGTGTGGGCCTGAGTTCAAATCCCATCTCTAGCACTTATCAGCTGGGTGATAAGTCTCTTAGGAGGATAGGAATTTAAGAATACCTTGTAGGACTAAGCAAATTTTCAAGTTTGTTGATGCATCTGGTCTTCATCTTCCTCATCTATAAAATGGAGATGATAACACTTCACAGAGTTGTTGTCAAGATCAAATAATATCTGAGGTGTTTTGCAAACTTTAGAAGAGTTATATATAAATGTTAACAATTATTAGATTGTAGTGATTAGCTCAAATTGCATAAGATCCACAAGGCTGGAAAGATCATCATTTGGTAACTGAGGCTAACTGAGGTAAAAATGACTTGGCCAAGGAATCTAGGGTTTCTTACATCCAGCTCAAGTTTGGTTCTTCCAAGGTTGCTCTTCCTTTAGTGACTGGGGTAAATGTGACTGATCAGCTTCTGAGTGACTTCTAGAACTTCTAAAACAGGAGTACTCTTGGCCCAGGCCTAGGCTCATCACAAGTATGTATATTATCAGGGCAGTTAGGTCTCTTAGTGGATAGAGAGCCAGGTCTGGAGATTCAAATTCAAAGTCCTGGATTCAAATTTGGCCTCAGACACTTTATATCTGCCACTTAACCCCAATTGCCTAGGCCTTACTCCTCTTCTGTCTTGGAACTAATACTTGGTATTAATTTTAAGAAAGTAAGGGCTTAAAAAAAAAAGTGGAATACTCCAGCACCAGGAGGAGATAAGAACAATATTCTTCTCCTGAGTTGTTAAATCAAAGTGGAAAGGGCCTAGCCTAGCAAGTGTTGTGGAGGGGATAATAAATAGAATTTAGAGCTGGCTGGAGCTTTTGAGATAATTTGGTTATAGGTGGCTAGATGCTCAGGAAGGACCTAAGTTCAAATTTGCTCTTGTACCCAGATTATAGCTGCATGATTCGAGGTAAGTCATTTAATCTGTCTGCTTTAGTTTCCCCATTAATAAAATGGAGATGATAGCATTCTCTCCCAGGGTGGTTGTGAGGATCAAATGAGATGTTAGAAAAATACTTCCGCCAACCTGAAAGTGCTATATAAATGCCAGTTATTTAGTTTAACCTGTCCAAAGTTAAATGATTTGTCCAAGATCATGGATTAATATCCAGTCCTAATTGAAGTGGGTATACATTGGATCTAGTCTCCAGATGCTCTGGTCAAAAGGTTTAACAAAATCTCAAAAGCATCTCCCAAGATAGAGAGCCATCTTGGGCCTTGGACAGCAGCAGGAAGGGTGAACTGTAAGGAGCTCATTCCTGTCTTCAGCCTGTTTTCTTAGTTGTGACAATGGCCCCCTAGTATTGCCACCTGCTGCAGAGGCTGCACCTGAACAACTCTTTTGTTGTTCCCAGGGTTCCAGGGGCAGCTGATTGAAAAAAAAATTCATTTTATTTTATCTTTTCCCTCAGTAATTTTATTTTTTTCCCAAGAACAATTTTTGGCTTTTATTTTGGAACATTTCAAGTTCCAAATGATCTTTCCCCCTCCCTGCCCCACTCCTTTAGTTGGTAAGCAATTTGATATTGACTGTATATGTTGTCATCCAAAACATATTTCATCATGTTGTGGAAGAAGACATTTAAAAAAAATCCATGAAGAAAATAAAATGAAGAATGGTCTTCGATCTGCATTCAGGCTTCATCATTTCTTTCTTTGGAAGTGGATAGCATTTTTCAAGAGTCCTTTGGTCTTAGAACATTGTATTGCTGAGAATAGTTATGTCATTTAGTTTTTCATAGTACATTATTGCTGTTGCTATGTATAATGTTCTCCTGGTTCTGCTCACTGCACTTTGCATCAGTTCGTGCAAGTCTTTCCAAGTTTTTCTGAAATCTTCCTAATCATCACTTTATATGGCACAACAACATTCCATTATAATCATATATCACAATTTGTTCATTCCCCAGTTAGACATCCCTCAGTTTGATTCTTCACCACCACAAAGAGTTGCTATAAATATTTTTGTACATTATCTATCTACCTCTCTTTTTTTCATATTAATCCCTTTGGGGATACAGACCTAGAGTGGTATTATTATTGGATCAAAGGCTATGCACAGTTTTATAGCCTTTTGGACATAGTTATAAATTGTTCTCCATGGTTGGATCAGTCCACAATTTTACCAACAGTGCATGTGTCCCAATTTTCCCACATACCCTCCAACAATGACCATTTCCGTTTTCTGTCATTTTAGCCAATCTGCTAGATTTGAGGTTCTACCTCACGAGTTGTTTTTAATTTGCATTTTTTCCAGTAGTGATTTAGAGCATTATTTCATATGGCTATAAATAGCTTTGATTTCTTCATCTGAAAACTGCTTTTGACCATTTGTCAACTGGGGAATGACATTCTAATAAATTTGACTCATTTCTTTATATATTTGAGAAATGAGGCCTTTGTCAGAGACAGTTGCTGTGAATTCCTCCACACCCCAGTTTTCTATTTTTCTATTTCTATTTTATTTATTATTTCTATTTTATTTCTTTATTTTTCTATTTCTTTATTTTATTAATAATATTTCTATTTATTATTTTCCATATTTAGTTTTTCTATTTTTTTCCTAATCTTTGTTGCATTGGTTTTGTTTGTGCAAAAACATTTAACAGTCAAAGTTATCCATTTTATCTTGTAATGGTCTCTAGTTCTTCAGTCATAAATTCTTTCATTATCTATAGATCTGACAAACTATTACATGCTTCCCTAATTTGCTTGTGGTAGCATCCTATGGACTTATGTCCAAGTCACATAACCCATTTTTACCTTACCCTGGTCTGTGGTATGAGAAATTATTCTATACCTAGTTTCTGCCATACTGTTTTCCAATTTTCTGAGGAGTTTTTGTCAAATAGTGAGGTCTTATTCCATACATTTGAATCTTATTAAACAATAGAATAACATGGCCATTTTTTGCTGTGTACCTAATCTATTCCACTAGTCTACCACCCTATTTCTTAGTCAGTACCAGATTGTTTTAATGATTACTGTTTTATTAGTACACTTTGAGATCTGGTACTGCTTCACCTTCTTTTGCATTTTTGTTCATTAATTCACTTAAAATTCTTGACATTTTCTTTCAGATGAATTGTTATTCTAGCATCATGAAATAAGTTTTTGGTAGTTTGATTACTTTGGTACCAAATAGGTAAATTAGGTAGAATTATATTGGCTCAGCCTACCCCAAAGGAATTGATATATTTTCCATTATTTAGATCTGACTTTATTTGTGTGAAAAGTTTTTACAATTGTATTCAAATAGTTCCCAGGTTTGTCTTGGCAGGTAACTAGCTCTTCTCTCCCAAGTATTTAATTTTATCTAAAGTTATTTTAAATAGAATTTCTTTATCTGTTGCTTCTGGACTTTGTTGGTAATATATGAAGATTTATGTGGCAGCTGATGATTCTTTAAAGTATTCCTTTTTAGAGGGAAAAGGGCTGGAAATCATATCTATCCCCCTCCAGGGATAGGGGAGCTTCTTTCTCCTCATATCTACCTGCATTCTGAATAGATGGTATAGCAGATAGTCAGGAAGACTTGAGTTCAAATCCAGCCTCAGACACTTATTAGCCATGCAAGCAATTTCAGCCTTTTGTCATCTCCTTCACAAGCCTTTCATGACTCCAAAACTATCAGTGCTTTCCATTCTGCCTCCCCTCAAAGTTTATTTTGCATTTACTTACATTATATGTGTTTTCCCCCAGCAGCAAACTTCTTGAGGGAAATTACTTTTTATTTTATTCTTTTAGAATGTAACCTTTTGAAAAAAATTTAATAACAAATTTCTAACCCTCCCTCTTCCCTCACCCTCTTTTACTTATTTCCCTGAAACACCTCATGAAAGGAGAATACACCCATCTTCTTGTTTCATCTTAGTAGATAATTGTGTACCAAGTTGTATGGTCAACAATTTTGTTATCCTGCAGCTTACCTTTGGGATGAACTTCTCCAAAATCAGCTAGACTAGCCCTCAGATGACCATCTCCCAGTCCCATCACCAGGCTCCCATTTTAAGCTGTAACAACTCGATAGGATCCCCTAAAGCTTATGCACCCCTCGTAATACCACTCTCCAACTCTCAATTCATGTTTTTACATGTATATGTATGCAAGAGCAGCTAGGTGGCTCAGTGGATAGAGCGCTGGGCCTGGAGTCAAGCCGACTCAACTTCAAATCTGGCTTAAACACTCACTAGCTGTGTGTCCCCAGACAAGTCACTTGACCTGTTTGCCTTAATCCACTGGAGAAGGAAATGGAAAACCACTCCAGTATTTTGGTCAAGAGTCCCCAATGAACAGTGTGGGCCATGTCAGAGTTGGATACAACTGAAGAAGAGCAATAATGCTGTTGTCTACATGTGGGGGCACTGGGTGGCTCAGTGGATTGAGAGCCAGGCCTAGAGATGGGAAGTCCTAGGTTCAAATCTGACCTCAGACACTTCCCAGCTGTGTGACCCTGATCAAGTCACTTGACCCCCATTGCCTAGCCCTTACCACTCCTCTGCCTTGGAGCCAATACACAGTATTGACTCCAAGATGGAAGGTAAGGGTTAAAAAAAAAAAAGAAAATCTACATGTGACTGGAGCCAGCATTTCATCTATATTTCATTGTTCTTATATATGAAATTTCATATCTACTATATGCTGACTTCAGGCATATATATTATGTAGGGGGAAGGGGGTGATTGACAATAGCAGGATAAAAGTATGGGCTATAAAACAGCTCAGTGGATCAGTGAATGGAGAGAAGTCTGTGTGTGTGTGGTCAGTCCTCAGCTTTCCAGGGTAACATTCTAGAAAGCATTACAGTTAAAAAAAACAAAACCAAAAACATGAAGGTTAATACATTGAACCTACAGGAAACAGGGAGTTCCCAAGATTGCCAAAAACTAATCTTTTGTTAGAGATTGCTGAAAATAACACTTTTCTGCATATAATGCTTTATAACATGTTAATTCTGCTAATCTGTTACTTCCCTAACACAGTAACCATGAAATAACCCATAAAATCCAGGTGAGGGCAACTGGAGAGGGAGAGGGTAGAGGCGGCTTTGTCACAAGAACTACCCAGCCTAGCAGGGTTCTCCACCAGCAGGACACCAACAGGGATGCTCTTTAGTCCAGCTTCATTGGCAGGGAGTAGACAGGAAGTTTACTAGGCCTCCAATTACCATCCTTTTACCTACAAACTTAGCAGCTTTTCCATTTTTTCCCAACTCTCTCATTGCACACATTCGTTCTTTCTGGAATGGATTCATGAACACTTTTACAAATATTTTCCTCCTTTTTGTAGTTATAAACTTGTTTGTGCATCATGCCTCATTTTTTTTTCTCCTGCACATAAAAATGCCATTACTAATAAAATCATGCCAATGCCTTAGGTCCTGAAAGTTAAGCTTGCAGGTGCCAAAACAATGACTCTGAGCATACACACACACACACACAGACATAAAGCTGACTCTAGTTTCATGTAGATTTTTCAGCTGTTAAGCTCAAAGAAGAAAGGCCATTGATGCAGCCTAATAGGCTGGCCTTGGAATTAGAAATGAGTGGGTTCAAGACTTACCTCAGTACCTGCATCACCTGAGCAGGTCACTTAAGTCCTTGGTACTCAAAGCAGCTCTCTAGGACTTTAAAGACCACCTGAAGATCTGCATTAGTGGAGGGAGTTTCCATATGAGCTCTTGGCACAAATGAAATCAAAGGGCAGAAACAAAAAGTGCAGCTAGAAGGGGCTTTAGGGTTCACCTAAACCAACTCCTTCATTTTACATAAAAGCAAACAGGTTCCCTAAGAGGTAATTTGCTCCCACGGCTGTGTTTTAGGGCATCCCCCAGTTTGTGCAAGTGTGCTTTATTTCACTTCCTCTTAGTCTTCTATAACTTTTAACTTGGACATTGCTCTTCTCCTGGCACTCTGAGGTCCAAGTTCTTCCCATATGCTCCACATCCCACCTCTATCTGTGCACTGGCCTGGAGTGCTCTCTCCCTCCTCTCTTCCACCTCTGGGAATTCCTGGCTTCCTTCATATTCAGCTCCATGGCTGCCTTCTTCAAGAACCTTCCTCGTCTCCATCCCTGCTGCCTTTCATGCACTCTATTTTCTACTTTCTTTTTTCTTGTTCAGTCATTCAGGTCATGTTTGACTCTGTGACCCCATTTGGGGTTTTCTTGAAAAAGATTCTGGAGTGGTTTGTCATTCAGTTCATTTTAGAGATGAGGAAACTGGAGAATAAGTGATCACACAGTAATCGCTAATCAGCATATGAGGCCTGATTTATTTTTTGAACCCTAACTCTTCTGTTTTGGAATCAATCTGAAGTATCCGTTCCAAGGCAGAAGAGTGGTAAGGGCCCAGTAGCTGGGATTAAGAGACTTGCCCACAGTCACAGCTAGAATTGTCTGAGGCCTGATTTGAACTCAGAAAGATGAGTCTTCCAGACTTTATCCACTTTACCACCTGGCTGCCCTGATATCTTGAATGGTGTCTACTTTGTTTCTTGTATGCATGCATTTATGCTTACATTGTCTCCTTATTGGAATATAAGCTCCTTGAAGGCAGGGACTGGTCTCCACGTTTGTCTTTGTGCCTGACCCATCTCCCCATACTTAGCAGAGTGCCTGGCACTTGAAAAGCAAACCATTGTTCGCTGGTTGATTTGCAAGGCAGCCTCTGAAGGGTACAAACCAGATAACAAATAGGTGGGGAGAGACCAGTGGGTTGCAATATCAAGGAAAGCTTCCTGAGGAAGTAAACCTCAAGCTGGAACCAAGGGGGTGGTCTAGGGCTGGAGGAAGCTCAGCAGGTAGGAGAAAAGTGGAGCACCTCAGGTGCTTGGGCTCCTGGATTGACAGGCACCACCTGGCTAGCTCTTTAGTCTCTTCTGGAGGGACTTGGTATGCTGGGCCCTAGAAATTGAAACAAAACCAGTAGCTGTTGAAGCCACAGAGGCTGGCCTGGCCTTGGTGTAAGAGCCTCACTTTGGGAGGCTTCCTCAAAGTACTAAAAGCAAAGAGTTGCTTTTAGCTGAGAATGTCTTGTTGAGTCAGTTGTAGAGGACGTTCTTGTGAGGGTGTGGGGTGGAGACTCTGTGGCACCAAAGGCCCTTTCTGGGAGGGCAGAACCCCTCCCTGTCCAGTCTCATGCTACTACTTACCTGCCTTTGAAACAAGCCTGGGTGTGTAAAACTTGCTCCCCAGAGCAGGGGCCCAGGTTCTCCAAAGGCAAAGGCACCCTTTAAGAGTACAGAGGAAGGGGCTTTCAAGCAGACATCAGGGTGCCGGGGGTGATGCTGGGGTCCCAGTTGCCATTGTGAGGCACTGAGACAAACACCTGGACAGGTTAAAGAGCTACACAGGTGATAGCAGAGTGTGGTTGGTGCCTGTCAATCCAGGAGCCCAGATACCAGAGTTCCTTAGCAGATTCTTTTTTTCTAAACCCTTACTTTCTGCCTTAGATTCACTACTATGTAAATTGGTTTCAAGGCAGAAGAGTAGTAAGAGCTAGGCAAAGGATGTTAACTGACTAGCCCAGGGCCACACAGCTAGGAAGTGTCTGAGGCCAAATTTGAACCCAGGATCTCTGGTCTCTAAGCTCAGCCCTCAATCCACTGAGCCATTTAGCTGCCCCTCCTTAGCTGATTAAAAAAAAAACAAAAAACCTTCTTTCCTAGAATCAATACTATGTATTGGGTTCCCATTCAAAAGAGCAATAAGGGCTAGGCAAGGGGGGTTAAATGACTTGCCCAGGGTCACAAAGCTAAAAAAATATCTGAGGCTGGATTTGAACCCAGGACCTCTTGTCCTTACCTGATTTAAAAAAAAATTTATTTAATGGATTAATTAAACCTGGGATGCCATACATGGTTATTTGATTCATGTTCTTTCCCTCTCCTCCTCCCATCCCCCTCCCATAGCCAGTGCTCAATTCTGAGTTTTATATGTATCTTTGATCAAGACTGATTTCCATATTACTGATAATTTGCACTAGGGTAATCACCCTACTCTAGGGAGTCTACATCCCCAATCCTATCCCCATCAACCCAAGTGATCAAGCAGTTGTTTTTCTTCTGTGTTTCTACTCCCACAGTTCTTTCTCCTTAGCTGATCCCTTGAAGGAAATCAGGAGGTTGAGAAACAGGCTCAGGGAGATGATCATCTTTCTTATTCTCTTTTGGTGTCACTTTTTGGCAAAAATGTCCATTGGTATTCAAGTGAAGCCTGAAGACTTCTAAGAATAAAGTTTTAAAATGCACACAATAAAATGCATATGACTAAAATGGAAACCAAAGGGTAGTGAAAAAAGATGTAATTTTCCTTCCCATCCAAGTTACAAGGATTTTTCCTTACTTCCCTGCAACCAGCAAGAACCTGTGATCTGATCCAAACTCCTGATTTAATAGACGAAGAAAAAGAAGTCTGGAGAAGGAAGTGACAACTGACCAAGTGCTTCTTGGTCTCGTCTTCCTACTCTTTCCCATTAGTGACCTCTGCTCTTGCACCCACCCCTGACTGCATCCAACTATATTCATTCAAATTAAAAGACTTTCCCCACTTGGGGTTCCCAGGTCAGCTGGGAGAAGAGAGTTGCTTAGCTTTAGCCCCTTCCCAGGTCCCACTGTGGATGGTTTTTTCCCTCGTCCAAATTCTTCAGACTGTCCCAATTACATATAAATAAATAATTTTTTGGCAATCATTTTTCAAAATTCTGAGTTCTAGCCCCTCTCTATTTGTGAGAAGGCAAGCAACCTATTTTTAATTATTGTAGAAACTGGATATTTTATTTTCTTGACTCTTCTTCACCTTGCATCAGTTTTTATAAATCTTCTCATGTTTATTTGTTTCTTACAAATACATATTCATTGTTTCTTACAGCAGGGTAATGGAGTTTTAACTTCCTGTGCTGTAGTTTATATAGCCATTCAATTGATGACCTACTTTGTTACCAGTTCTTTGCTACCACAAAAGAGCAACTTTTCTTTTTAAAAAATTAAAAATTTTTTTAAATTTTCTAAAACAGATTTTCTCTCCCATACTTCTATTACTATTGAAAAAAGAAAAAAAATGTAATAAATATATATAATCTAGCAAAAACAAATTTTCACATTTGTCTTGTTCTATTCCCTGAGTCCATCAACTCTGTAGTAGTAGTAATAATAATAACAATAGCTAGTATTTATATAGTATCTACCATGTACAAATATTATCTCATTTGAGCTTCCTAACAATTCTGGGAAGTAGGTTCTTTTTATTATCCTTATCTAGAGCCCTGGTGGTAGTCAATATTAAAAGGAAACCATTCTAGGGTGCTCCTTCCAAGGGCCTGGCAGCTCTGCTGGACTCTTGCTTCACACAAGTAGCAGGGAAAAGAATGCTGGTCTTGGCTCTTAACTAAATTAGTGACAGAGTTATGTGGCACTCCCAAGCCTCCTAATTCCAGACCTCTGATTCTTCAGTTACTTTTTTTTTTTTTGCTTTCCCGCTCTTGCCTGTTAAGAGGCTTAAATGAGAAAATGACTGTGAAAGTGTTTGGTCACAGTAAAGTGAAGCAAGTTCAAATTGCAGAGAGAACTGGGCATTGCAGAGATATTTCTAGTAATATAAAAACAGTTCCAAACTTACATCTTTGAACCATTCTCTCCACAAAGGCAAGATTTTTATCTGTAAAACAAGTGAAAGAAGCATTAGTCATAATATCAAAGGAGTGAGGCATGCTGGAAGGACTAGTGGATTTGGGGTCAAAAGATCTGGGTTCAAATCCCAGTTTTGATACTTGATAGCTATATAATAGTAGACAAATCAATCACTTAATCCTATGAACCTCTGCTTCTTCACCTGAAAAATGAGGACTGGTCTATTTAATTAGTAGAATGTGGTTGTAAGGAAAATGCTTTATAAACCTCAAAACACTAGAGAAATCAATAAGTATTTATTGCTTGCTCTGTGCCCAGCATTGTGGTAGGTATTGGAGACAGACAAGTAGAACAGTCCCTTCCTTCAAATTATTCTCCTGATTCTGCTTACTTTATTCTGAATCAGTTCTTGGAGATCTTCTCAGGTTTCTCTGAAACCTATTTTATTATTTCTTATGGCACCATTTCATTGCATTCATATACCACAATTTGTTCTTTGTTATTAAAATTGGCAGTTTTGCTTTCAAAGCACCTTACAAGGTATTTTACTTTTTATTCTTCAAACAATTCTGCAGTTCTAGTCAGGAGGAGACAATAAATGTGCAGGTGCACACAAATGTATAAAAGCACATTTTGTTGTTTGGTCATTTCAGTCCTGTCTGACTTTATGATTCCATTTGAGATTTTCTTGGCAGATGCACTGGAGTGGTTTGCCATTTCCTTCTCCAGCTAATTTTTTTTTAAACCCTGACCTTCCATCTTAGAATCAATACTGTTTATTGGTTCCAAAGCAGAAGAGTGGAAAGGGCTAGGCAATCCATAGTTGCCCCCTCCAGATTATTTACATATGAGGAAATAGAGGCAAATTGTGTTAAGTCACTTGCCCAGGGTCACACAGTTGGTAAATGTTTGAGGTCAGATTTGAACTCGGAAGATGAATCTTCTAGACTCCAGGCCTGGTGCTCTATCTACTTTGTCCCCTAGTTGCCCCCAAAGATCTAGTTATCTAGTAATTATACCTTTAAGAGGTATGGTAATAGAGAAGGGTCCAGATAAACAAATTTAGAAGGGCTTTTGAGGTTTTCTGTGAAACATTAAAATTCTAGTAATACCTTTTTTATTTTATTTCATTTTTTTAAACCCTTACCTTCCCTCTTGGAGTCATACTGTGTATTGGCTCCAAGGCAGAAGAGAGGTAAGGGCTAGGCAATAGGGGTCAAGTGACTTGCCCAGGGTCACACAGCTGGGAAGTGTCTGAGGCCAGATTTGAACCTAGGAACCTCCCATCTCTAGGCCTGACTCTCTATCCACTGAGCCACCCAGCTGCCCCCTTCATTTCATTTTTTAACCTTTTTTTTTTTTGCAAAGGGAGATGTCCCTGAGGCTTGGCTAACACCCAGACCTCTCTCTTCTGCCTTCCCAGCCCATTTGATACGGAGAGCTTCTTGGTGTCCCCTGGAATCAGCAAGTTTTCTGTGGGTAGCAGAAAAGGCTCTTTGTATAACTGGACACCTCCAAGTACCCCCAGCTTCAGGGAAAAATATTATCTTGTGAGTATCTGAGACCATTTCTCTCCTCCCTCCCTCTTCCCCCCTTCAATTTGGCACAGTACCCTTATGGATACCTTCCCTGGACTGGCTGATGAGTACAGCAGTTTAATCAGATCCCAATCCTGCTAATTGTGAAGAAGCCATGACCATCTGAGTCCAGAGAACAGAAAAGATGAGAAGTAGTACTGGAATGATTGGAATTCTCTGGAGGCTGAATCTCTCTCTCTTTTTTTTTAAACCCTGACCTTCCATCTTGGAATCAATACTATGTATTGGTTCCAAGGCAGAAGAGTGGTAAGGGCTAGGCAATGGGGGTCAAGTGACTTGATCAGGGTCACACAGCTGGGCAGTGTCTTGGGCCAGTTTTGAACCCAGGACCTCTCAGCTCTAGGCCTGACTCTCAATCCACTGAACCACCCAGCTGCCCCTCCTGGAGGCTGAATCTTAATGAATAATTTAAAATAAAGAGAGGGCCAGAGAAAGAGAAGGCACCAGCCACGTGTGGCCTGGCCACCTTCCCTTCCAAGAGCCAGGCCAACACCCACCTACTCACTCTGGATTCTCAGGGAAAAGGCTCACTTCCTTCTGGCACTCCAATTTAAGCTCTTTGTGATGTCCCCTCCCAAAGGCACTCCAGCTGGACTACTCTGACCTCACTCTGGACAATAGGCAGGCCTTCTGAATGCCTGGAGTCAGGAGACCTTTAGAATGGCTGCAGAGTGCCCATGTCCACTGTTCTCCACCCCACTATTTTCAGAAGCCTCTTTACAGTTAAACTACTAAAAGCTTTGTCTCCTCCCCCATTCAACAAGAGGGTGGTTGGAAGGAGCGTTGTAGCTTCAATCTTTAAGAATAAACTTTCCCCCTTTAAAACCCAAACGCTGTCTTGGGATGCCAGAGAAAGGTGTACAGGCTAGTGTTCAATCTCCACAACTGTTGCCAGCCTAGTATTTTCCAACTCCAGTTTTAGACTGACACAATTCTTACTACTGTTTTCAACCTTGATAATTCTCTTTATCTTCATCACATGGGAAAGAAAGTAGGTGTCTGAAAGCAGAGCTGAAAAGGTTCTTTGAGGCCTTCTAGTCCAACATTACCACTTTACAGACAAGGAAACTGAGCCCTGGAAAGATGAAGAAAATTCCCCAAGTTCATCAGGGTTTTAAGTGGCAGAGCTACCAAGTTTGAACTGAGCTCTTCTGACTTGTTATTTTCTTTCTTTTCCTTCCTTCCTTCCTTCCTTCCTTCCTTCCTTCCTTCCTTCCTTCCTTCCTTCCTTCCTTCCTTCCTTCCTTCCTTCCTTCCTTCCTTCCTTCCTTCCTTCCTCCCTCCCTCCCTCCCTCCCTCCCTCCCTCCCTCCCTCCCTCCTCTCTCTCTCTCTCTCTCTCTCTCTCTCTCTCTCTCTCTTTCTCATTATTTAAAAAAACTCAATACTATGTACTGCTTCTAAGGCAGAAGAGCAGTTAAGGGCTAGGCAATGGGGTTAAGTGACTTGCCCAGGGTCACACAGCTAAGAAGAGCCTGAGGTCAAATTTGAACCCATGACTGACTCTACCCAATAAGCCACTCAGCTACCCAACTAGTGGCATCATTTTGATCCTCTTTCAGTACAGAAGACAAGCATAACCAGTCATGATGAAAAAGATACCTAAGAGCCAGTGCCACATTTGTGTGTTTATAGTACAAGGAAGTGTTTTTTCTGTAGCTCCTGAAGCCTTCACTCCCCCTTTCCCAGTCTCTTTTCCAGCAACCGCAGCAGAGCCGTCTTGGCCGGAGGAACAGCACCCTGACCCGCTCCTTATGGAGCTACCTGTCTGAGAGTGACCTGGGGATGCCTCTGGAGGAGAAGAGCCCGGAGAGGCCCGAGACCACCGAGGCTGACTCTTTCAGCTCAGACGACCCCCGGGAGACGGAGACCGGGACCTCGGCTTCTACCTCAGAAGCAGGGTTCCCCCCTTTCGGGCTGGGTCCCAGCATTTCCCTAGAAGAGGAGCAGCAGGTGTCCTCCGCTCCCTGCTTGGACGAGGCCTCGATCCCTCTGATGTCCGGGGCCTGGCACCAAGAACATGCCAGCCCGCTGGACTTATATGCCGGAGACCCAAAGGAGCTGCTCTCCCCTGGCCCGGTGCCCGGCCCCCTGCTCCAGGAGGGCCGGGAGAAAGCAGGGAAAGGGAAGCCCGAGGATGGGACGGACAACCACAGCCAGTCTGCCGAGAAACCCCTACAGGAGGTTTTAGATTTACTGAAGGCGATGGAGCCTGGGCAGACACAGCTCCAGGAGCTAGAGGACCAGGTGCTCTGCTTCAGGGACCGATTAAAGGTATGGCTTGTCTTCCTGCCGACGCTAAGAAAGGCAACTTCTGTTTATCTAGTGCTTTAGGGACACACACACAATTTTCCCATTTCCCATTCATGATCACATTCCATTCATCAGCAAATGTCTGTTTATTTAAAAAACCCTTCCCTCCACCTTAGAGTCAATCCTGTGTATTGGTTCCAAGGCAGAAGTGGGAAGGGCTAGGCCATGGGGGTCAAGTGACTTGTCCAGGGTCACACAGCTAGGAAGTGTCTGAGGCCAGAACCTCTGGTCTCTGGGTTTGGCTCTCAATCCACAGAGCCACCTAGCTGTTCCCCAACAAACAATTAATTAAACACTTATGGAGTATAGGACATTGTGCTCTTAGAGACTAGGAGTGGGAGGAGACTTATTGCCTTGAGTAAGTCATTTCCCCCCACTTTAAACCTCAGTTTCATTTTCTGTAAAATGGGTATAATTTATAATTTATAAGCCCTTATTAATGTGCCAGACACTGTGCTAAGCACAGAACATCCCAAAAGATCCCAAAAGTCAGTTCCTGCCCTTGAGAAGCTCACATGAAATCATTCTATAAACTGTAAGGAACAGGGACTGGATGCTGGGAGAGGGAATACTCAGAGGAGAGGGCTTTCTCTGCCAGGGCAAATCATCACCTCCTTGGCAACTTTTTTTTTTTAACTTTTATCTTTCATCTTAGAATCACTACTGTGTATTGGTTCTGAAGCAGTAGAGCAGTAAGGGCTAGACAGTAGTGGTCAAGTGATTTGCCCAGGGTCTCACAGCTGGGAAGTATCTGAGGTCAGATTTGAACCCAGGACCTCCCCTCTCTAGGATTCTCTCCATTCATGGAGCCACCTCGCTTCCCTGTGTCCTCTGCAACTTTGATCTTCTTTGAGGTTTTTATGTGACTTGCCTAGGATCACCCAGCCAGTGTGTATCAACAAGACTTGAACCCCAGCCTTGATTGATTTTGCTCTTTCCTCCTCTCTATGCTGCTGCCTGTCTCTATCAGCCACATACACATCTAGTGCTGCGATTTAGGAGGTCGTATGATCTAGTGGCAATGAGGGATTAGGAATCCTGGGTTTGATTCCTGACTAGCACTTACTTTGTGGCCATGGGCAGAACACCCGAGTCTCAGCTTAATCATCTGTAAAGCAGGGATTATTTCCCAAGGTCTTTGTAAATAAAAATGCGCCAGGAAGCATTCCCAGATGTCCATTATTATTATTTGGCACGTCTGCCTTCTGTCATCCGACTAGCCTAGACAGACAAGTGCTTTGCTGTTTGTACAATTCTTCATGGAAGGGATTATTGCAGCCTCTCTGCCTTGTTTTGGGGCTTCCTGATCTTCTAGCCAATAAGCCTCATTTGCCGCTAGAGAGGCTGTCTGATTGCTGGCTGGTGCCCCCGCTCTGGGGAGGGAGTATTGCTATGAAGTCTCCTCCCCCTTTCTCGGTAGCCCAAGGCCGCTAACCAGGAGCATTCATCCATGGAGAGTCTGATGGAGACCATACTGGAAAGTTTTGATTTTTTAAATGCTGACCTCAACTCGGATGAGCTTTCCCTGTTTGGCAGCAGCCAGACCCACAGCATCAAGTGAGTAGACCCCGATCCAGGCTGGCCTTCTGGACGGGGACTTCATTTCTAAGTGGGTTGTTGGTTTGTTTTGTGTTCCTGTTGTCTACATTTGTCTGTTGTGCAATTTGCATCAGCTTCTTCCACAGCCAGGCCTCAGGATGATGTGTCCTGGCGCTAAAGTGGCTGAGGTTCAAACCAGGGATTGGTGCTTTGGTAGGTGATGATGGTTCGCCACTTGTTCATTTGTGTGGCAAACCGCTTCTCCGGGGGCCTTGTTCTTCCTCCCGTAAAATGAGTTCGAGCACGCGCCCTTTAAAATTTCTTGTCATTCAGATATTCTGACTCGGAGTTTGTAATAGGGGCCAGACATTTAAATTCTTAGCAAGCAACTCTGTACAAGGCCAAGGGCTAACAATGAGTTTATTGCCTCTGCCTTTATTGGAAATAGCCAGGGCTTGGCTTGGATCGTAAACTCGCAGAATGTTAGTGCCCAACACTCATGTAATAGGGGACGTCGAAGACCTCAGAGGAGAAGTGACTGTTCGAGCTTCAAAGACGGTAAGGGCAGGGCTGGTACTCAAACTCAGGGATTCCGAATTTAAGTCTAGAGTTCTTTTCATTATACCATGTTTCCCCTCAAGACCTCCAGCATATATAAGTTCACCTACCAGCCTCTAGATTCCCAACTCTGGCCTCAAGTGTCTTTCATACTTTTTCTTTTTGGATGCCTTTTTGGTTTTTCTTTCTTCTTTCTCCTTCCTTCCTTCCTCTCTTTTCCCTAACTCTTTCTACTTTTCTCTTTCTCCTTCCTTCCTCTCTTGCTCCTAACTCCTATTTTCTTCCTTCTTTTCTTTCTTTCTTTTCCTTCTTCTTCTTCTGTCTTTCTCCCTTCCTCCTCTCTTTCTTTTGGTCTCTCTCCATCTCTTTGTCTCTGTCTCTCTCAGAGACCAGGTTAGTGTTCTTCATACAGTAGGCACATGATTATTGTTGTTTTCCCTTCAATTTTTGGAAAGGCCCAGGGACATCGTGAAGCTGGGGTCAGGGTGTGTTGGACTGTGACTGATCATCACAGAAGATACATACCTTTGGGGCTCAGAGTTGGATTCTAGAATACAAAGCAGAACAGGGAAGTGGAGGAATAGTGAAAAAAATAACCAGTTTCTTTCTCACATCCAATTCAGTAATGATGGGACTTCTCAGTGTCTTAAAGCACCAACCAAAGAACTCACAGGAGGAATTCATGAGCTCGATGTGCTCTTGGTGGTTCATCTCCATGTCTGCAAAGCTCTTTTACAGGTAAAGCATGGGGCTCAGGCAAGTGACCATGAGTGCTAAGTGAGGAGGATGGGGGGAATTTCCAGCCGTGAGCATTTATTAAGCATGTAGGATGGGTTAGGAGATGGAGATACCGCTACAGTGAATGACACGGTCTCGTTTTATAATACAAAGGGGAAAAGGGAAGGTGTGGTTTGGTACTGAGGAAGTGAGAGGAAATGCAGGATTTGGGCAGGTCTTTATTACCCATTGTGGTACTACTTGTTCCACTTAACTGTCTATGTCTTGGGCCAGGTCACCTGTGTTTCCTCATCTGCACAACACTAAGGGTGTGTCAGATGACATTTAAGGTCATGGGGCCAGATTCCTTTGAGGATAATGTCAATTATGCTCTTTACATTTATACTGAACATTTCATCTCCACAATGGCAGCTGGGTTGCCTGGTGGCTAGAGCACTGGACCTGGAGTGAGGAACACAAGATTTCAAATGCTTAACATCTGGGGAAATCACTTAGCCTTTGTCTGCTTCTGTTTGCTTATCTGTAAAATGGGGATAATAGCACCTATCTTTTACGGTTGATGTGAGAATACAATGAGATAATATTTGTAAAATACCTTATAAAGCTTAAAGTACTATATACATTCTAGATATTTATTATTCTTTTGTTTTTAAACCCTTACCTTCCGTCTGTGTATTGGTTCCAAGGCAGAAGAGTGGTAAGGGCTAGGCAATGGGGGTTAAGTGACTTGCCCAGGGTCACACAGCTGGGAAGTGTCTGAGGCCAGATTTGAACCTGGGACCTTCTGTCTCTAGGCCTGGCTCTCCATCCACTGAGCCACCCAGCTGCCCCCTATTACTATTATCAGTGATATAAAAGTCAAGCCACCTCTAACCCTGAGGAACAAAATAATTTTGGAGGCTTTTCCAGGGTAAGTCCAGGTCTCTCAAAGAATGGCTATGAATGATTTCTTTCTTTCTTTTTTTTTTAAACCCTCACCTTCTGTCTTGGAGTCAATACTGTGTATTGGCTCCAAGTCAGAAGAGAGGTAAGGGCTAGGCAATGGGGGTCAAGTGACTTGCCCAGGGTCACACGGCTGGGAAGTGTCTGAGGCCAAATTTGAACCTAGGACCTCCCAGCTCTAGGCCTGACTCTCAATCCACTGAGCCACCCAGCTGCCCCCTGGCTATGAATGATTTCATATCGGTTTTTACTAGCTCTGTCCCTGAGGGAACATGGACTGTTTTCTAGAAACTGATGTGCCCCAACCTGTCAAGACTGGTCCAGGAGACCCTTCTGAACGAAGTATCGCAGCAAAAAGAGATTCTGGAGAAGCTTTCTGTTCTCGATGTGGAGAAGGTCAGGAACGCTACGTCTGCTGATGAGCGTATGTAGCCTCGTGGAATCTACACCTGCTCATTAACCTTGGGAATTCCCAGATGACATGTAAAGGCAGCCTTTTAGTTTAGTAGGATAGCAGTAAAAGCCCTGGCCCAGTGATCTACACAGGAATCACTAGTTCAGCTACTTATTATCTGGGTGGCGTTAGGAGCCAGGCCACTTGTGAACATACTTGGTAAGCTATAAAGTGCTGCGTAATTGTGAGCTGGCATTATTGTGTAACTTGCAGGAGGTCTCAGAGTAAACAGAGGGCATGGAGACTTGAACCCAATTGGGTGTTCTGACCCTGAAGCTACTGTTTGTTTTTTTCAATAGCTTATACTTGGGGGTGATGTTGGGCCTAAGGTATAAGAAGAAAACCTTCTTTAATCCCATCACCAGGGTATGATAGGGACCAGTGGTGTCAAAGTCAAAAAGAAACAGGACCAGTAAAATGTGCATTCAAATTTCCACATATTGACTTGGAAAATCACACTTTATCTATGTTCTATTGTATTTTTATTTGTTTTGTTAAATATTTCCGAATTACATTTTTATCTGGTTCAGGCAGCCCTTGGGAGTGTTGCAGGTAGCTGGCCCTCTTTGTTCTACACCCCCAATGTGTCCATTTCTATAGTAGAAATAAGGCACTTAAAACTGTTATCTATAGAATTCCCTTTTTATTTGATCTTTAAAAAGTTAAATTTGTATTTCTTTCATTCAGTGGAAACTTGCGTTTTCCCACTCCCTGTTTCCCTTCTTGAGAAAGAAAAACAAATCTCTGCTAGAAATATGTATAATTTAGCCAAGCCAAACAGATTCCAGCATTGGCCATGGCCAAAGAAAATATGTCTTCATCTGCCCTCTGCGGCTATCGCCTCTCTATGTGGAGAACCAATAGAATTTCAGAGCCCAAAGAAATCACCTGCATGAATGCCCACTTTGAGTAGCAAAACTGTAGCCCAAAGGAGAAAGTATGCAAGAAGTCTGAAGTCTCCAGTCAAGTTTGCCCTTCTAAAGTGCTTTTAGATTTCCCAATCACTTTCCTCACCCCTTGAGGTGTACCTAGCCAGGTTTGCCCAAGGTCATTCAGACCATTAAGGTAGAGAAAGGCCTGAAGCCCAAGGCTTTTGACAATCTAGGGTCGTTTTCACTGCACCATGACACTGCCTCCAGCAGGGAAGAAAATGGTGTTAGAAACCCTATCTTTGAGAATTGTTAGTTATTGCTCCCCAGACTTTAAAAACCTGGAAGGCTATTGTTGACAGGAAGGAGGTCAGAGGCTGCCTTCTGGGAGGATGCCCTTGGGAAGGAGCTCTCCAGGAGGGATCAATAAAGCTCACCAGTCACTCATGTGGAATAGAGGGGGTTAGTCCCAGGGAGATTTGGTGTCAGGGGTCTTTTCCTGAACACCTGTTTTCAGGTAATGCCAGAGTTCTGGGCAATTAATGATTCCAAATCTGGTTTTTCAGTTATTCCCCAAGCCAAGAAGAAGAAGCAGCATCTGAAGATGTGGAGTGACTGTACTGAGCCAGGAGGGATCCTAGTCTGCTCAGCAAAAGCATTCCGAAATCAACTAAAAAAAATGTTTCTGCACAAAATTAAAGGGAAATACCCTGGACAACTTGAGATAGGTGGATTAATTAATAATTCTTTGCATGTTCAGTCAACCAGTCAGTATGTATCAGGCACTATGTGCTATGCATTGTGTTAAACACTAGGGATAAAAAGAAAAAAGCAAAACTAGTCCCTACCCTCAAGGAGCTTGCATTCCCCCCCTCTCCTTCTTTTCTTTCATCTTTTTTCCTTTCCTTTCCTTTCCTTTCCTTTCCTTTCCTTTCCTTTCCTTTCCTTTCCTTTCCTTTCCTTTCCTTTCCTTTCCTTTCCTTTCCTTTCCTTTCCTT
Source organism: Monodelphis domestica (assembly GCF_027887165.1). NCBI lineage: Eukaryota > Metazoa > Chordata > Mammalia > Didelphimorphia > Didelphidae > Monodelphis > Monodelphis domestica. The sequence continues at coordinate 502,965,563 of NC_077227.1, forward strand.
TCCTTTTTTTCCTTCCTTCTTCCCTTCCTTCTTCCCTTCCTCTCTCAATCTCTTTTTTCTTTCCCCATACATTCTGTTTTAGAATTGATACCAAGTATCAGTTCCAATGCAGAAGAGTGTAAAGGGCTAGGAAACTGGGTGTAAGTGACTTGCCTAGGGTCACACAACTAGGAAGGATCTGAGGCTACATTTGAACCCAGGACCTCCTATCTCCAGGCTTGGCATTCCATTTACTGAATATCCCAGGAGCTTACATTCTAATGAGGAGATAACATATATTAATGAAAACACACAAGTTAAATACAGAAGAGCTGGAAAGAAAGCTTAAAAGAGAATACAGCTGAGAGGATCAGGAAAGGCTTTCTCAAGGAGATAATGTTTAAGCGGAATCTTAAAGGGGGCAAAAAGAAACTCTTCCAGGCTTGGGGTACAGTCAGTGAGTACACAAAGGTGAGAGACAGAGGGCCATATGTGAGGAATGGCAAAAAGATCAGAATGGCTGGATTGCAGAGTGTAAAATTCAAGAATAGTAAGATAGGAAAGGATCAGGTTGTGAGCTTGAAGTGCCGACAGAAGACTTCTTGGTTGATCCTGGTGGCAGTAGGGAATCATCAGAACCTACTGAGCTGAGCGATAGTAAAGGGCATTGGTCAGATGGTACTGCAGGAACATCACTCTGGCAGCCGAGCAGAGACCAAAAAAGAGACTATTGTAATAATCCAGCCAAAGGAGATACAAGGCTGAACTAGGGTTGTGGTCTTTTTAGTGGAGAGAAGGGGCCATGTTTGAGAGCTGTTAAAGAGAAAGAAATGTTAAGATTTGACAACAGAGTAAGTATATGGAGTGAGGGAGGAGTCAAAGATGCTGGGGGCCTGAGCCCAGATGCCCGAGAGGATAATAGTGCCTTTACTAGAATTAGGAAATGAGCAAGAAGGAAGTTTTGGGTGAAGGAAAGATAATGAGCTCTTTTTTTAACCCCTTAACTTCCATCTTAGAATCAATACTGTGTATTGATTCCAAGGCTGATAAGGTCACCAAATGAGAAAGCATAGAGAGGAGGCTCAAGACAAAGCCCTGGAGACCCCCCTTCCCCCTTTAGCTGGCATGACGTGAAGAGTGGGCAGAGAAGAAAGGGGGTATTCAGACAAGTTGGGAGAGAATCACAAGAGGACAGCCACAAACACAGACTATCCAAAGGGAGAAGATAGTGTCAAATGGCAATTAGGAGACCATAGGCAGGAGCACCTAGGTGGCTCAGTATGAGAATGGATTTGAACTCATGAAGACGAGGGGGGCAGCTGGGTACTTCAGTGGATGGAGAGTCAGGCTGGGTTCAAATCTGGCCTCAGACACTTCCCAGCTGTGTGACCCTGGGTAAGTCACTTAACCTTCATTGCCTAGCCCTTGCCACTCTTTTGTCTTAAAATTGATTCTAAGGCAGAAAGGTTAAAAAAAATGCTGAAAAGACTTTCAAAGGATGAGATGAAAGCAAGTTTGTCAATACTGTACCTGGCATTCTAGAGGGCATAGGGGAAGGGGCAGGAGATCTGGAGTGGGACATTAGCAATGCGAGGTTGAGAGGTGGAGGTTTTGTTCTTTAGTAGTTGGGATTTTTACAAAGAAAGGGAGAGTAGAGATGAGGTACTGAAGCAATCTAGGCACAGTAACAGTGAGGTCCCCGGAGGAAGGCAGGTAAACTAGCCAGAAGGATTGTTGAGGATCCGAATTGCACTTTTCAAAGTGTTTTCCCCCATTCCAAACCTGTGGGGTGGATTCCCAACTCTTGAGACCCGAGCAGAGCCAGCCATTTGCTTCATTCCCATAGCTGGTAAATGGCAGAATCTGAGGAGCTCGCCCAAGTGCTGCTGTTTCTCAGGACTGAATTAGTTTCCTGATTTCCAGAGTGCAGAATTTAACTAAACACTATCACTTCTGAAAAACTCATTGTATTTATGAGCAAGGCCACTCCAAGGAACAGAATTTGTGGTCATGCAACGTCCAGACCAAAGAGTATCTTTTCTTTTCTTCCTTTTTCTTCTATGTTTGAAATGTTTTTGGGGAGGGGATGAATAGATCTTTCTGTGCTTAGCTAGAAAAGTCACTTTAAAGGCATTTAGAAGTAGGAGAAAGAAAAGAGGAGCAATTCTTTTCTAATTTGATTTTTCAGTCTATCAATAAACATTAAGCACCTATTGGAGATACAAAAACACTCTCTGCCCTCAAGGAGCACACAATCTAATGGGGAGACAAGCTATATACAGGATAAAGAGAAATAAATATGAGAAGGAAGGCACTAGAATGAAGAGGGATTGGGAGAGGGCAGCCAGGTGGCTCAGTGGGTAGTGCCTGGCCTGGAGTTGGGAGGACCTGGTTCAAGTCTGGCCTCAGATACTGCCTACCTATGTGACCTTGGGCAAGTCACTTAACCCTTTTTACCTAGCCTTTGCCCTTCTTAAGAGTTGTTACTAGGAAAATAAGGGTTTAAAAAAGGGGGGGGGGATTGGGAAGGGTTTCCTGTAGAAGATGGGATTTTTAAGGAAAGCCAAGGGAACCAGTAGGCAGAGATGGAAGAGAGTATTCCTGGCATAGGGAACAGCCAGAGGAAATACCCAGAACCCTCTCAGAGGGAGGAGTGTTTTGTTCATGCAACAGTAAGGAGGCCAATGTCATTGGATCTGAAGACTATATGGTAGGAAGGAAGGCATCAGAAGAGTAAGGCACAAGATGTATATGTGTGTGTGTGTGTGTATCTTTATTCCCTTCGGTATGCCTTCCTCCTTATTGTTCTATATAAGAGGGCATGACTCTGGTGTTCAAATATTTGAAGTGCTATCGGGTAACAGAGGACTCAGGTTTATTCTCCACAAGGTTTTAAAGAGGCGGGTTTTTGGCATGATCTAAGGAAAGCCTTTCCTCCAAATAGAGCATCTGGGACTGGAATTGGGCTTCCTTGTCAGGTAGAACGTACGATGTCACAGAAAGTTCAGATTGAGGCAGGATGACTTTTTTGCCAGGGTGGATAAAGGATTCCCAACTGGGAAGGAGTGGTTGGATTATATGATTATATTCCAGTTCTGGAATTCTGCCGTTCCATATTCTTTTTCCCGGGGTTGGCAAACCAAGGAGTTGTAACAAGTTCAAGGGGGCAAACACAGGCTCGTAGGAATTGAGCTGATATGCATAACATTAACAGCTTCTGGGTATCCCATTTTTCTCTTTATTGCCACCTACATTTATAGGTTTGGGAGAAAAAGACTGGAGTTAAGTTGTTCCAGGGAGAACCTTTTGTGCTGCAATAGTTGTTTCCTTAGATTTCCATTTTCAAGTGTTGTGTGAACCTAAATTTATTTGGTGTTTTTCTGCTGTTCTGGGGCCAGTGTGTCACAGGTTGCTGGAGCAGGTGGTCACCTGCAGTGGGCTGCTCTCCTCTGAGGGCCTCTTGGAAGAACTCATCACTTGGTTCCAGTTTCAGAGATACTTAGAAAAGCAGAATGTTATGGATCTGGAGAAACACTTTGCCCAACTCACCAAAGAAGGTACAAGGGAGTGACAAGTGATTAACATCTAGCTCATTATTAAGGAAACACATGGACAACAGAGAAGCTTCCCTGGAGAGTCATGTTTCCTCAGCTCCAGGGTTTGAACACATTTCTTAATAATTGGAATAGAAAGAATATTTCACTAAATCCCAGAACCTCCGTTTCTTTCCTCTCTGGCATCACCTCTAATTAGGTCCCAAACCCAGTTCAAAGACCATAGAAGAACTTCAAATTTATAGTTAGGTTTTTTCCTTACACCCTATCCACGTTAAGGGGCCGCGTCCCCCTTTTACAGATAGAGGTAAGTTTGGAGTAATGAAGCGACTCATCCAGGGCTTGAACCTATGTTTCCTGACTCTTTCCATCACCCCACATTGCCACATATTGTGATTAACCTCTGGAGAACAGAGAGGAGGAATTCAGATGCAACGGTACATCTTTAGCTCCAACCCTTCTTTAAAGACTAAAAACCCACTGCTGGGGTGGAGTGGAGGTCAGGGTCATCATCCTTGCAGTTAAGAGCCATCCCCGTTCATCTGACTTAGAGTTTTATGTATCTTCATTTTGAAATAATCGCTGAACAAACATTGTTACTTTTCAGAATAAATCACTTATGGAAACAGTTCCTAATTCTTAGCAGACAAAACAACAGAGCACCGTCCCCTCCCCAATAAAATGTATACAAGTGCCTGTTGTCTTGTCTTCGTGGAATCATGGACACGCATTTACTTCTCCACTCCTTGGCCCTTCCTCAGTGACCCTCCTTGAAGACCTACAGTGTGCAGGACGCCTGAAGAAGATAAAAAAGCTGAAGGGAAAGAGACTGAGAGAGCTCCAGCCGCTACCCCAGACCTTAAAGACCTGGGCCCTGATGCAGCTAGACGACAACTACCGGGTACGCAAAGTGGCCATCGCTCGGCTTTCTGGTGCAGCTGGAAACAGGAGTTTTCGGGAAAAGGTACTTTATGATGAAGATAATTGAGTTTGTGGCCATACACTGTCACGGCAGATGGGATTGTAGAGTTGCCGCCATGTACTTTAGAGGGAGGTAGATGGGACCAGAGAATCAAATACATACTCTAGAAGTAGACTGGACGTTTAGGCCAATTCCCACATTTCATAGGAAGTTAAATGGCTTGTCCCATGGCTTGTGTGGGAATTCGTTTTGCTTCTGTATGCATATTTGTTACAAAAGTTTTGCATTTTCTTTTACCTTGGGGGTGGATGGAGAAAGCAAACGCTTGCTAATGAAAAAAAAAAGTTTAGAAGTGACTTGTTCCAAGTTTATGGTGTGGACTTGAATTACAGCTCTGTTGTTATGAAAAAACTGATGTCTTCCTGTAGGTGCTGCTGCCTTACTTTTGATGGAAGTAGGAAGAAGTGGGCTGTTTGGGTAGAGAATGGGATAAAGCAATGACTTTTTATTGTTATCCCAAATCTCCATGAATCAGAATGGCAAGTCCTGGCTCCAAGGAAATCCTCCCGCACTTACTTAGGCTATGTTCAGGGTTCAACCTTAATTGCTGCCTCTCTGGCCAGGACTAGAATCCTAGGCATAGAAACAAGAATGCTATTCCTTGGCATTCTTGTCTTTCCTGTAAACTATATTTACTTCTATTTTTATTTCTGTAACATCTTTTAAGTGGAAGGCATGATGCTAGGTAGCTAGAGATGAAAAGATGAAAAATCACAGAGCCTTCTTACTGTCCAACGGGGCAGGAGATACAAGCAGTAGGAGGCAAGGTGTAGATTTTGATGGGGGCAAGAGATCTCACCAGGCAAAATGCTAGGAGAAATTAGATGAAAGGAGACCCTATGTTCAGCCAAGGACAGACAGGAAAGACTTCTGAGTTAGGCCCTGAAGGGAGGTTTTATTGGGGAGAGGAAGGGAAGGTGAGTTGATTTTGAGCATGAGTAACAGTGGAGTCTGAATTAGTCATTTTGTGGAGGGTCTTGAATGTGAGTCAGCAAATTAAATTTCTTTAGTGGGCCATGGGAAGCTACAGAAAGTTTTATGTTTCTAAACATGCATTGAGCTTCCTGATCCTTCCACTATTAAGGGGAGTGTAGTGATTGCTGCAAAGGTAACTATGGATCCAGGCCTATTTTTTTCTGTAGTGAGCAGTTTGTTCCCACTGGGCTAATTCCCTGTGTTAGATTTAAAATAGTTTTGAGCATTAAATAGTTGTAAATAAGAGAGTGGGAGCCATAAACTGTGATAATTAAAATGTTTGGGAGCAAGGGAAATATATAACAATTATGACCGCTGAAATATGTTTTCTACTGTGTCTTGGTTTTATATAAATATAAGATGGTCACCAGGGAATATATTCCCAATTTATGAATATGCCCAAACCAACTGGGTTTTATAGAGAAATTTAATTTATAATACACTGATTAATCAATAGAAAAAGAGAGAAAGTAAGAAAGGAATAAGAATGAAGGGCCCCAAGCCAATAAGGCCTAGACCTCAGTCCTAAGAGATAAATCAGGAAATTTTAAGGTTTACACCCATCTCTGACCCTTCTCCTGAAGCAAGAATTAGCCCAGGAAAGCAGGAATTGGGGGTGGGGATGATGAGAAGCAGCTAGACTATTTTCTGTTGAAAAAATTTCCAATGGAAGAGAACCACCGTCAACTCTCAGAAAAAGTCTTGCCTTTGCATCCTAATCAGTAGCCCTGTCAGCTCCTAGGGATGGCCTCTGTCAAGGACGTTTGCCGATAGAGAACATTATTGAGAGGATGACTTTTACAGTCTGTACTTATCGTACCCGGGAGCCTGAGTCCTGGCTTCTCTGGTCTCCATTTACCATAACATGTGCTATTTAGAAATACATCCTGATGTTCTCATTGAGTGGGCGAAAGGACTGTTAACAGAATTTCCCCATCACAGAAATGAAATTGAACTCTTCTAGCCACTCTATCCGACTCAGCACTGTAAGACATCCCAGGGGCAAGAATTTCTAGGAAACCTTGAATCTATTAATGAACAACACACGCCGTATGTCCTTGCCTGGGATGGGGATGGGGGTGGGGAGAGAAAGTCAGATTGATTTAGCATAAACAGCTGGATAAATTATTTGCTTATCTACCCCACTCAACAGGTAAAGCTCCAGGTCAGGTATTTGACAATGAAATAGCAGGTTTTCTTTTGGTAGTCCAACAGCAATCCCACTTTTCTTAGGCCCTCCTTTTCCTCCTTTTTAGGCTCTCCTTTTCTACACTAGTGCTCTCTCAGATAGTGATGCAAAACTTCAGCAAGCATCATGTTTGGCTCTCAAATATCTCAAAGTAAGTAAACCTAATTTCTTTACTGATTAGGGGTTGATGGGAGTGGGGGGGGGGCTCCATTTTGGGGAATATCCTGTGGTTACTTTATTGAGGATTTAAAATGCAACATTATTCACTTATATTTTTTAAACCTTCCTTCCACCCTAGAATCAATACTGTGTGTTGGTTCTAAGGCAGAAGAGCTGTAAAGGCTGGGCAGCAGGAGTTAAGTGACTTGCCCAGGGTCACACAGCTAGGAAGTGTCTGGCATCAGAGTTGAATCCAGGACCTCTTGTCTCTAGGCCTGGCTCTCAATCCACTGAGCCATCTAGCTGTCCTCAATGTAACATTATTTCATTAGAACTGAGCTTCTTACTGTTCCCGCATGGCTCTCTACCTCTCATCTTCTGACCTTTGCTTGTCAGAATCCTTACACTCCTCCTTCACAGTTTAGCCCAAACTCCACTTTCCAACTTGGCCCTTCTCAGCTGCTACTCCTTTCCTCCACACATTCTTCTGCCTATTTTATATCTACCCATTTATGTGTAGCCTTCCCTAACTAAAGGCAGCCAGGTGGCACCAGACCTGGAGAAAGGAAGATGAGTTCAAGTCCAACTTTGGACATTAGCCATGGAACCTAGATCAAGTCACTTAACTAATACCTGCCTCCCAGGGTTACTGTGAGGACAAATGGGGATTTTTAAAGCACTGAGCAACACTTTAAAGAGTCCTATAAACCTCAGCTAAACTAATTATTCATAAACCAGTAATAATACTGATTTTTATGGTTATCCTTTAAGCTTCTCAAGGGCAAGGACTTACACTTTTATTTTGAATCTCTGATGCCTAGCACAGTGCCTGGCACCCAGCAGATGTTTAACAAATACTTGATTGAACAAAGAATCCCAAAGATTAATTTAAGGTGGGGTGGAAGAATTGGCCAAGGTCAGTTCAAACCTTGGAGGCATAATGTCCTGCCACGGTTCACCTCAAGCTCCTGTCTTATCTGTTTTGAAACTTCACTAAGAACTTAGCCTGCTGAATTTGGCTGGGAACCCTGAACAGGTTACGAAATTCTGAGATGTCAGATACTGAAGAAGTCAAAAGATGGACGATTCCTGGGCACTGCACATGGCATTAGTATAATTAACCAGTAGAGGGAGCAAACACTACACAAGTTTTTGGCACTGGGATGGCAAGAATCCCACAGAGCTGACAGAGAACGCTGAAGAGATGGTGTCAAAGTAATTAAATACTAACTGGAAAAAGTTTTCCTGTAATGATCTTGGTTCCTTGCTTCCCTGACCCTGCTGTAATAGCTGGAGAGAGAGGATGAGACAGCTGATGTTTATGTAATATTTTACACAGAACAGAACGCTTTCAGATCTGCCCTCTCCTTTGATCCTCCTAGGCCTGGGAGGAAAGTGAAGCCAGTATTATTACTCTCCTTTTAGAGATGCAAAATAATGGCTTTCCCTTCCCTGGTCTTTAGATGCCACTATTCTCTGGGGTGCAGAACGAATAATATTAGTTAACATTTGTATAGCTTCTACTATGTGCCAGGCTCTTAGTAAGTATTATTCATATTTTTGCTAAGGGAACTTACTAGGAAAATAACATTTCTACTGTTTTGAAGAACAGCTAGGAGGGTTAGGAATCAGTTTTATTAGTTTTAAATGGAGAATCATTTAAACATGAGTTTATTACCCTTCACCACTATTTTACACTGATCTTGTTTGATTTTTTCAACAACCCCGTAGAGACTATTATTATCTAAGAAAGGTCAACAAGACAACAGACGACAAAGCTGAAGAGTCCTGTAACTTGAAGTAGACAAAGTGAAGCAGGCAGCAGGGAACTTAGGAGATGTGTAGATAAGATTTATCTGCCTCATGGTAGTTTTCATCCTGTATTCAGAAACTAATACAGCCAAGGGCACATGGGGAAAGTTTCAACTGACTTGAGATAAGTCTTTGAAAGGCTGTGATGAAGAATAAAGACTGTGAGCTTTTGTCCAACATAACAACCTCTGAGGCTCACAAAAAACAAAACAATAAAACTCTTCTTTCCACCCTAGAATCAATACTATGTATTGGTTTCAAGGCAGAAGAGTGGTAAGGATTAGACAATGGGGATTAAGTGACTTGCCCAGGGTCACACAGCTATGAAGTGTCTGAGGTCACACTTGAACCCAGGACATCTTTGGACCTAGCTCTCAATCCACTGGATCACCTAGCTAGCTGCCTCTTGGCTCGAAATTCTTTATTTATTTAATTTATTTATTTAAAGTTTATTTATTTAATTTAGAGTATTTTTTCATGGTTACATGATTCATGTTCTTTCCTTCCCCTCTTCCCCCATCCTATAGCCGACACAGTTTCACTGGGTTTTACACATGTCATTGATCCAGACCTATTTCCCTATTATTGATAATTGCACCAGGGTGATCGTTTAGAGTCTACATCCCTAATCATATCCCTGTCAACCATGTGATCAGGAAGTTGTTTTTCTTCAGTGTTTCCCCACAGTTTTTCCTCTGGATGTGGATAGTGTTCTTTCTCATAACAGTACCTTGGGATTGTCCTGGGTCATTGCTTTGCAATGTAGAGAAGTCCATTACGTTCAATTGTGGCTCACAATTCTTAAAGGACAGTGTTATAGAAATTTTTAATGAGCAGTAATTGGCCTCAAAAACCCACATTGAGAAGTTTTCTTGGACTGACCTGAACTTATACCCCAGGTTACAGATACCTGTCTATTAAAAAAATTTTTTTTTTTAAATTTTACAAAGTTTCTTTTGTTTACTTAGGGAATGGAAAGTATCGATCAGATTGCAAGTTTATGTCAGTCTGACTTGGAAGATGTGAGGACAGCAGCCCGGGAGACAACACTATCATTTGGTAAAACTAAACTACTAAGCAGATGTTTGTGGGGGCTTAAAGCTTTTTCTTCCTGGTTAAGAGTTATTGAGAGCTCTTGGGAAAAAGCAGGAAGCCACAAACAGGTGTAACCAACACCTATTTGCCTGTCTCAACTGCTGAATCTCACCCACAAGTTTCTTATAATTTGATTCCTTAACAGTATCAATTAGGTAATGGGAGTAATTGTGGTACCTTTAATGATGACTTATTAAGTATTATTCATATTTTTACTAAAGGAACTTACTTAGGAAATAACATTTTTACTGTTTTGAAGAACAGCTAGGAGGTTAAGGAATCAGTTTTATTAGTTTTAAATGGAGAATCATTTAAACATGAGTTTATTACCTTTCACCACCATTTTATGAGAATAAGGATTAAGACTTAAAGCTTCTTAATCCCAGTCCTGTCTGTGTGGTGCTGAGACTCTAACTTGTTTGAAAATGTCAGACAAGGGCTATAGCACATTTCTTCTTCAAACCCTAACCTGTGCTGTTTTTACAAATGAATCCAGAGTCTTGGCCTCACTACGAACGTGTTTGGGGGTGGGGTGAAACAAGATTGGGGATGGGAGTATTGATGTTTTTATCAGTGACATGTCATCTTATACATGCAGGTGAAAAAGGACGATTGGCTTTTGAGAAGATGGACAGAATTTGCTCCGAAGTCAGAGAAACTTTATGCCAGGAGGCAGATGTTGAAATTACAATATTTTAAACAGCCCTGTAGGCCAAGCTCAGATTCTGAATCTGTTCTTCCACTGCCTTGGCACATGATGGTTGTTGCAGTATAAACTCATTTAGAGGAAGGGTCTAGGAATAGACAGAACTCCTGCTTCTTGGAGGAACATGGCTAGTGAAAAACAAAAACCGAAGCCCAAGAAATTATATTTTGACCAGGAACAAAGAAAAATTAGTGGACAGATGTGGTCTGCACCCTTTGGTCAAGATCCTGAATGACCTTTCCCAGAATCTCTCTTGGCATGTGATTAGAAAGGGTGCCTCTGACCCAGCTACAACAAAGCCAGAGCCCCAAATTCCAAGACCAGAAGGGCAGTACTGTGAAAAGCAGAAAAAATGGTAGTAAATCATTAGGTGCTGAGCTTAAGTCTTTCAAGTCTGATTTACTAACAAAGGAGGAAGAATGTAGTCTAGAGAGGAAGGTAGTCAACATGACTTTGACAAACAAAGAGATGTGGAAGATAGGGTGTATGTATGAGTACAATTCGGGGCAGTAGAAACATCTGTCTTGACAGAGCAATCTAATCTAACACAAAATTCATTCCCAAAGATGTTTGACTGCTTTCTTTTCTGCAGTGGAATCTTGATTGAGTTAGATTATTTATAAAGCATATTTTTTGCCATATTCAGTTATACCATTAAGGATACCAGGCTGAGAGGAGAAAAAAACAACAACCGAGAGAAAGCCTCAAGCATAACTTCCATAAAATAATTCTGGCAGGAGTCAATGAAGCCATTAATTGAATTGGTTTTAGGTTGGTTGGTTGCCTTTATAGAGGTAGCATAGGTTTCTTGAAGAAAGTCAAAGATAAAAAACTTTTCCTACTGAAACCACTCACCCCAACCCAAACACAGATATAATGATCCCGATATGATGCCTATGAATAATGTTTATTGATAAAAGTCTCTGAGGAACAGAGACCCTTGAATAGGTCCATAAGAGAAGTGTTAAATAACCTCAGTTAATCTCACTGTATATACTTTGTGATGTTAGTTTCATTGGATATTTATTTTTGTGACTTTACATATTCAAATTCTGTAAAGTTTTAATAAAAAAAGAAAAAGCCCTAAAGTGACTATTCAGTTAACTTTTTCCTAGAAATTAAAGCAGAGAAACATTAACTATTTATCTTGATGGGGAAGGAAAATCTTACTGGCTCAGCAAGGCCTTTGTTCCATCAACTTAACATACATTTACTAGAATTTAAAAATAACCAAGCTGTAAAAGGATGTTAAAATTGTTTGGTGTATCCATTTTCATATTACGCAGGGCCAAATGTCAGAGCTACAAGGAAGCTACAGATAGGGAAACTGATGCCCAGGAGAGCAGATCTGCTCCCTTTTAAGGCAGTTAACAGAACTTCCAGCTAGACCTTTAGCACAGTTTTACAAGACATACACCGAGGAGAAATGGTGCACATGCATTATTGTTTATTGCTATAGTGTTTGATCAGTGTTTGAATCAGGCGTGGGTACTACTTGCTTTTGAAACTCAGAGCAAGCCATCTAACTGTTTTGGGTATCTGTCGCAGAGACCAGATTATCTCTAGCACTTAAGCACCGGGCCTGGCAAGTAGTATACACTTAAGATAACATATTTACAATTATTTCAGTTTCTTTCTACCCCTAACTCATCTACAAGATGAAGCCAAAAACATTCTTACCAAAGAGTTCTCTAAAAAAGTTCCAAGAACAACTGAACTCACTCTGTAAAGAAGCCTCAGCATTTTCAGACAGCTGAGACTTTAGGCCACCAAAGCTGGGCTTCCCTCCAACAAAGAAACGTGAAGCAGCCCAAATGCATATTCTTTTAAAAAAATGCTTTATTGTTGCAACTAAAATGAGAACCCATCATTTATTTGCATGGGAAGTTGTAAAACTGTACAATTTCACTTAAACCTGTGAGGTCATTGTAGAATTTTGCACGCACTCACCACTCACCCCCCCCCCCCCCGCCCCCCACGCATGCACACAGAGGCAGATACATGAAAATGTATTATACCAAAACATTTTGCTTTTTTGTTGATTTTTATTTTTGTAAAAATGGTATTATTCTATGGCCATTGGTAAAAAAAGAAAGACCTGATGAGTAAATATTTGCTTAAGGCATATAGCATTAGCAGCTTACTAACTTTCTAACATACATTTAACAAGATGGCTAGCCATCCATTTTCCAAGAATAGGCGGTTAACCAATATACCCATTTTGAAATTCTACTTGCTGTATATAAATACCCAAACTACTACATACATATACAGGACTTGAGAAAAAGATGCTTACAATTTGGCATTATAAGCCTTAGACACACCTCACTAATGCTCTATAGGGCTATTTCACTCTGTTCTCATTACAGTAGAAATCCTCAATGGTGTACAACAGGTCAAAGGCAAAATGTGAAATTACTGGCAAAGACCAGCAAAAAAGCTGCAGCCACCCCCCCCCCTCTCCCCCCCCCACCTCATTTTAAAAAATTAAAGTCTTAACATGAAGACCTTATGATTTTCCTTCATAGGAATAGCTATGAGTACAATCGAATCACTGTGAAGGGTTGATAGGATTTTGTTTTATGGGTGTGGATGTGTGTTTAGGGGGCGGGGTGGGATAAGGGGTTTCCATCAAGACTGGAATTAATACTTCCAAACAGGAAAGACACTGCAGTTAATTGTATATGGGCCACCTAGCATTAATCTTTTCAGTTTGCCAGAATGCTCCACAGCAAAAATTAACTTCTTTGTTCTTTACCTAGCCTTTATTCCAAATAAGGTTTGCTCCAGGACAGGATTTTGAATTTGGAACAGTAAATGATACTGTCAAAGGTCAGTGGGAAGACTGACCGCCTGAGATGACTAGTGGGTGAGGTGTGATCAGGGCTTATCATACACTTCCTTGGAATGTCTGTAGTATAGTTGTTTACACAGTTGATATAAAGTATGATCAACTGGGTTACTGAGTAAATTTGAATAGAAAATGGTGCCTAACCATTAGGCAAGTATCTGTTATTGGATAAGTATCTATCAATCTATTGCTGAACAGAGACACTTTCAGCAACAGCCTTGTGAACCACAGCCATGTAACGATCATATCATGCAAATATATACTTGACTGGATGTGTGGGCACATCAGTAAGCAGAAATATAAGTTCTTTCACCTTCAAGCACATGGTATTTAATCAGGACACAAAAAGACCGTACATGCATTCTAATACAAATGGGGAAAATTGTTTGAGAACAATACTCTACCAGATGATAGGAAAAGTAACCGGGACAAAATAATCACATATTGTCTCTTAAATACACAAATGTTCATTATATATTATGATACCATTGTTTTATAAACATATCCCAATATCTCTTTTAATGAAAACCACAATATTACTCAATGAACTGCTTACAATCTTCCTCCTTTCAAGTACTGGATGGATTCCATAGCCTATCAGGTAAGTCTTAAATTCCCAGCACTATCTGAAGATTTATTATTGTAAGCCCTTGATGCAAGGCTGACATTAAAAAAAAATTTTTTTTAACACATTATTGGTTTAAAAAAATGCTAGAGCTATGGATACCTTTGGGGGAAAATAAATATGGAGTGAAAAGGTTCATTACACAATATACTCCATAAAAGGTTGGTTGAAAATGGTGTTAAGTGCTTGTATGACTAGGATATATTAAAAAGCACCAATTAGTGGCACCACTGCTACTCAAGATCTACTCTCTTAGACTGGCTTCTGTAACTCTTAAGTACTCTATTTTGCCTCTTCTCCTTATCTGCACCACCACACTATACTTTCTTTCACTCTCCTTGGAAACTGGACGCTGTACATATGGGGGTAAAGGGAGTAGGGTGGCTGGGGCCAGGACTGAACAACAACCACAACAACATCAGCAACAACAAAAAGACAAATGGCACGAGTGAGAGCGAACTTCTACCTTGTAGTTCAACTAACCTTGAATCCCTGCTATTTGGCTGCTGATTCTACAAGCAGAGACTCCCATTTGGGCAGAGGAGAATAACATTTCTGAGCTGCTGTAGAACAGGAAGTGGAATGAAACCATAACATTATCAAATGAATTAAAAGCTGAGAATCCAGGTATCTGTAGAGATGCAAGACTTACATACTAATCCATCTATGCCACCTGACAATGTTCACAGCAAAGAGTTGAGCCAAAATAAAGCCATTGCTGAAATCTGGTTTCTAAAGCAAAGAAAAACAATCCCAAAGCCAAGAAAAACTGCTTGCATCTTGACCAATCACTGACTGGACTCCGTCAGAGAGGTCTAGGAGTTGATGACCTCTGAAAACTCTTCCCAGGTGGCTGCCATGGAATCGGCAGCAGAATGGTCACCTGCTTTCTGATGGTGTGTGGTGCTGGACATGAATCCGAGAGCATTTTTCTGCCCCTTGTTTTAAGAGCAGCCAACTTTGCAAGGTGTATTTATAAGAAAACTGCACTTTATAGTCCAAATCGTGTGAAGACTAGTCTTTCTAAATACTAACAGAAGCTTTGAAAATGCTGGTGGATGTGTTTTGAGTTGAACTCCCTGAACCCCTGCAAGGAAAAGAAGGTAAACAAATGTGCAGGGGGTGGCACAACCCAAGCAGGTGCACATGAGGGTTGAGTTTAACAGTACCAATTGAGAAATTAACTATTTCTAATTGGGGGTGTGGGAGGGTTAGGGAGGGGAAGTGTGAGGAATACCCTGAGCAAATGCAGAACCTGGATTGTGGCTTTTTCTTGTTCATTTCTAGTAAAGACCAAGTAAAAAGGGAATGAAAACGGTTCAATAGATAATCAGCATAGGCACTGCCCACCACTCAGTCTGAACACTAGATGAAGTGTTGCTGAGAGTAACATGGTTCCTCCTATCCTCTCCCTCCTTATCAAATGACATTCTTAAAAAAGATTAGGGTTCTTCTGGGAAATCAAATAGAAATTGCAGATTCGGTTACAACACTTAGAGAGTACAAGCAAGTTTTACTTTTGCCAAGTTTTTTTCAGAAACAGAACAAAAAAAAAAACTGGCTTTCAAAAAGGTTAAAAACAACAATGTGTTGTAATTCTATTATTCTTTTCAAAAACAAAATAAACAAAGAAACAAAAACAGGAGACTTATTTGGCATTTTCTCTGCTTAGTCCTGAATATTTTAAGGCCCTGAGATTCAACTAGTTTATTCTTGGGACCACAGGGCTTATTTATTTAAACCCTAGTGCATCAATTAATTTTCTCTTTTAGCCCTACCAAAGTTCCAGACTTTTAACCTTAGATTTGTTTCTTCTGAGATATGACTCAGTTAATTTCATAGAACTGAATTAGAAACCAGTCAAATGCATGGTGTTTTCTGTACACTCCCATCTTGCTGCCAGGTCCATCAATGAAAACATACCCTGTAACAGAGGTAAGCTCCAGCTGTGAGGACAGTGAACATACAGATATTGACTAGAAAGGGCTTCCAAGTAGTTGCCAGATTCTCATCATCCTCTTCTGGGGATGGCTCTTCTTTGGTGGATGTGGCATTCTGATGTTCGCTAACAGTTCTCCTTCTAACTCCAGTGTCTTGACTGGTGGAGAGAAATTTAGAAGCAGGCAGTGATCACAACTGGTATCAACAAGTAAATATCTAAAATAGCAATTTAGTTCCTTGATTCTTAATTCGAATCCTAAATTCTTAAACCTAGATCCAAAGGCATATAATCAGTTTCATTATGGTGATACTGACACCTAGTAATTAACTACAGCTACCAAGTTATTCCCCTTAGGTCCAAGAGAGTCAAGAATATGTTTCAGAAGAATCTTATATTTCAGAAACTGAAGGGGAACCAGGAATGATTTCATTGAAATCATTTTACAGAGAGAAAAAGGACCCAGAAGAAACTCGTCTAAAGTCCTAGAGCTAGTCCAAAAATCCAAAGTCTAATATTTTTTCTATTATCTACTGTGCCAATCTGGTATCCTAGCTGGCAAAAATTTTAATTTTTTCTCAAAGTCAGGTTTTATACAGATTTGTGGAAGTCTGTAAAATCAAAGGGTTAATAAAGCTTGATTATATAATCACATATGAATACCTCAATTATGTGGAACTCATGCCCAACATGATTATGAAGTGCTAAACTTCTCAAGGTTTCTGAAGTGTCAAAGGAAGGTTGGCCTTTTGGTGAACTGAATTAACAGGAAATCTATAACCAATAGCACGATTTCATTTACTTGTGAGAAGAACCTGAAAGCGGAGCTCTAGAATTGCACTCAGGTCTTCCAACACGTTCAAAGATGTAAGTGAACTTAAGAGGCCAATGAGTCCAAACTTGTCATTTTACAAGTAAAGGAATTGGAGATCCAGAGGAGAAAACGTCACAGAGATAGTAACTATTTAAACTGGCTCTGGCTTCAAGCCCACTGGAAAAAAAAAATCACCATTATCAACTGGAAGGAATGTCTTTAAGATTGATGCTAGGAATTTAGCTTCAAAAAGTCATTAAAGCTATATCTAATATGAATAACATTTTATAAGCAGGGGAATAGTGGTTTCTGAATGGCTCTGTTTCATCAGACATTTTTCCTGTACACCTTGCCAGAGGGAAGACAAACTGTCCCTGACCTTCACCCCTGTGGTTCTTAAAATCTCCTTCACACTCAATTACCTTTCTGTGGTCAGTGGTACAGTTAAGGAAGGTATGCTTTCTTCTATAATAGGACCATCTTGTTCTTTAGCTTCCATCTCATTTATTTCCCACTGGTGGTTTGGAAAGAATTCTTTGCATTTCCCATTGTGTGGTTCCAGTATCCGTTTTGGTGGTCTGGGTGGTGGGGGAGTATGTTCTGGAGGTGGCTCCAAATCTTCATTGGAAAGCTCTTTCCATTGCTCCTTAATCAGCAATTAAAAGTCATTATTAACATTGGATTTTGTCATTTTGGCTTACTTGTGACAAGAAAACCCCCAACAAAAACAAAAAAACCCCCTTGTCTCAATGTTACTTGAATAAGGGGTAGATAAGCGGTTCCATGTATAGAAAGACAGGTGGGTTTGGGTTCAAATTTGGCTTCCAATACTTCCTAGCGATTTATAATACTGATTTTTAAGATGGAAAATTGGTGTTAAAAAGGTACATAAACAATACTGTGCAGATATCTGAAAATACAGTGTCTTCTGAAATACAAGTTTTTTCTCCTGGCCAATAGTTCCCATATAACAATATTTTTAAAAATTTATATACATTTATTTTTTCCCTCAATTACATGAAAAAACAATATTTTGAACCTTTTTTTTTTTAGGTTTGAGCCAGATTCACATCTTCCCTCCGTCCCCTCTTCTCCCTAAGATGGCAAGAAATCTAATATAGATTTTACATGTGTAATAGTGTAAAACATCTTTCCATAGTAGCCCTTTTATGAAAGAGAACCCAAACAAAATAATGAAGAAACAAAGTAAAAATATAGTATGTCTTGGCCTGCATTCAGACTCTACCAGTTCTTTCTCTGGAGGTGGATGGCATTTTTCATCATGAGTCCTTGGATTTTCTTGGATCATTCATTCCACTTCTAAGAATAGCTAAATCATAAGCATTCATCATATAATATTTCTGTTACTGTGCACAATATTCTCCTGGTTCTGCTCACTTTGCTTTGTATCAGTTCATCTTTCCAGACTTTTCTTAAAGCAGCCTTATCATCATTTCTTAAAGCACAATAGTACACCATCACAGTCATATACCACAGCTTGTTTAGCCCTTCCCCAATTGATAGGCATCCCCACAGCTTCCAATTCTTTGCCACCACAAAAAGAAATACTATTATGTTTTTTTTTGTAGAAACATGTCCTTTTCCTTTAAAAAAAACCTCTTTGTGATATAGACCTAGTAGTGGTATTGCTGTATCAAAGGGTATGCACTGTTTTAAAGCCCTCTCAGCATAGTTCCAAATCTCTCTACAGAATCGTTGATCAGTTTACAACTCCACCAGCAGTATATTAGTGTTCCCAATTTTGTCACCTCTCCTCTAGCATTTATTATTTTCCTTCTCTGTAATATCAGCCAATCTGATGGGAAGTAGTATCTCAGGGCTATTTTAATTTGTATTTCTCTAATTAAGAGCAATTTAGGGCATTTTTTTCATGTGATTATACATAGTCTTGGTTTCTTCATCTGAAAACTCCCTATTCATATCCTTTGGCCATTTATCAATTGAGAAATGATTTGCATTCTTATAAATTTGATTCAGTTTTCTATGTAGTTAGGAACTAAGGCCTTTCTCAGATACTTGCTGTACCTTCCTCCCCTCCCCCCAGCTTTTTCCTTTTAATCTTGGATATATTGGTTCTGCTTGTGCAAAACCTTTTTAGTTTACTATAATCAAAATTATCCATATTACATGCTATAAATGCTTTCTATCTCGTTTGATCATAAATTCTTCCCTTGTCCAGATTTGACAGGTAGACTATTCAATGCACTTCTAATCTGCTATGGTAGAACCATTTATATCTAAATCATGTATCCACTTTGCCCTGTATAGGTATAGGGTGTGAGATGTTGGTCTATACCTAGTTTCTGCTATACCTTTTTCCAACTGTCTTAGCAGTTTTTGTCAAATAGTGATTTCTTGTCCCAAAAGCTTCGATCTTTGGGTTAAACATTAAAAAACTATAGTCATTTACTACTATGTATTGTGTAGCTAACCTACTCCACTGATCTACCACTCTATATCTTAGCCAGTACCAGATTGTTATGATGATTACAGCTTTGTATAACAATTTGAGATCTGGTATTCTGAGGCCACCTTCCATAAGATCTATTTATATGAAGGTTTCTCACCTAGTGAAACTCTTTGTATTTAAGATTCTTTTGTAAAAAAGGTACATCCATTTGTGATGATTCCCCATGAGATCCTGTAGGAACAGCTCTTGCCCTTTTAGGTGACTACCTTAAATATTCCTTTTTAAGTCACATTTAGTCTTTTCAAGCTTTACAGCAATAATGCTTATTGCCAAAGTAAATATTTTTCCACTGTGTTACTGGCAGACGACATATGAATAAAAGGATTTATGATCCCTCAAGATTCTACCAAAGGTTAGAGGGTATTTACCTGAACGGAAGAGTCTCCCATAATATATTTGGCTCCTTCAATAACAGCCAGATAAGAGAAACGCAGTTGGTCTGCTGTCTGGATCAGCCCCATTCTGTATTTCCGCATTTCCAAAAGTACCTGCTTAATGTCTACAGAAGAAGGATCTTTCCTCTGGTCCATCTGAAAGCCAAAATAGGAGTAATGATCTACCCATTTCAAATTTATTGTCTTATGATGGGTTAATTTTAACCCTGCAGGATTAATTTAACCATGGCTTTTGTACTGAGTAATCCAGGGTCTAAATTAAAAAATCACAAAAAACTGGGTAAAGAAATAATGGGAAAGCAAATAAATCTTGACTGAGTATGACTATTTTAAACCATTATAAACATGAGAACATAGGGATAAATAATAATCTACTTATCTCTTTGGTTAAGATATTAAGGCTAGGAAGAGTATGTCCTTAAAAAAAAACAAAAAAAACCTCCTCCCCCATTACAACACACTAAGAGAAGAATATCTTGAAGAAAAAATTGAAATCCAATATTTGTTAAGTGCCTATAGAGTGTAAGGCACTGTGTGTTCCATTTGGTGTGCCTAAGAAATATACTTTTATCTTTGTAGAAGGTAAAGCTTAAAGTAAAATATACAATATAAGAGAGAAAAAAATCTAGTAAGATGACAAAAAAAAAGAAAAAAAAGAAAAGCGCTTGGAGAAGAGAATCCAATAATGAAGTATTTAAGGCTCTCGCATACAGTGGAGCAAAAGACCCCTTACCAGCAAGAGACATGTGTCAGCAAGACAAAAGGTTCCTGATCTCCCAATCCCAGCGCTGCAGTGAACAACAATAGGTCCATATTCAGGGCTTAAGGATCCTGATTCTCGAACTTTAAACAGAAAATTTAGGAAGGAGGCAGGAGACTCAGGGACTCCAAAATCAGGCCATGTTGTATAGTGAAAGTGTAGGATTTCTCTAGTTTCTTGTGTCTGGAAAATAAAATATTAAATTCTTAGCACTATTCAACTCAATGAGCATTTATTATAGGACTATTCTATGTTGGGTGCTAGAGAATACAGCAATAAAAATAGAAACAACATTATGTCTTGTAGGGGTTTATATTCTAGAAGTGCTTTGTAAGCATTAAAGTATTTTATAGATGACAGCTATTATTGTTGTTAGTTATTACGAGGGAAAGGAATACAATATGTATACAGATAAAAAACAATACAAAGCAGGTAATAATGAAGACAAAAAGGTTCATACAAAAGGATCTTGGAATTTTTGATGAAGGAGTGAACATCATCTTTGAGAATCAGGAAAGGCCACAAGGAAGAGGTGATACCTGAGCTAAGCCTTGAAGGAAAATAGCGATTCTGAAAGGCACAGATGAAGAGGCATGCAGTCCAACCACAGGGGATGGCCTTTATTTAATGCATGGAACTATGAAATGGGATGTGGAAGTCCGGTTCAGTTTGGCTGCAAGATAGGATGCTTGGAGGTAAGTAATGTGAGAGAATAATGGCTATGACCTAGTTGGAAAGGCAGACATACTTAGAACATCAAATATCTTTCCAACAGAAGTGGTAAATACAAAACAAATTCCTATACATACCAATTTAAGACCGGCTTTAATTCTCAGAAGAAATATTAACTCTTGAATAGTTCTTAACTACCATGGCCTGGAATATCAGAGTAAACTAAAAAAAAGATGGCACTTTTAAGATATTCAAATTTCATTCATTTATTTTCCCCTTACACTTGGAGCACTAGACTTATAATCCAGAGGACCTGGGCTATGGTCCTATGGTCCAAATATTGTATTAAAGATACCGAGTGACCTTGGGAAAGCCACTTCAACTTTTATGAATTGATGCAGAGCAAAATGAGCAGAATGAAGTTACCACTCTAGTTCAGGCTCTTACCAGCTTTCACCTGGATTATTGCCATTCCTTCTAAATGGTCTTCTTGCCTCAAGTATCTTCCCATCTAATATATCCTTCACTTAGGTGCCAGACTGACCTTCTTAATGTGCAGGCCTGACTCTGTCATGACACTACTCAATTAACACCAGTAGCTTTCTGTGACATCTATGATTCAATTTTTAAAATGCTCCACCTGGCAATTAAAAGGTTTATCCAAATTAGCCTCTTCCTACCTTTTCACCCTACCCATCCCATACCAAGTATTCTATGATCCAGTGACTCTGGCTCCTTGCTGTTCCTTGCATAAGATATTGCATCTCACCTATATGCTTTTTCACTGACTGCCTCCCCATTCTCAGAATGCTCTCTCCCCTCAATTCTGCCTCTTGGCTTCCTCTAAGACCAAGCTCAAATCCACTTTCTTCAGAAGGCCCATCCTGGTACCCCTTTCTGCTAATGCCCTCCCTCTGAGATTCCCTTTCTTTTACCCTTCATATATAATCTGTTATTTGTTATCATGTGCAATTCTTTACATGTTGTCACCTTTATTAAAAAAATGTGAGATCCTTCAGGGCAGGGAACATGTTTTTGCCTTTTTTTGGTATCTTCAGTGTTTAACCAGTGCTACCCAGGTATATAGTAAATACTCAATAAATATATGGCGATTCCTCAGCTGCTACTGCCTTCCTCCTTAAAATTACCTTGTATTTGGAGTCAAGTGGGTAGCTCAGTAGATTGAGAGCCAGGCCTAGAGATGGGAGGTCCTAGGTTCAAATTTGGCCTTGGACACTTCCTAGATGTGTGACCCTGGGCAAGTCACTTAACCCCTATTGCCAACCTCTTAACACTCTTCTACCTTTGAACCAATACACTCAGTACTGAATTCTAAGATGGAAAGTAAGGGCTTAAAAAATTTAACCAGTATTTATTTTAAAAATGTTTTATACACACCAACATTTGTATATTTTATCTCTGCTAATAGAGCATAAACCTCTTGAGGCCAAAGACTATCACTTTTGCCTTTGTATCTCCAGCACCTAGCTCAGTGCCTAACACTTATTAGGGACTTAATAAAAGCTTGTTGGGTACTTAAGTGTATTCCATACTCACCGTAAGGTTTTCCAATTCTAACTGGCGTACTGTATAATATGATTTTACATCTTCAGAAATCAACATTAATTTCAAATTTGTATCTTCAAATATCATTTCCTTTTCTTCTTTTTGTGGCCAATACTGTGCACATTTTAACTGGGAGGAAAAGAAAACAGCATTATGTTACTGAAATTAATAGTGTATTATTATTTTTTTAAATAAGGATACAGTGTGAATTCTTTTAGTTCTCTTCTAATTAAATATAAAAATCAATCTTTAAATAAATGGGTCTCAGTATCTTTTTTTTTATGATTAATAAAAAACCTTTAAATATTTCTACTTGAATGAATCTAGAGATTTTCTCTTAAGTCTATAGTCATATAAAAATTTATTTAGATGTTCTAGTCTATTTGCTTCTGGGCTATACCATTATCATTTAGTTAGCCATGACAAAATTAAAATTTTATTGCTTGATCTTGTCCTGTTCAATGACAGACTGATGCAGGATTAAATAAATATAAATAGTCTTAGTCTTACAGTTTATTTTATGTAGCCATACTTGAAGGAAAAACAAAGGCTCCAGATTCTTCTTAAGGAATATTTCTAATACTTGGAGAAATAGCTCAATAGGCTAGGAGCATGAAGATTAAAAAGAAAACAAGATATGTGAAAGTACTTTTGAAAAAGTTAGAAATATCATAAAATACAAATGTTACTAGGAATTTAATTGGTTTGGGTCAGTTCAGAACATATTTTCATATATTAGTCAATACCTATTTCATATATTTCATATAGGAACTCTCATTCCTCTCTGCTCCATGATACCAAAATTGCAACCTTTCTATATTTTAGTAGTCCCCATGAATTGCTGTGCCTGAATGAATGAATCATCTGCTGCTTTTATACTGAGTGTATGGCTTGTATGATACAGTTCCCATCATTATCCTGGACCTTAAACTTCTCCAACTGGTTCCTGGGTCCTGTCAAAGCTAGTGCTATGCTATCAGAGCTTAAAGAATCCAAGGTTATCTCCATACTACAATGAAGCAATGGAGCGTGACTTTTAGTTTTAGAAAATATGAGTTATACTAAAGAACTAACTACATGGTTAGATTTTCTTCTACCCCTATTAATCATTTGAGCTTATATTTCAGTTTTAAAAGTTCCAAAAAGTTGTGTTCACTCTAGAATTTTACAAACAATTACATTTGGCTCTTTTTTAAAAAATTGTTTCCAGATCAGTTTAATCTCAAGAGCTATATGAGCTTTTCTGCAGATTTTGTTCTTGAAATAACTATGCACAGGAGTTGGCTGTTTTGTTAGATAACTGCAGTAAAATGGACAAACAGTAAGCCAGAAGAGCAAGGGAAAGTATCAGTCAATGATTTCCAGGATCAATAAAAATATATGAATATCTGCTAAATTCTGTTGTTGTAGCATGACACAGTTAAATGATTGATGAACTGATAAGGAAAAAGAAAATCAAGTCAAGAAAACCCACACAAACTATGGGATGCTAGAAGAGTGGTGTCACTACAACTTAAAGTAGTGGACCTAAGTCAAGTCAAAGCAGAATGATGGTTTTTCTCAAAATGCCAAAAGTTGGTACAGTAGACTTATATAACAGTTCACAGAGTTTCATTAGTATTCTGCAAGTCAAATGGTAAGATAAGTTCGTCCAAAATGTAATCCTATAAAGAAGTCAACTTTTAAGCACCGAAGTTATGCCTATTTTAATGTAATTCTACAGCAATAATCATAAATGAACAGATAGCCATGGGAGGCTTGGCAAGGCAAGCTGAGACAACTGAAAGTAAGATGGGTAGGAGAAATACTGTTTTGTTTTTTTTTTAAACCTTTACCTTCTGTCTTGGAGTCAATACTATGTACTGGCTCCAAGGCAGAAGAGTGGTAAGGGCTAGGCAATGGGGGTCAAGTGACTTGCCCAGGGTCACACAGCTGGGAAGTGTCTGAAGCTAGATTTGAACCTAGGACCTCCCATCTCTAGGACTGGCTCTCAATCCACTGAGCTACCCAGCTGCCCCTGGAGAAATACGTTTAAACAATAAAAATTCAAGTTTATAAAACTGTAACAATAAAGCCTTTTACATACTTATCTTTTTAATAAGGCCCAATGTACTAATCTGAGTACCGAAACATTAAAACTTGGGAAGCCTATTGTGAAGACGGGATTGACTCTCTCCTTGCCTACTTTTAAATTGAATCAACCAAAAGCAAAGATATTAATGTTAATGTTAACTAGGGAAGGTTCACAAACCACTTACTAAAGTGGTTTATGCCTCCAGAAGTTACTGACTGACTTCCCCCTGGGCAGTGTTAAGCAAATTTAAAGACTGCAATTGGTCCCTGTAAAGTGGAGGAAGGGACAGGAAGTGCTGTAAAAAGGAAAAAAAAAAAGGTCTTTAAAAAGGGCCTAAACTTCCTTTGAGGAAGTCTTGCTAGGTCTTTGAGCTCTTGAAGGATCTTGGACTGGGATAACAACATGGAGCTACAACTTGGGTGAAGGAAAAGCTGTCTCCTTTCCTGGCTTCTGGAGAGGCCTCCCTGTCTTGAAGGAGGCTGGCTGGGTGGAACCCTTGTTATATTCACCACTGGGTCCTCTGGCTGAAGGCTAATTAGCCCTGCCTGGGTAGAGCCAGGAACTGGAACAAATATTTAGTGTGTTAGGTTAGATATCTTACTCTACCCTCTTTCACATTTTCCTACTTTGACTCTCTGTATTAATTTTTTTTAAAATCATCGACCACATTCTCTTATATTGGACTATATATAGATCAACCATAAATTTAATTTCTACACTATCAGTTTGGAGTTTGGGAACAAATGTTTACTATCAGGAAACGGATACTTATTTCTGAGAACGCTTTCAAATTCATAGTAACATGCAATGCTTCTCCTGTTCTAGTTTATTTGTTACAAAATTACTTAAAAAAAAATCAGCTTACAAAATTGCTGCTTACTGATTTTGATAAACCAAAACAAAAAAAAGGAAGTTTTACATTATAGAGGAAGTTGAACCTTGTTCTGTGCCAAATAAATAGAGATAAAGCTATATCCATGTGATGGTAATCAAATGCAGCACTGTCAGTGGTAATAAATGTGTGACAAGAGAAATCTTTTAAGGGGCAAGTTGGCAACTCAGTGGATAAAGAGCCAGGCCTAGAGACAGGTGGCCCCTTACCTCCAACTGCCTAGCCCAGTGATGGCAAACCTATGGCATAGGTTCCAAAGATGGCACTCAGTCACTCTCCTTCCCTCCCCCTCTCCACCATGCCTAATGACATTTTTTCACATCCCCCAACCCTCTGCCCAGCAGCCTAATGGGAGAGCACAGGGGGTGAGGTGGGTGGCTCACAGTCAGCAGAGCTAAAAAGGAGTAGAGCACTCCCTCCCCCTCTCTACACTCGCTGAGGGCTTTCCTTACTTCATCCACCCCTCTGCCCAGGATCCCAATGGGAGTATTTCCTCGCTCCCCTGTGTGGGGTAAAATGGTGTGTGTGTGTGTTGGTGGTGGTGGTGGTGGTGTGTGGAATGGTACTGGGTCTAGGTGGGGGCAGGGTCCAACACTCTGTCTCTAAAAGGTTAGCCCTCACTTCCTAGCCCTTACCACTTTTTTGTCTTGGAATTGATACTTAGTATCAATTCTAAGAGAAGGTATGGGTTTTAAAAAGAAAGTCACAATGGCTATTAATGTAAGGCTAATAAATTTACATTTTACCCCAGGCAATGGGAAAATCATAAAATGTTTTTGAGCATGGGAATGATGAACAATCTGTGCCTTGTGAAGATTATTATGACAGTTGAGTGAAGTAGGGCGGTGGCAATAAGACGAAATGAGACCCTGTGAAGGTAAATTTGATAAGAGATAGCTACTGATAGATAGGCTGACGGGAAATAAAGTTGAGGGAAGGGTCAAGGATGACTTTGAGATCATGAGGTCCCATAAGTGGGAAGAATAGAAATCTTTCAACAGAAATAAGAAGGAGCTAGATTAGGGGATAAGATAATGAGTTGTGTATGTTTTCTTGACATTCAAGAAGAGATAATATAGCTGCAGATCAGCAATGTGTGACTAAAGCCCAGGAGTGAGATGAGGGCTATATATACATAGAAATGAGAATCAGTTGTATATTGATGATACTTTGAATATTTGGGAGCTGAAGATATTGTTAAGTATAGAGAGAGAAGAAAAGAAGGTTCAGGACAGATCTTTGGGGACTACCCATGGCAGGATGGAAGATATTCTTACAAGAGTCACATTAACTGAGAGAGAAATCTGGGGAAATAAAGTACTTGACAGCATCAACTCCCCTCTCCTCCCAAAAAGGCAGAGAGGTCCAGGAGGATGAGGACTGAGAGAGAGCTGGTTTAGATTTAACAGTTACCTGGTAACCTGCTGTGGGGTGGGCCAGCCTCCCACATGGGATGGGGTCTTGGAGGTGGGACAGTATCGGCAGAATGATGGATGGGACACAGCTTTCACATTCAACTCGCAGCACAGGTTTCACAGGATAAACTGCTCCACCTTGGCTGAGGCCTGGCTTTATTTTATACCCTCATGATCACACACTACT
Organism: Monodelphis domestica; assembly: GCF_027887165.1. Taxonomy (NCBI): domain Eukaryota; kingdom Metazoa; phylum Chordata; class Mammalia; order Didelphimorphia; family Didelphidae; genus Monodelphis; species Monodelphis domestica. The sequence continues at coordinate 502,992,695 of NC_077227.1, forward strand.
TGGCAAACATTCTCAACATACATTTTTCCATAGAACCTAACAACAGACAGGAAGCCTAGGGAGATAGTCCATGAAACATTGTTGCTAAATGCAGGGTAGTCAGAGGGTAGAATCAACATGACCCAGATATAGGTTGGGGAATTCAGAGCACAGATTTGCCAGAAGTTTTTATGCTTAGAAAAGAGGGTCCTAAGTGGGTATTTAAGAATCCTTATATTTAAATTTGTAAGTGGGATCTCCTGGTAATATACTGGATAGACAGAATGGGACATCTGTAGTAACCCTGCAAGCATGTTGCTCACATCTATTTTTCCTGGGGCTAAGTAAGAATAATAATCATAACAATTTCAAAAATATGGGGATGTTAATAAGGAAAGGCACTTAGGGGGGTTTCAGTGGGTGTTTCCATCCTTCCTGGGTGCTGCTTTGCAGTCCCTGGTTTCTGCATGTGCTGTCAAACAGCGTGGTCTTTGATGGCTCCCAGCAGTAACCCAGGAGAGATCAGTTTCTGTTGTGTGGTAGGCCAAAAGTCAGATCAGAAAAAGTTAATTATTAGGGGGTAAAGGAAGTGAAGGTAGCAAATACAGATAATTCTTTCTAGGAATTTGACAGTGAAAAGGAAATACAATTTAAGATGACAGACTGAGGAGAGAGCAGTCAAGTGAAGGCTAAAATCATAAGTATATTTTGTGGGTTAGGGGCAAGAGGGTTTCTTGCCTATACAAGGGGATTCTGAAGATCAGAGAGGGAATGATTCCTGGGATCAAGCTCCTGGAAGAAAAGGAAGGAGATCAAGCCAAGGGAGCAGAGAGAGGAGTAGGCAAAAAAAGTCAACTTTTCTTCAGAAATGGGGTAATAAAGGAGGAAGGCTAAGGGAAGGATTCTGAAAAAGCTCCAAAAGAGGGAACTCATAGTGTATGACCTTTATTAGGACACCTGTTGAGAATAAAGGGGAAAGAGGGCAGCTGTTTGGGGCTTGAGGAAATGAGGAAAAGTGATATAATCCCAGGGAGTAGTATTGAGAATCTACAAAGGAGAAAAAAAGTTTTGCAATGCAGCAGTGAAGGCCCAGTTGAGATGAGAGGATATATATTTGTAGCAGATCCAGACAAGATGGTGGTGTGGCAACCTTAAATAGCATTTGGCTTGAGATTAGAAAAATTGAAAGCAGATGGTAGAGGTGATTGAGAGGGTGAGGGTTTGAAGGGAAGTACAGGGTTTGAAGAGCTCTAAATGACAGAGAACTCTATATAAAGTATCTCAAAGTTATGGCTTAAAACTCTAGGAGGCATTTTGGGACACTGCATTTAATCATGTAATAGGGAGCCACTAGAGTTTATTTAGAAGGGGTATAATATGCAAAGACTCTTAAATGACAGGCTAATGAATCTTCATTTATCTTATATGCAATGAGGAATCACTTTGCATTCTAGGAAAATCACTTTGGCTCCTGGATGAACGATGGGCTGGATTAGGGAAACCAGTTTAAAAGGCTACTGCAATAGCCTAGGTGAGAAGGTGGTTAGTGTGAATCTTAAAATTTCTCAGACTTGTGAATCTTAAAAATTCTCAGACTCTATCTTAGAACATTTTTGGTTAAGTCTGCTATCCCCTTATTTTTCAATGAAGGTACTTAGTCAGGAATGTAGGTGGGAACTCTAACATTACTCCACCCATACTTAGGCATACTTTAGGGGAAGATAAAGTTGTAAACTCCTGATTGAACAATGAAAAGTCCCCAACCCATACTTAAAGTGAAGCAAGAACCCTTAAGCTAGGTCTATTTTTAGATATAATACAAAGGGGTGCTAAGTACTTATGAAGATCAAATCAGGCAACTTGCAAAGGACAAGATTAGTCTACTCAGGTGTGAATTACTCAAAAGTTTTAGTCTACTCAGGTGTGAATTAAGAATGGTCAGTCCTTTGGAAAACATCTACTGTGATTGGTAGACATAGAAATTTAGGGGAGGTGACATAGGAGAAAATTTTCTTTAAAAGGAAGGGGTTTAGGCTTCTGGAAAGTTCAGCTTTGGAGCTGAATTGGAGGTCAGGAGTCAGAGGAGGCTGCTGGGGCTCTGAACTGAATGCAGCTTCCTGAGCTAAACTGGAGGGTCTCTCTGAACACTAGAATTTTGCTTGGAACAAAATCTTGTGGTGAGTTGATAAAAGATTGACTAGTCTCTCTCTTAAGGCTAAGGCCTAGGCCATGTTGGCCTAGGCCCTTCATATTATATTTCTCTTATTCTCTCTCCTTTTTCTTAATTCCTTCATTTGTATTAATTAAAATCTCCACAAAACCCAGCTGACTTGGGTATATTTAATATTTGGGAATTTTTCCCATAGCGACCACTTATTTTAATATAAATTCAAGACACTAAAAACTATCTTTACAGTTTTGGAAATTCAAAGTCTTGAAACCCACATTTTTGCAGTCACAGTTTATGGCAGCCACTCTTTTGTCTGTAACATTAGTGGCTGTGTGAATGAAGAAAAGATGACTTATATGAAATCCTGGGAAGGTAGAATTGATAACATGTGAGATGATACCAAGGTGGTGAGTCTAAGTGATCAGGATGGTGGTGTCCTTGACAGTAATGAGGAGGCCATAATAAGGGAGTACTGGAAGGGATCACAGTGGCCAACTAATCCAATCCATACATAAAAAGAATCTCTTTTATAATATAAAGACTACATACATGGATAGAATGAACCGCAGAGGAAGAGAGGTTATTGAATAATAACGATAGTGGAAGACTCTGCAAGTAGTAGTGGAGTAAAGAATATATCCGTTTGTCTGAGATTTGCATATCATAGGATTGTAGGATCAAAAGATCCTTAGAGCAAAATCTAAATGGCTTCCCCTGATTCAGTCCATGTTACCAGGATGTGATTTTTTTGGTTAATATATAATATGATTTGTAAATTATATGCCTTTGATTTTGGGAAGGTTTTGTACACGACTTCTAGATTCCCCTTTGTGATCTTATATATTGCCTTTGCTACTTTAGACTAGTTACTTATAAACTTACTCAGTATACTAACTAGAAGAGGAGATGTGGTAAGGGGGACCAGAACAAGATATAATTTTAACAGAAAAAGGCAGCTAGAGTTTTGTGATTGAAAGTCAGCAGACTGGGGCAGGATGGGTAGATTTTTTTTCCCCCCAGGATGGGTAGATTTGAGAATCATCAACATAGAATTGGTAATACATGGGAGCGGATGAGGTCATCAAATAGTATAAAGGGACTAGATCCAGGATAGAACCCCGAGGGACACCTACAATTAGAGGGTGTGACTTGGCAGAGGATCCAGCAAAGGAGACAAAGAAGGAGCAGTCAGATAGGTAGGAAGAAAATCAGAAGAGATTGGTGTCCTGAAAAGCTAGTATTAAGGAGGAGAGAATGATCAACAGAGTCAAAGGCCACAAAGAAATTAAAGAGACTGAAAAGGACTATTAAACTCAGATGACCCCTACTGAAATACTCAAGATAATTTTTACATAAGTTTTCTAGCAATCTTAAAGTTCTGAATCTTGCTATTTTCCAAAGGAAAAAAATCCCCAGAAAACAAATAATGGTTTAAATGAAAACTCTACTGAATTTTGAGCAGAAATTATGTGGATAAGATATAGTTGAAGATGCACCTGGGACAGTACAGTGAAAAGAACATGGATATTTGATTATGGAAGAATAACAATTTCTCTGGGCTTCAGTTTCCTAATCTGTAAAATAAGGATAACAACAGTTGAATTACCAACTTCTCAGAGGTGTGAAGAAATAATTTTGTAACTTTTAAGAATCTCATATTTTGTCACAATTGCTTATTATTTTTAACTTGGGAAGCCAGCTGTGATGTGGAATAAAAAGGCCACTGGATTTAGAATCAGAAGACCAGTATGTATGTACATAATGACCTCAACTATAAAATGAAGTAAAATATGGTAGGTTGAAAAGCATGAACACTATTGACTAGTGTCATATTACTGAAACAAATTTATACCATAGAGCAAATAGAGGAGTAAAGGGGTGAGTGCATATGTATTAGGACTAGAGATAAACGGAACAGTTTCTGTTATATTTTGAAAATTTAACTACATCCTAGGAAGACTTTCTCTGGAAAACACAATGAAAGATACTGAAGGCACTGAAATAAGCTACATTCTAATACTTTTTCTATAATAAGTTTTTATTGATAACATTATTATTTTGATATATTACTTTCAAAACAACTTCCCCATCATAATTTTTTCATAAAAATAGTTAAGCAAAATCAACTAATGGAAGGATTTTGACAATACCTCACTTTCTGTTCTTGTAGTTTACTGTTTGGCAGAAACAATACATTTTACATTAAAAAAAAAGTTTAAAACCAACACTGTCCATTCTTCCTGTCCGGAGTTTTGCCAACTTCATTTACACTGTTGTAGTCAAGTATTTTTTCTCTTTGTTCTATTTTCTTCATTTCTCATTAGTTTGTGTATCTTCCCATGTTTCTTTAAATTCTTCATAATTATGGTATTATCAAACATATTCATCTCATAATTTTTTCAGTCACTCCCCAATTGTTAGTTTATAGCTTTTTACCATACAAAGGCAAATATCCTATTTGAATCTTTATCAAGAAATAGATATTCCAACCTACCCATTTCTTTTAGTTAAAATCCAAGAGGAGATTTGGCAAATTGAAGTATAACTTGCTACTGCTGACTGTTTCAAAAGTAATAGCTATAAGTATATCTTAAGGATTTAATATTTGTTTGCCTTGATCCAAATTCAGGAGCAATAGGGATTTTTACTCAAAGTAGTCACATCACATTTGAAATTTATGATTTTACCCTACCTTGTTTTGGGGTTTGACAAATAAAATAAAAGTTTAGGCACATGGTAAAATTTCCTAAGACAGGAGAAAAAGTTACAAGGAACAATTGCTCATGCAAGAAACCCCCCTATTTTTCAAGAAAAGAAGCAAAGATGAAAAATATTATTATAAAAAAGGGCATGCAATTTCTACTATTAAAACTGGGGGGGTGGATACATTTTTCCTTTGCTCTCAAGGGTTAAATTGTATAAAAGTTCCTGAAGGTCACATTTAAGCAACTCCTCACATTGTTATCATCATCGCAGGATGCTGTTGACTGAATTTTAAGTTCAGGGTCAGCATCTCAAAGAAAAATTGTGTTCTTATGGAAATTATTATATTTGAAAATGCACACATGGGCACTGCCTCCTTATCGCTAGAGCCATGGTGGTTCCATTAGTCTTTGTTGTTCTCTAGCTTACCTCATCTTGGGTTTTTGGGCTCTCAACTCAGAGGACAGAACTGAATTCAGCAGAGATGATCTAGCTACTATTTAACTTCAACCCAACCCAGTCAGGATGTACACCAAAACAGGAAAAGCATGTAAAGAATGAACTGCAGATCAAAATACAGGAAAGAAATTATATATCCAATAATTGGAGAATGGCTGTGTACATAAGGTAATTTACTATTAATAAGACATTAAGGTATCACGAAAATGATAACTACGACTACATGGAAAGAGACTTGTATAAAGTAATGAAAAGTGAAAGCCACAGAACCAGAACAGCAAATATAGGCTTTGACTGTATTTTTAAATGACAAACACATCAAAAGAGAAGTAACTTGGATTCACCCATTGAAAATATATATCTTACAGACTATATATGGTTCATCTCTAAAGTTCTATCTTGGAATTCTAAATATTTTACAGAACTATTAGTAAGTCAGTTAAGCATGTAACTGCTTACTATATACTAGGCATGGTGGTAAATGCTGAGGATATATGTATATATGAAAACCAATTCCTGACCTCTAGGAGTTCACAATATGATGGGAAAGATAACATGTAAATAATCAGGCACATACAAGGTATATATAGAATAGAAGGAAGGTAATCTCAAAGGAAAGGCATTAGCAGTTGCAGGGACCAGGAAAAGGCTCCTATAGATGGGATTTGAGCTTTGTCTTGAAGGAAGAGAAACTAAGAAGTGGAGATGAGGATACAGAGCATTTCAGGTATAGGGGACAGAATGTCATACTTGAGGAACAATAAGAAGGTAGTTTGGAAAATGAACATCAAATTGCGATATCTGTTGTTTCACTATAGCACCCTCAAAAAAATTGATTTTAAAGGCTGAAACAGTTTCTCCCCCCAGGCTATGAAACAGGGCTGGATCCTCCCCTCCTTGTAATTTAGATCCTGAAAGGATAACAGGACTTAGAGCAGAGCAGGGCTGAGAAGTCACTTGACCTATCTGAGAAGTTAGGTAATGAAATCAGCAAGCTCTAGCACCATTTTGGACTAGTGACACAGCCACATGTTGGGGAGGAAAAGGTTCTGTTGGCATCCTTAAGACATGCCTCTTCCAGTGATGAAGTAATGAGGAAGAAGTTGGAATTCCCAAGTTCACTTTCTTACTGGCAATTTATCCATCAGAGACATGTTGGGATGTCTAGGCGAGGAAATAAGTTATGAGGTCACAAGAAGTGAGATGCCCAGGAGATTCCTGGCCACTCAGGCTCTTTTGCCCCGCTTGCCCTCTTTGATGCCAGTTCAGTTTATGGAGGGAGTCTACTGGCTAGTTTAGATTTTCTTGAGCCACAATGATTAATAAATTAACTTAAAATCAAGTAGTACTGTCTCTCAAGAATTTAAATTGTTACAAAGGTATCTATGTCTCTGGATTAGAGTATGTGGAATTAAGGACAAAAAGGAATAAAGCTGAAAAAAGACTAAGAAGGTATAAGGGTAAGGTTATGAAAACTTCTAAAAGCTAAAGAGATGATTTAATATTTGATCTGTGGAGTTTTTTGAGTAGTAGAGTCACATGGTCGGACCTGCTAGGAAGATGATTGCAGGGAAACTATTAGGATACTGTAATATTTCCAAGGAGAGATGATGAGGTCCTAAACTAAGATGGTGGTTATTATGTGAGTGGAAAGTAGCCTATATAAGAGATGTCACAGGGAAAGAAATCATGAGATTTAGCAACAAATTGTATATGTGGGATAAATAAGCATAAGGAGTCAAAGGTGACACTGAAGTTGCAACTCTAGGTGACTGAGTGGATGGCAGTGCTGTTGAGAGTGACAGGGAAATTCAAAAGATGAAAGGGCTTTAGGGAAAATTTAAGAAGTTATTTATGCATGATGAATTTAGAGTTGTATATGGGGTATCTAGTTTGAAATATTAAAAAAAAATAATTTGAGACTAGAACTCAGGAAAGAGGTTAGGTCTGGGTATACAAATCTGGGAATCATCAAGTGATACATACGCTATAGAGGAAAAAGATAAGAAAGCCTGAGATAGAAACTTGGGAAACACCCATATTTAGTGGACATGGTCTGGATGAACCTTTTCCTCCTCAACATGTGGCTGTGTCACTGTAGTCCAAAATGGTGCTAGAGCTTGCTGATTTCATTACCTAACTTCTCAGATAGGTCAAGTGACTTCTCAGCCCTGCTCTGCTCTAAGTCCTGTTATCCTTTCAGGATCTAAATTACAAGGAGGGGAGGATCCAGCCCTGTTTCATAGCCTGGGGGGAGAAACTGTTTCAGCCTTTAAAATCAATTTTTTTGAGAGTGCTATAGTGAAACAACAGATATCGCAATTTGATGTTCATTTTCCCTACCTTCTTATTGTTCCTCAAGTATGACATTCTATCTCCTATCTCCATGACTTTGCACTGATTGTCCCCCATACCTGAAATGCTCTGTGTCCTCATCTCCATCTCTTAGTTCCTCTTCCTGAATGAAGAGAGACTGAAAAGGAGCAGTCCGAAAAGAGCAGTGCCACAAAAACAAAAAGCGGGCGACGGTAAGTGTCAAAAGCTGCAAGGAGGGCAAGAAGGGTCAGGATTGAGAAAAGGTCTTTAGATTTGTCAAATAAGAGATCACTGGCATTTTGGAGAGCAGTTTCAGTTGAATGATGAGCTCAGAAGCAATATTACAAAGGGTTTAGGATTGAGTGAAAGGAGAGGAGACAGCTAGCAGAGATTATTTTCTCAAATAGTTTAATCAGGAAAGGGAGGAGAGATACAGGTCAATGGCTATCAGGGAGGTTAGATGAGGGAGAAATGGTCTTGTTTGTAAATAGCAGAAAAAGAGTCAGTAGACAGAGACTAAAGATTGGGGATGAAATAATACAGTGAAGTGGGCAGCAGGGGATTGACAGGCCTAAACATAGGATGTCCTGGGTTCAAATCTAACCTCAGGCACTTCCTAGCTGTGTGACCCTGGGCAAATCACTTAATCCCCATTGCCTGGCCCTTACCTCTCTTCTACCTCGGAACCAAAACACAGTATTGATTCTAAGATGGAAGGTATGGGTTTAAAAAAATACAGATGAAAAAAATAATTGTTCACAACTAATAACAATATTAAAGATGTTCTCTTCACAATACAGATAGGTGTTAGTTTAAAGAAGTAATTGCTATTATTCAACAGGTTCTTCATCTTTTCAGGCTTCTGTAAACTAATATCAGCAAACACTTAAAAAAAAAAATTAGTCCAAAAAGCAGAAGTCTAGTTACAAGAAGGCTTTGCCTTTATAACATTTCACTTGATCATCCTAAAAAGGAAGCCTGTATTATATTTTAAAAGCTAAGCACTAGAGTTTTGTATTGTTTTATAACTGAACAACCAAACTTTTTAAAGCTTTGGAATTATCTGACTGAGCCAAAAAATTTCAAAAGTTTCTGTTCCAGTGAATAATTTATGGGAACAACAAACATTGTGGGTATGTATGTACGTATATAGTGGAAGAGAAGCAAAATTCATACTTACTGATCCCTTTTCCATCACTCTGTTAAGCATGACAACTCCTCGGCTTTTCTGTTCCCAAACCATCTCCCAAAAGTGGCCACACGTGTTAGGCAGAGGGCCCTGTGTAAAGACAGACTTGAAAAATTAATTTCATCTTTCTAAATGATTAACTGTTATGATATGTTTTATTTGATAAACATTATGTTTATCAAATCAAAATTTGATTTTGACAAAAAGACAAAATAAAATGTTTTATTTGATAAACATTAAAATATAAAAGAAATGTAGATATAAAGATAAGACACCCTTTCAATGATTTCAACATTGCATTATACTTAGAAATTTTTTCTTTTAAGGTCCCAGAATTCAATATCTATAATTCTATTTTTAACTTTAATAATAAAGTTATTTTAGCACTGATTTGGAGAAATGATCAATTTAACAGAGAAAACTTTTTGATTCACTGTTTGAAAATACCACCTGGTACCAAGTATGTTCAAGAGAACCACCCTAAGGGTATATGGGAACTGGGACATTGTGGTGAGGAGGGGAGGGGGAAGGAGAGTTAAGGCTCTTAGCATTTTTACACAGATGAAATGAGACTAAAATAGACATTAAGATAATCTTGAACAGTGAAATCAGGGGTCTATTATCTACTGTGTGCCAGGCATTGTGGATGATGATAATAATAGTCAATATGTCATTACTTATGCTGTATCAAGTACACAGCACTTTACAAATATTCTCTCATTTGATACTCACAACAACCTAGGGAAATGGGTACTATTATTAGGAAAGTGCTATTGAGGAAAATGAGGTAAATGAAGTTAAAATGGCCTGCCCCACTATGAAGAATCTGGGGAATTTGAACTGAGGTCTTCCTGACTTCAAGCTCAGGGCTCTATCCACTACATCACTTAGTTGCTTCACTAAGGATTATATTGAGGATACGAATACAAAATTGCAGTAGATGTTTTGAAGAGGAAAAGCCCCAACAGTCTCAAGGGAAAAGATCACAGAAGGGTAATATGGAACTGTTTACCATATTAAAAGGGATACACAGTGAAGGTGGATTTTGGGGTGGCAGCAAGAAGACAGCAAGATTATTGCCCTCGAAGAGCTTATCTCACTTCAATTGCTCTGGTAATGACAGAAGAGCAGGGAGGGTGGGTTATAAGCTTCATGTCCTTTTTTTTGTGCCAGCTGGTGACAGCATCTTCTCCACTGGCTACCATAAGTAGTTATGCAATTACAGACAATTGGTCCCTATAGCAGAACCCCTCCAAAGCATAGGCCTGAGGGAATCACCATTATTTTTGTACCGTGAAGCTTGGCTTTGGACTAAGATAGTAGACATGTAGCCTAACATAGGCTCCAATCATTAAGAGAAGTTTACTGTAACAGAACTTCGTGTCTAAGATGCATTTTTTCTATCTATTCTCATTAAGTTCTTCAACCTGATTCCTATCCCTAATACTCTACTGAAGTTACTTAGTTACTTTCCTGAATATTAATAACCTCTTTATTGCCACATCAAATTGCATTTTCTCCATTTTATTCTCTTGGAGTTTTCGCTTGAATTTGACACTGTTTACTTAAAAATTCTTCAAAATCTTTTTCCATGGCTTCATCATAATAGACTACCTTGTTTCCTTTTCCTTTCTCTGACTGCTCCACTCTGTCTCTTCTGCTTGTTCCCTAATTGTGGGCATTCCCCCAAAGGTCAATTTTCAAAAATGGCACCTATTTTCCATCCTAAGGATTCTAAGACTGATTGCACTTAAGACTTAAGAGATCACTGATAGAGTTTCACTAGAATGTTGGGCCAAAAGTTAAGATTACTTGAGGCTGATAAATGAATAGGTCGTGAGGGAATGGAGGTGGCAAGTATTGGCAATTATTTCTAGAAGAACTACAGGATAACTTTTTTTTTCAATTATATACAGAAACAGTTTTTTAACAATTGTGTTCTGACATTTTGTGACCCTGATTCTCTCCCTCTTTTCCCTCCCCCCCTTCCTGAAATGGTAAAGGATCTGATGTTATATCAGTGCTGACATGGAATATATATTTCTATAATCTATAGGACAACTTCTTGAGGAGATGGCACAGAGTTGATTAAAAGTTTAAGGATGAGGCAACAATTGGCATGATTAGAGTCCAAGAATGAGTCAGCAGACTTGAGGGAGAGCAATGGAATCAAGAGACAAGTTGAAGGGTTAGCCTTGACAAAGAAAGGGTCATCTCTTCTTCAGAGACTAAAGGCAAAAAAGAGAAGACAGGTGAAGATGAAGAGCATTCTGAGGTGAATGAGGATATGAAGCAATGTCATCTACCAAAAGACAGAGGAGTGTGGGTGATACTAGGAACCTGAAGGCAGTAATTTCAAATAGTGTCTACAGCATGTGATAGCTTGTTAAACAAGGGAACAAAAAATGACCACACTGCAACAATGAGGGCCCAGATGAAATGAGAACATTATTTCATACTGGACCCAGCTGTGTACAATTATATGCATGTGGTTGTGTGACCTCAAATGGCACTCAACAGCACAGGCATAGAAGTGATGAAGGGAGATGGTGGTCATGGTCCAGGCATAATAATGATAGAGCTGAAGTACACAGGACAGAGGAGCAAGAGATTCAAAAGTGAATAGGCAGAGTTAGACTAATTAACTATCAGGTCAAACAAGACTAAAGAAAGAGAGTAAAGCCAGGGTAGAGAGAATGGAGGATTCTAAAGGTTTTGATAGGGACAAAAAAAAAAAACAGGTTAAGATAAGTGAGGTAGAAGGAGATAGTAGAGAAGATGATTTGATGAAAAGAGAATTTCAGGTTGCAGGAAGTGGTAGTTTGAATGGTGATGAAATCTAAGGTATAACCACCTGTGGGTGACTCAGGTAGAGTGAAAATATGTCACTGGAATTGAAGAATGACAAACTAGGACTCTAGGATGTTCAGAGAATATCAAGATGAATTATGAAGTCATAAAGTGTGAGATGAAGGCTAGTGTATGATAATAATAGTGATATCTAGCATTTAGATGGTCGTTTAAAGTTTGCAAATGTGAAGATAGGATTAACTCTCCCCAAGCCTATTTTTAAATTAGTCAACAAAAATTGAAAACACTCCTACTTAACACTAAGTAGGGGAGGTCCCCAATCCACTTGCTAAAAGTGGGTGTCAACTCCAAAAGCGACTAACTGCCCCCTGAACACTAAGCAAATTTAAAAACTGCAATTGGCTCCTGTAAAGTGGAGGAAGGGACAGGAAGCGACATGGGAAAAGGAGTATAAAAGTCCTGCACTTCCTGTCCAACGGGATCTTCGAGTTATGACTTGGGACTTCGATCTGGGACTCTGGCTCTTGGCCTGTTTCTGGTAAGATCTTCTCCTTTGGAACTTTGCTTGAGTGAGTGAGAAGCTGACTCTCCTTTCCAGGCTTCTGGAGAGATTAGTTCCAGAGGAGGCCACATGGGTGGAACCCCTGTTTAATTCATGACCGGATCCTCTGGCTGAGGATTAACAAGTCCTCCCAGGCTGACCCAGGAACTGGAACAACATTTAGGGTGATAGGGCTAGATAGCTTCTCTACTCTCTTTTATATTTCTCTACTTTCACTCCTTCCACCTTTTTGTAAATAAAACTACTAAAAGTCATTTTGGCTTGAGTTATAATATTTTTAAATCAGCGACCACAGTATTATCTTAAAATTCTCTTATGTTTAGTCAAACCCTTAATTTTAATTCCTTACACAAAACTCCATACATATTATCTTATGTGGTATAAGATAAATGAACCAGGTACTGACTTCTGTGAGAGAGGGAAAATAAAGGATCTAGATAGGATGATATAAATTGATGAAGTGAACCTGAAAGGAGGATATTGCAAAGGGAAAGCATATCAACTTCTATAGGCCCAGGTCTCTGGGAGAATAAGAGAAAAGCCATCAACACTAGATGGAATGACCAGGTAGTGGTCATATATGAGGCATCTTCTAGACAGAAAGTCCAGTTTTCATGATAGTGAAAAGAGGGAAAAAGTTTAAGAAGGTTGGGTAAATTTTAGTAGGTATTACTTTCATGTCTGGACTACATGGCCACTGAGGTTCTTTAGTTTTCAAATTCTGTGATTCTATTAAGGGATCTAGGATGAAGGAAAATTTGCTAATCAAAGGTGGAGATTCTAGTGGAAGGGGAGAGTAGAGGAAGAAAATAAAAATAACTATAATACGAGGGAGAGTTGGGTAACTATCTAAGAGGGAGAAAAGTTCCAAATAAATGTTAAGAAATTTGAGGAGTGATAGAGAAATTTTCATGGTACCTATAATGATTATACACAAAGTAAAGAGAAACTCTACATTTGGAAGGGACTAATTCATGGGAGACATCACACCCAAACATTATAAATACAAATATTAAGTGTCTATTGTACAAGCAGAATATTGTGCTAGAAAATGAGGAAGCTACAAAATTGAGGCATAGTTCCTATTCCACGAAACTTAAAGAATATAATAAAGTAAGAAAGTTCCAAAAGAATGATTATATGCTACATGATAAATAGCCCAAAAGGGCATACAGTGGTCCCTCGCCATATAGCAGTTCACTTATTGCAGTGTCTATATCAGGAAGTTACACTTATCGTGGCACACTACTGGCTGATGGAATGAAAGGCAACCAACCACAACATTGTGTTTTGTATCCTGGGTGCTGATTGGTTCAGTGACTGTAGGTTAATAAGAATGTGGAAAAAGTTTATGAGAGTGGGAGGTGGGAAGGGTTTATAAAGCCTTAAAATATATGTAAATAATAAAATAAATATAATGTTGCTACTTTGCAGATTTTCACCTATCATGGGGTCCCTGGAACATAACTCCCGCAATAGGTAAGAGATCACTATAAAATAAGTGTTTCCTGTAGTCTCAGGGGATAGTTACTATTAGCTAGAACAGATGATGGCTGGAAAGGATGAGAAAAAATTACTTAGAGTAAATGGTATTTGAACTGTACTTTAATTAAGAACTTTAGCAAAGTTGCAGAATGCAAAATAAACTCATATAAATCATCAGTATTTCTATATATTTCTAACAAAGCCTAGCAGCAAGAGATAGAAAGAGAAAGTCCATTTAAAATAACTGTAGACAATGAATTGGGCTTTTAGAAGATGAGCAGGTGCTCAAGAATTAAGAATGGGGAAGGAGGACATTCTGGGAATGGGAAATTGCATAGGCAAAAGAGGCATGAGTACAAATTTGGAGGAAGAGTTGTTTACTTTGCCTGAATAGTAGAGTACAAGGAAGAGAATAATTAAAATAAAATTTTAAAATAAAATTTTAATCTTTATTTTTATATTCCCTAAATTTCTCCCTTTATTTTTACTATTTTCTGAAACATTTCATAAAACAGATAAACAACAACAACAACAATGGGGGCAGCTGGGGAGCTCAGTGGATTGAGAGTCAGGCCTAGAGACAGGAGGTCCTAGGTTCAAATCTGGCTTCAGACACTTCCTAGCTATGTGACCCTGGGCAAGTCACTTAACCTCCATTGCCTGGCCCTTACCATTCTTCTGTCTCAGAGCCAATACATAGTTATTGATTCTAAGGTGGAAGGTAAGGGTTTAAAAAAAAAGAGAGAGAGAAAATCAGCAAAATTGATCAATACACTGAAAAAAGATATACTATGTTTCACACTCATAGACTCCCCACCTCTGATGAAGGTTCTTCTTATATTTTTTCTTTGGGGCCATTTTTATTCTTTGTAAATTTTCTACTATTAATTTGATTGTTTTGTACTGATGGTTCTTTACAACTTGCATTGCTATAGTCACTATATATACTGATTTTATTTTAGCTCTACTTACTTCACTTTGCGTTAGTGGATAGATGTTAGTCTTTCCATTCTTTTCTGTATTCTTCACATTCCTCATCATTTTATAGCATATTAATACCCCATTATATTCATTTATCAATACTTATTTATTTATCCCTCGATCAACAGGTATCGACTTGGTTTCTGGTCTTTTGCCATCTCAAAAAGAACAGTTATGAATATTTTGGTGTATATGGGGCCTTTCTTTTAATTAGTGGCCTCCTAGTGGTACATGTTGTAATCTCTGGATGAAACATTAGATACTTCGTCCCTGCTTACGTAATTCCAAAATGCTTTCCAATAGTCACATTAATTCACAGCTCTACCAACAATACATTAGTGTGTCTATCTTTATAAAACCGGATGGATATAATTTCGAATGAATTTAACAAGTATTTATTAGGCACTTATGTGCAAGGCTGTGAAACATGACTCTTGGTAAAATCTTCCTCAGGTGTCTCAATGTGGTATGGAAGTAAGTCTGGATTTCTGAAGGTTACAGCAGCAGGATGTAAACATTCAAAAGTTCTACTAACTTCCAAAGGTAGTGAATATAAGTCTGGAAGAGATTCTGTGTTCACATCTCTGAGGTTTAGCCTAGGAAAGCTTGGTGAAGGTCATCCTTCTAGGTCATAAGGTGAAAAAATTTCAATATATCAATATCAATTCATAAAGCCCACTTCTTAAGTTATAGTAGGAGGCTGTAATATAGAAGCAACAACTACATGGACAAAAAATTAGATTCCCCAAAGACACCAAGCAGGGCACCAGGAATACAAAGACAAAATGAAATTATTCTTCCCATTAAAGAACTTAAAATTCTGCTGAGAAAAGGCTGAAAAATCAGGAGGGGGCTACAGTTTATAGAGGGCCTTGAATAAGTGGAATAGGAATGTAAAACTGTACTAGACAGTGGCAAAAGAGAGCCACTGAAGATCCTTCAGCAGAGATATATAGTCTGCAGATGGCTGTAGATATAAACCTGGAGAGAGGTTTATTTGTAATTATTTGTAAGAAACTACAAGAGTAAATGAGAAAGAAGAGTGAGAAGAGAGGAAGGAAGGAGAGGAGAGAAGAAGAGTCTGGAATAAGATAAGGAGTTAGTGAGACAAGAATGATTAGAAAAGAGGGAAATCTTGAACAAATGTAGATTTTTTGAAGCCAAGAAATGACAGATTATGTAGGCAGATGGAGAGAATGCTCAATAGTGCCAAAACCTAGAGTCAAGAAGATGAAGCTCTGGAAAACAAAAATTACTTTGTTAATTAGTAAGTCAGCAGTGACTTTTAATACTTTCAGGGGAAACTGAAAACTTATTTAAGGAGAAAAGATGAAGGAAAGAAGAGCAAGGCCTAGAAGAGGCAGGAGAGAACAGAATCAAGGAAATCTCCCTTCTGTTACTAGAAGACAAGAAGAAAAAAACAGTAGTGAATATGAGGCACATTGCCTTTAATTGCCTTCATTTTCTTTATATGTATCCTAAAAGGAATCTACAAATCAACCATTTCTGACTTTTTTCCAAGGGATAACCTATTTCTCCTAGTTTAACTTTATATTGCCCAAATTCCTGTCCAGATGTCTCATTCTTGGCAGGAATCTTATCTTATCGCCATTCTTTCTAATATTATACTTATTTGCCCTTTCTAGCCTAAACTAACCCTTCCTTTGGGCCTTTTAGAGCCCTACTGTAAATTCTCTTGAGGTCCCATTGTCAAGGTCTTTATTCTGTTTTGATTCCACATCTGACAGCCCTCACTAGAACTGGCAACTCTTTTCCAACTTTCCCCATTCTTCAGGGTTTGGAAGACATTGCTGTACTCCAAGCTCTGCCATGCCATGTCTAGAACCTTAATCTGTTGGTATTACCCGAATGTGCTATTCTTTCATGATCCTTAACATAGTTATTACCAAACTCAATATTCTCTCACCTTTCTCTGACCTTAGCACATGGCTCATAGTTTTCTGTTCCACCTTCTCTTCTTCCCTAATAATTCCATAAATCAATATTTATATTAATGAGTTCTCTAGCATTCTATTTTCACAGGTCCTTCAATTTCTTAATACTTGTGAGCTTCCTCTACCAGCTATCTCTTGGGATGGGTCACACCTTTGACTTCAGCCCACCTCTAAAACTGAGAATTTGAAAAGGCTTTCTAATACTCTTTTCTATTTGATTCCCTTAATTTCCTTACTATTCAAACATGTTCTCTTCTATCTTCATGACCTTTAGTCTCTTGTACCATTCTTATTCTTCTAGTCTATTCAATTCTGCCTAGCTCTTTTCCCCTCCCCACCAAGTCTTGATCCTATAATCAGCTTTTTGAATAATGTTCTAGAATTCCATATTACCTTCATCTTTTGTCATTCTTGTTCTGCTAATCCTCAATTATTCTTATCCTTTATCTCTTCCACTCCTACAACTACATGGCTAACCTAATATTACTAAAAAAAAGTCCTGAAATCATGATTAGATCCACTAAAAATGTATGCTAACAACACCCACACCTGCCTCCTATTTTCTGTAGATGTTCCTCAATTTTCCTCCTCTACTCTTTTGAAACTTTCAATGTCCTCAGTAATTCTCTTTTGCTTTTTTCTAGTTTCAGAGGAAATGGTAGTTACTTTTGCCAAAGTTATTTAGCTCTTGTTCCTTACTTCACCCTGTCCTAGCAATCATTTTCCCCTCTTATGAATCATTTGTTTTTGCTTAACTGGTTCTTTTCCTGCAGTTTACAAACATGCTTGATCTCTCTTTATCTTACAAAACATTTCCTTAACCCTGACATTTCCTCACTACTAAACACTTACAAAGTAGCCCACATTCTGATTTTACTTTCTTAACATTCACTTACTTTTCCACTTCCTTGCAAAGTCATTTCCTCAACTTCTCTGTTCAGCATCTGAAACTTGACCATTGAGCTCCTTCCCCATACTGTTTTCCTATAGCTTTTTTGGTAAAAAGGACTTTTATTACTTAAAAAAAAAAAATCTTAGAATAGATACCAAGTATCAGTTCCAAAACAGAAGAATTGGAAGGGGTAGGGTAGGCAATGGGGATTAAGGGACTTGCCCACGGTCATACAACTAGTAAGTATCTGAGGAAAGATTTGAATCCAGGACCTCTCACCCCTAGGTCTGGCTCTCTAGCCACTGAGCCAACTAGGTGCTTTCTTTTAACTTGTATGACCACTGCCATCTTTTCCCTTTGCTAGTTCTTCTTCCTCTTTAACATGGGTGAACCAAGGCTCTGATTTTGGTTTTCCTTCCTCTCTAAAAATTCAGATGACTTCTAAATATATCTTTTAAACTCTTCTTTAGAACTAGGGTACCCCATTTTAGATGAGGTAAAGGTAGCCAGGGTTATGGGGGAAGTAGAACCCTTGAAGGATAGAATAGGTTTCTGGATCTTTCTAACAAGATGTCTCATTGGTACTTCAAATTCAACACAGCTAAAACAGAATTTCTTGCCTTCCTCCCCACTTTCAATTTTATGTTAAATTGTACCACTTTGTCACCTAGGTTCTTACAGTCTCCAGTGGGATGTGACAGCATGATAAAGAGAGGAATCTATCAGCTGTTTAAAGCATTTTCATACTCTCTTATACCCACTCCTTTCCTTCTACTTGCACTAGTCCTCATTCTACTACTTATAATAGATTTCTACCCATTCTCTCCAATCCATTTTTCACAATAATGCTCAAATAGTTTTGCTTCTGTAGCTTAAAAATTGCACTGAGACTTGGGACACTGTATATATGACATCTTTCCTCTTTATAAGAAGGTGAGCTCTTGGACAATGGAATCTATATAGGATGTACCTTTTAAATAAATACTTTACTTAATGAAATTGCTAAATTAAGTCAAGAACTTTAGAATTAAGAATGTAATATAATTAAAAGGGCAAAAATTTTGGAGTCTATTGCAACTTTACATGAGAATAGTAGAAATAAGAGAAAGAATGGTATATTACACAAAGGATGCTGGACTATGTCAAGGGATCAAAGTGCTAATCCAGCTCCACCACTTACTTTGTGACTTTAGCCAGATCATTTTCTTTTTCTGGGCCTCAGTTAACTGTTCCACAAAATCACAAGGTTGTATTAAGTTCTACAATCAAATTTCTCAGGTTAGTTATATAAGGGTTAAAATAGGGGTTTTGAAAAAAAGAGAGCAGCTTTTAATAACTAAAGTTTTAATGAGAATACAGTAGTTATAAATTAATATTATCCCTTTAAGCCAGAGAAAAACTTCTAACAGCTTTTAACAATTAACATTTTAGTTTTATTAAAATAGAGATAGTAAAAGAATATAGTAAGGAGGGAAATATAGGAAGGAGGTAGAGAAAGAAATTTTCCTAATGTCTATACTAGTTTTCCTAAAACTGCCTATAACTACTACCTAAAAGTGCCCATAAAAACCACCCCAGAAAGTTCCAACCCAATGAACCCAATCAGTATTTAATCCAACTCCAATAAGGTCTGTCAACGAAGACTAGTCACCTTCCAAAAAGTTCAAGGAAGGGAAAAAATCTTACAGCCCAAACCCCAAAAGGCAAAAAGCCCTTTAAAGGCTAAAGCCAAAAGCCATCTCAGTAAGCTCGGGTCCACCTTTATATTACAGCAATTAAATGCCAACCACCAACTAATCACCAACCCATACCACAAGCAACCAACCCCCAACGACCAACTCATGCCCAGTAGCCAACTTCCCCCGCAACTGCCAGCTCTAACTGTTAGCAACTGACAGAACTGAAAGCCTGACCAATTTCCACTAGGTCCCTTTTATAACCTACTCCTATTTCATTTCTTGTCTCTATGGTTGCTCCTTCCTATCACTGTGGGCTGGTTAATCCCTACACATCTCTATGGTAAGAGGACCTCCAGGTCTCTTGTTAAATTAAAAAAGGAATAAAGAATACCTTTTTATAGTTATCACTTAATGCTAACTACATGTATAGTAAAATTTTATTCATGGTTCTATGAGTTTTGTCTATAAGCTAGTACATGGCATTTCAATACTCTCTTCCATAAAGAGGTCATTTCCCAGGAAATTAATTACTTTTAAAAACAAGTTTAGAAAAAGCAAAGTGAAGTAAAACATAAGGAATAATGTTTTAAAATGCTGATTTGTACTTAGAAAAAATGTATTGATGAAAAAAGTTTTTTAAACAAAAATCTATTAAACTCTTACTATGTATAAGGTACTGTGCTAAATGCTTTATGGATATTTTATTTTTTCCTCACAACAACCGTGGGAGGTAGGTGCTAGTACAGTTCCATTTTATGGCTGAGAAAACTGAGTTCAACAAATGTGAAGGGCTATACAACTACTAAGTGTCTGAGGCCAAATTTGAACACAGGAGGTCTTTCTCACTCAAAGTCCCAGACTCTATCCCTTGCCTTGTCACTTGGATACTCCTGGACATCAGGAAGATTATATTCCAACACTAATGATCATGCTAAAGCAGAACTAGAAGTAACTTCAGTAGTCACCTACAATTCCATAATTTTATTGATGATGAAATTTAGGCCCAGAATGGTTAAAGAAAACAAGTGAAGAGAAAAAGAAAACAACAAAAAACAAACAGACAACTATTTTTTGACTATATTTTCATTTATTACCTGAGTGAGAATATAGCTTCTTTGGGCCTCTTCCATTTTTATCAGACTAGCATTTATATAATCATTATCTTCATGGTGTAGCTTAATTCGACTATGGTCAACTGTAAAGTAATCAGAACACAGTAAAATTAATTCAAGAAGAACTAGAATATAAATAATATGTGCACAAAGAGAATACTTCAATAAACATTTATTAGATACCTACTAGAAAGAGTATCTGAAGACAAAACAATGCAGGGAAAAGGTTCTGAATTTGGAATCAGAGGCTTTGGGCTCAAATTCTGGCTTTGTAATTTACTCTTTGTATGATCTTGGCCAAGACATGCCACTTCTTTGGACCTCAGTTTCTTCAACTGTAAAATGAAGGGGTTGGCCTAGAGACTTGCAGAGCCCCTTCTACTAGCCCTCTTTTGTCAGGAGCTGTGGTAAACTGAGTTAGGTGAAATGTCCTTCCTCTAACCCTGAGTGGTAACTCCCATGCTGTTCTTTTAATGTTTAAGATCCACTACTCAGCAACGGAGAATGAAACCATGTGCTTATTAGCTCTGGAATGATGGTGGCTCCATGAGATGAACTGTCTTCTATGTGTTTTAACAGACTGGACCCAGAGTCAGGTGATTTGGATTTGGACCCAGGCTCTTCTATTTTCTAAATTATGTAACTGTGACACTTCACATTTCTGATTCATCTGTGAGATAAGGAATCAATACTTATAATCCCTACCCCTCAGTCAAGGATGTTAAGAGGAAAAGGTTTTAGAAAGTTTAAAGCACTACAGACAGGTGAATTAGGTTTTTGTTTTTTTGCTTGATGAACATTTAAATTTTTTCCATAATTATTCATTTTTTAAATGAATAATCTTAAAGAACCAACCCCTCAAAACATATACCCAAATGAACAAGTGATAAATCATGTTTTCATCTGCATTCTACTCCCAACAGTTCTTTCTCTGGAAGTGGATAGTCATAAGTCCTTCAGAATTGTCCTGGATCGTTGTACTGCTACTAGAAGCCAAGTCTATCACATTTGACCATTCCACAATATTATTGTTACTGTGATAAAGTTCTCCTGGTTCTGGTTATTTCACTTTGCATCAGTTCATGTTGGTCTTTCCAGCTTTTTTCTGAAATCATCTTGTTCATAATTTCTTATAGCACAATAATATTCTATCACCATCATATACCACAATTTGTTTAGCCATTCCCCAATTGATGGGACATTCCATTACTTCTTGTGAATTATTTTTGAGAGAGTAGGGAAAGTAGTACCTGGCTTGGAAACAGAAGTGAGTTTGGGAGGGAAAGAAGGTCATGAAGACGAAAAGGTTTGAGAGTGGCAGTTTTTAAAAGATTACTTTATTTGTGGAAAGTTAGCTATGTCAAACTGTATAATACAGAGAATGTTCTTTAAGAAGATGGACAGAAAATTGACTAGAAGGCAACTATGAAGCACTAACCAATATTCTTCCTATATTCAGATTATAACATAGCAAAAACTTAAAAACCCTAAGGCACTTTTCTACTGTCTTAACTCTGAACATTTTGCAAATTTGAATCAGTGACCAAAAAAGAGAGCAATAAAATACAAAAGTATTTTTCTAGAGCACTGAAGAGTTTCTATAGTATTGAAGGGTAGGTCAGTTCTACAATTTCTACAATCCATTTAAGTTCTCCTCTTTTCTTCAATGGACTATGATGGTGACCATTGATTCCTGAAGGTTATACCCATAAAGTGCAGACTCTCCAAAATCCTACTAAACTAGAACGGTTTGTGTATGGGCAAGTGACTATGTCATTCATTCATTCATTCATTCATTCATTCATTCATTCATTCATTCTAAAGCCCTTACCTTCTGTCTTAGAATCAATACTGTGTATTGGTTCCAAGGCAGAAGAGCTTTAAGGGCTGGGCAATGGGGGTTAAATGATTGTCCAGGGTCACACAGCTAGAAAGTGTTTAAGGCCAGACTAAGTATGTCTTTTACTTTAGTTAAGTTTTGAAAGACTTTTCTTCAGGCCTCATAGTCTAATCTGTAGAGATTATTCATACAGGGAAGAAAGAGTCATTGATTTATAAAAGTAAATTAAGTTGTATAAGACAAATTATGAGTTGGCAGTAAAAATGAACTGGAATGTGATTTTTTTGGAAAAAGAAATCTTGGTACCTATTAATTCTAATATTCTCTTCCTTCCCATTCTCATACTAAGGGTAAATATTACAATATGGCTCAAATTGGTAAGTTAACAAATATGCTACATGAAGAAATTTTCATCAAATTTCATCAAATAGGTTTTTATTTAAGGATTTAATGTAGAAACCTTCAGTTGTCTTCAAGATTTACTTACATGGAATAGTTTATTCTCCCAACTAGAAATGAGATATGACCCAACAACATATCTCTAGTGCAGTTACTACAGTCAAATAAATATCAAGGCAACTATTGGTATAGTGGGTAGAGCACTGGACCCAGGTTGAGAAAAGCCTGAGTTCAAATCCAGTTTCAGATCCTTACTAACTTGGGTGACCCTGGGCAAATCACTTAATCTTTCTAAGACTCAATTTCTTCATCTGGGTAGGAACTAATAATAGTGCTGCACCGCACCTCCCTGCTTGCTGTGAGGATAAAATGAGATAATATTTGTAAAGTGCTCTGTGAACCTTAAAGTATTATACAAATGCTAGCTATTCTATTGATGTTATTTTTATATAAAAGATAGATGTTAATAGATAAATATTTAGGGGATATCTACAACGTTTTAATACCTTAAACAATTAACGAGGAAAAAACTCAAAAAAAAAGGTGAAAACAATGAGAAAGATAACTAAGATATGAATACTTACAGGGACTGACATCTCTGTACCTATTTCGATTTTTATTTTTAGGAAGTTTGGCCACTTTACAGGGAAAGTCACTGGCTTCATGTCTAATATCCTGCAAAAAGAACAAAGTAGTATTTGAAATCTCTGGCATCACATGAGTTAAAACACTTCTACCCCAGTGAAATGATATTTTAAAATATTGCAATCAATTACAAGTAATTAAATTGGTTCATATATTTAAAGTGCCTAGTTTTTCTAGCTCAAAACAGCAGTTACTAAATTGGTCCCGAGTAAAGGATAGGGATTGTACTTGTGATTTATTGGTATTGGAACTCTTGTGAGGAAATTCTATCCGGGTAGGTCAGTCCCTTTTCGGCAACTTATAAACTTAAATAATTGCCAAGAGCATAGAGAAGTTAAGAGATCTGTTCAAGGCTACATAGCCAGTATGTAACTGGTTCAGGACTTAAAAGAACATCTTTCTGGCTTTGAGGCCAGCACTCCATCCACTATGCCATTCTTTACAAGGTGTATAGAAGAAAACCTAAACAAATACTCTATGTAGATGGTAACCAGGTCCAAATGAGTTGAATTGTTACAAAGAAAAAACCTGTATGGATTAATAAAACTCTTGAGGAATCGTTGTAGAGAATTAAGTTAATGCTCATGTAGTCTTTGCCAAAAGCTGCTTTTTACTTACTCTACTTGGGCATAAAAATCTATGATGTTGAGGGAAAAAAATGTTTGCTGGATGTTTATATTGAATCACCTCAAAGACAACTTAGTAACTTAAAAACAAGGTGATGGATTACAAACTTGTGTAGTAACAAAAATGAGCATATAATGATGCTATATATCGCCTATATTGGTATATGTATCATTTATGTGATGGACTATATCAGAATCCAAAAAGGATAGAGCCAGAAGGAATAAAAATTAAAATCTTAAAAATTGGTTTAGACATTTGTAAAAAACAACTTGTAGATCAAAAGCCATTATTAATACTAACATGATAAGCATAAAGATTAATAGTAATGGTTGGCAGGATGGTGGCCATATTTACTCCCAGCTGGAACATATTTCTTCATTCTAGGATAGATTATTAGTGTAGCTAAGCCATTACAATGACCTTTTGCAAATTAAGCTGCAAATTTAATTAAATTCAACAAACTACATATAATGCATTGTACAAGGTTAGATATGGGTAAAAGATTGTATATAACAGACCCTTTTCATGGAATTAAAAATCTAACAAGTATAAAGTCATGTATGCAAATAACCACAATACAAGGAAGAGTGATAGAACGATGGAATGATCTAGGCAGTGCTAAGAGAAATAGCAGGTAGCTGGTTCAGTGGATAGAGTGCCATGCCTGGCCTAGAATCAAATCTGACCACGGAAACTTACTATCACCTTGGGCAAGGCCCTGAACCCTGTTAACTTCAGTTTCCTCATCTGTAAAAATGAGCAGAAGAAAATGGTTCTGAGATTTTTTAAAAATTTAAAGTCAGATTTTTAATATGGAAACAAACACTTTATGTGTTTATATTTCTTTTCCTGAAACCATTTCTATAACAAAATATCTACAAGTGAAGACTAATCTAAAAAAAATTCATGTTTATTCTGAACTTACCAAACATTAAATAATATGTACATTTCCATAGACTGAAAAACAAAACAGACTGTACCAAAAATTGTGGCTATTACACACAGCTTGCTTTTGTTTTAAAATAGAATAAATCTAACCTGTAGTTATCAAAACTGCTTATCTGTGATTGCTTCTGGCCTTCCTTCTCTTTTCTTCTGTGCATTAAAAAAAATGCCCCAAAGACCTTTTTCTATCTTTTCTTTGGGGGGGGGGGGAAGGAGGGGGTTGGGAGAGACTAAATATCTTTCTCCTTTCATAACCTTACAATTACCTCTCTGATTGGGAAAAAAAGGAAAAGTAAGTCCATGTAACAATAGTCAAGCAAAACAAATATCCATATTTACTTGGTCTAAAAATGTATATCTTATTCTGAATTGAGTCCATCATTACTCTGTTAAGAAAGAGGTGGGTAGTATATTACATTATGTATGTCCTTATATTGTCCTTTGAGTATTAAGACTAAAAATGTAAAAATACTTTACAACTACTGAAATGGGCAAAAATATTTCTTGTCTCAGAAATAGCCTGTTCCTAAATTATGATTTTACTGTGAAAGAGACATCCACCTATCTGATAAAAACCCAAATAAAAACAAGTGACTCCTAAATGAAGCTCAACTGAAAAATGTGCTGAGATACCTAACAATAGATAACCACAGTGGGCAAATTTAAATAATGCAATTAAAAAATAAAGAGAAGATAATAGAACAACTTGCAATGAATATAAATTTGCTATTTAATTAATGAACTCTTCACATAAGATAGAAGTACTGGAGTGAACTAATCTTTGTAATTTATTATCTAAAATTCAAATGTACCCAAATGTTAATTAATGTCAAAGAAAGTCGAACATTTCGAACTTGTGATTCCTTGTTGCTTTGGGGATTTGGGGGGGGGGGCAAGGAGTTGAGGGGAGATGTAGAAAGAAAACTGAGTCTGATAAAGTGTTTGTTTCTCCTAAACAGTCACTTAAAAAACTTAGGGTTAGAAAGTTCTTTAGAGATCAGTAGTAAATAAAGATGGCTCATTTTATAGCAGAACAAAGATTAGGTGGCTGAGGTGATTTGCTCAAGTTCATACGGTTATATTAAGATTACTAAATTTTCTACCCAAAATAATAAACAACCTACACTCAACTATCTTATCCTATCTAATACTATCCTATTCTAGGGATTTAATCCAAAGTCCTTCGCAGCTCCTCAAATGGTTTCTTTAGGGAGACCACTAGCGCACACCTTCCAGTCTGACTAGCTTGAGAGAAAAGAGATTTTCCAAGTGCCTTAGAATCCTGATCCAGCCAAGGTCTGTGGAATCTTGATCTTGCACCATCCCAGGCTGCCAGCCTGCATGGCTTTGCCCTGCTAGAAATCCTTTCCCTACATTCCCCCCTTTGCACAAAACCGAAATAGTGTTAAACACTATTTTGGCATTTGTGCGCTTAACATACTTAGATATTTCCTAAACTAAAATTTCTACCCAAAATAATAAACAACCTACACTCAACTATCTTATCCTATCTAATACTATCCTATTCTAGGGATTTGATCAAGGAAAGGAAAAAGGGGAAAGTATATAATGAACAATTACAAAGTTCAAAATACAGATCAAACATATGCAAAAGCACAACATGCAAATAACATCAAAATCAAAATGCAAATACAAATATCACACTCAAAATACTACTCTTATCAGCTAATACAGAACATTCTACTACTATTGTACTACATTAACAGCAAACTTAGAGAAAATTACACTAAACACAGCACAAGTTTTACACTGAAAATCAAACCAAACATTAAACTCACTTATGCAAATACATGTAACAATAGATATAAGTGAGCCATGTACATAATTTACACATATACACACACAACACATACACACAATATATACATGTAAGCTACACATATGCACATATATACACTTCATATTTATATATACATTACATATATACAAACACTAATACAATTAATTTACAATCCTATTATACACACTAGATATCTATTTACAATTTTGTTTGTTATGTGATGTCATATATTTGTGTTGTGTAATGTATGATTTGATACAAGTCAGTATCTAATTCTCTTATCTACTTAATCCTACTTAACTAATCCCCATCTTCAAAATTCTTCTGTCTAATACCCGATAAAAGCCGGAAACTGAACTTAGGGCCTTGCCTCTAGTTCTTTCACCTATATCACAATGCTTTGGGAAGGGCTCAGACATTTATTAGTCCAGTAACCTTGGACAAGTCATCTAACCTTTACTTGTTCTAGGAGTTACCTAGCCATACTTGCAATCAGCATAAAGTTCACCATATGCCGAGGACATCACAACTCCTTATATGTTTCAGTATATAATGAGTCATACACATAATATTTGGATTTCAAGACTTACTCAAACATTTCCTGCTTGAGGGCAGAAATAGTGCCTTATTAACCTTTATATCTCCTTCCAGCTTGAAGCACAACACATTCCATTATAGCAAGGAGGTGGCTTAGTGACTAGAGCAGTCACAAAACTCCTGAGTGGAGCCAAACAAAATTACAATGTAATTGGAAAGTGTATAACAAAATAAAAATACAATGCAACATAAATAATGTTAACCTGTGGGGTTTTTTTCCTGTCACTATGTGGCTTGTGGAGATCCATTTCTATTTGAATCTGACATTACTGGATGAGAGTGCAAAATTTAGGGTGAGGAAGATCTGAGTTCAAATCTTGCCTCAAAAACTACAGCTATATGACCCTGTGCCAGATGTGATCTCTCTCAACCCCAGTTTTTTCATTTATAAAATGAGGAAAATAACTGCACCTCCCTCCCAAACTTGCTGTGAGGAACAAATGAGTAACACATGTAAGTCACTTTGCAAACTTTTAAGTGCTATATAAATATGAGCTGCTAAATGGTTTTGCTAAGAAATCAATCAAAATATAAATAAATCAAACCAAGCAGTTAAAAATTACTTAAAAAAAAGACAATATAGCCTATAAAATAAATATTTCATTGTTACTATTTCAGGGAAGTGTTCTGCTCCCCCCAACCCCATACTGATTAGTTCTAAGGCAAAAGAGTGGCAAAGAGTAGGCAACAGGTGCTAAGTAACTTGCCCAGGGTCACACAGTTAAGTGTCTGAAGCCAGAATTGGACCTAGGACCTCCTGAATCTAGAACTGGTTCTCTATCCACTGAATTACCTAGCTGCCCCAAAGTGTAGTTTCTTATGTGTTCGTATGGAGCAAGATGAAGAGATCATGGAGTTAGAAATTATAAAGAGAACCCCCCCAAAAAGCATTCAGAATATACCACCTAAAAAACCCAAAATTGCAATCACAACTTTTTTTAGTACAAGGTGGAGATTATTCATAGCTATGTAAAAGAATAAAATGATTTAAGCATGTAAAGGATACTCAGTCATATATTTCAATGTGGATATAGGTACTAAAACATGATATAGTAGTAGTAGTAGTCTCTCGGTAACCGAAGATGACGATTGTCTTTGTGTGTTTTCATCTATGGTGTATAGATGAGTGTGCACAAAGATACTTGTGCGTGAAAGAGATTTAAGTGGAAAAGTCGATGCACAGAGACAGTCCCACTCTCTCGGTGTTGGAAGCCTGGGTCCAGTGGCACGAAAAGTCGTTACACCTGGAGACTTCGTCAGTTGCATTGGGTGGCCGTGTTGTCTTTTGTGCTCCAACACGCCCTAAGCACTCCACAGTGCTTTGCTGCGTCGCCATCTCAGCCGTTGAACCTTCTTATTGGTTTCTTCCACCTGTTCCGCAGAAGCAGTGTTCACATGCTGGGTGAGCAAAGCCCTGGTTCACCAGGGGTCAGCGACGACCCGATGGCTACCGGCCTGTCGAAGCCGTTGCCCGGGGTGTGGCCGCTGCCGCATGCTAGCAGCTACTGGGAGCCACAAGTGAGAGCTGGGTGTCAGGTGAAGGTCAGAGGCTGGAGAGCTGCCCTAAGAGGGCATGACAAGCCCTCTATACCAGAGATACTACTCCTACCTGAACACCCCATACACCCCACTAAAACATGAGCAATAGCTCTAAAGGAAAAAAAAAACACCTATTTAGAATAGGATCCTTTCACAAAGGTAAACAAATAATGACTTTTTGTAGTGAAAAAGAAGTATCACATATGCATAAGTGAAAAATCTACAGTCTCACTGATGAAAGCATTTCCTCCATTGGCACACCCTGAAATTTATCTGTACCGTCTCATCTTATAATATGATTTACTTCCCCCAATGTGTACTCCAATCTACTCCAGTGTATAGGTAGTCTTTTGTTCTCAAAAGCATTGTGCAAGCCCTGGCAATTTCTACAAGGCTGGAAAGACCTTTTGCTTTTTCTATCTTCTTCATTTCTGAATAAATCCTTTCCCTCTCCCCAGTGAACCATTCCTTATACAAAGAGTAAAAAAGAGAAGGGAAAAAAACCAGCTCAGCAAAACAAACACACAACTTGGTATGACAGTGTATATATATATATATACACTGTTACCACATCCAGAGTCATCCATTTCTGTAAAAAGAGGAGGAAGGTGTATTTTCTCATTAAGTGAAATGCCCCCCCCCATCCACTACCTCTCTTCTGATTTGTAATTCCAGAGCACCTAGCCGAGTGCTGACACATAATGGGTGCTTAATAAATAATGAATGTGGCATTCTTGTCAGTTCCTCACTTTATCCCACCCACATTTCCAATCAGCTGTCAAATCTTGCTTTTTTTCTATTTCTATAGCATCCCTCAAATCCAAATACCTGCTCTCCATTTACACAGCTATCACCCTAGTTTGGCCTTCAATATCTCTCATCTACAATACCGATAAGACTTTCCTGATGGGTCTCTCTATCTAAAGTTTCTAGACACTTCAGTAAGTCTACCCTAGTTTAGCCAAAGTGTATAAATGTCTTTAATATCTTGACTTTGCATTAGAAAGGAAATATCAAACTGGGAAAACAATTTTATAATAAATGTCTCTGATAAAAGTCTAATTTCTCAAATTTATAGAGAACGAAGGCAAATTTATAAGAATACAAGCTATTCCCCAACTGATAAATGGTCAAAGGATACGAACAAACAATTTTCAGATGAAGAAATCCAAGTCATCAATAATCATAAGAAAAAATATTCTAAATCTCTCTTGATTAGAGACCTATCACTGGTCTATCTGTTCAATCTGGTAATAAAGGAAATTGGCAAATGTTGGAGGGGATGTGGCAAAATAGGAACATTAATGCATTGTTGGTGGAGTTGTAAACTGATCCAACCATTCTAGAGGGCAATTTGGAACTATATTCAAAGGACCATAAAACTGTGCACACACTTAGATCTGGTAACACCACTATATTGGATTTGTATCCCAAAGATAAAAAAAAAAGGGGGGGAAAGGACCTACTTGTACAAAATAATACTTGTACTAAATACTTGTACAAAAATATTTAGAGGGGATATCCATTAATTGAGGAATGGCTATACAAATTGTGGTACATGTTGGCAATGGAATGTGCTGTAAGAAATGATAAGCAAGATGTTTTCAGACAAGTGGAAAGATTTGCAGGAACTGATGCAGAATGAAATAAGTAGAACTGGTAGAACATTGTACATAGTAACAGCAACATTGTATGATTATCTGTGAAAACTTGGCTACTCTCAGCAATGCACTGATCTGGGACAGTCCTGAAAGACTTCTGATGGGGAATGCTATTAACTTTCAGAGAAAGAACTGTTGGAATCGTCTTTCACACCAGTGTATTTATGGCTTTATTTTGGGGTTTTAGTTATGTATGACTGCTCTTATAACAATGATGAACAATAAAAATATTAAAAAATATATATGTACATATAAAGATCTTGACCTTGCCACTGCTCTACTCAGTAAACTCCAGTTGTTGGCTTAAGAATTAAACAATTCTTGTTTATTAACCCTTTAAAACCCTTCACAATTTGCTCCTAACCATCTGGAATTCTAGTTTGATTAGACATATTCCATCACCACACTCTTGAGATCCTGACAAACTAGCCTCTGTTCCTCACACAGGATTCCTGCCTGTCTTTGCACTAGCAATCTTGCATTCTCTCATGTCAAAAGAACCCTTCTCTTCCTACAACATACAATGCCCAAACCACCTTCTATATGAAGGTTTTCCAGTCTCCTCAATGATGGTGCTTTCTATTTGAAATTACCTCATTTTAAACTACTTCTTATAGTCTAAAATTATTCTGCATATAGGTATACCTTGTTTTATTTTGCTTCACATATATTGCATTTTTTACAAATTGAAGGCAATCCCATGTCCTGTGTCACATTTTGGTAATTTTTATATTTAAAACTTTTTTACTATTATTATGTCTGCCATCGGGTCATCGTGGACCCCTGGTGAACCAGGGCTTTGCTCACCCAGCATGTGAAGACTGTTTCGGCGGAACAGGCGGAAGAAACCAACAAGAAGGTTCAACAGCTGAGAGGGTGATGCAGCAAAGCACTGTGGAGTGCTTAGGGCGTGTTGGAGCACAAAAGACAACAAGGCCATCCATTGCAGCTGAGGAAGTCTCCAGGTGTAATGACTTTTCGTGCCACTGGACCCAGGCTTCCAACACCGAGAGAATGGGACTGTCTCTGTGCATCAACTTTTCCACTTAAATCTTCATGCACAAGTGTCTTTGTGCACAAAAATGCACAAAGACAATCGTCATCCTTGGTTACCGAGAGACTACCATGTCTGTTATAGTGATCTGTGATCAGGAATCTTTGATGTTACTATTGTAATTCTTTTGGGGTTTCAGGAATGCACTCATATAAGACAACAAACTTAACTGGTAAATGTGAGTATTCTGACTGCTCTACTGACAGATTGTTCCCTTGTTTCTCTCCCTCTCCTTGGCCTCCCTATTTCCTGAAACACAACAATATAGAAACTTGGCCAATTAAAAAATCCTACAATAGCTTCTATGTGTTCAAGTGAAAGGAAGAGTCAATGCAGAAAATTTCATTGTTGTCTTATTTTAAGAAATTGCCACAACCACCCCAACCTTTAGCAACTACCACCCTTATCAGGCAGCATCATCAACATCAAAGCAAGAACTTCCACCAGCAAAGAGTATGACTTGATGCAGGCTCAGATGATGGTTAGTTTTTTTTTTTAATCAGTAAAGCCATTTTTAAAAAAAAGACATATTATTACACACTTAATAGAGTACAGTATATTGTGAACATAACTTTTACGTGAACTAGGAACAAAATTTGTGACTCAATTGAGATATTCACTTTTTTATGTATATCTACATATGTATTAGATGTCCTTATTTTCTCTACTCTTAGAATATGAGTTCTTTATAAGCAGAAATAGTTTCATTGTATTATTGTAACTCCATTCCATTTAGCACAGTGCTGGCATATACTAGGTGTTTAATAAAAATTTTTTGTTAATTATCATCTCTTTTGGGGGAGGGGAACAAGCTTTCCATTTATACGAGTATAGTTTTACAGACACCGCAATTTATTTAGACAATGGAAATGCCTGCTGATATCTGTTGTTTCCAGTTCTCTGATACCACAAAAAGTGCTAGGAATACTATGGATTTTTGTTGACTTCCTTGGGTTCGTAGGCATAGTTTAATTTTTAATAGTATAGACATTAAAGAGACAACCTAACCATTTATACTAAGTTCATGATAAACAGAAGAAATTTATATTCTAGGTTGTGAAATCACTTATTACCTGACATGGATATTTATTAATCTGTGTGTGCTTGAACAAGTCACGTAACCTCCCTGGTCCTCAGTTTCTTTAGCCTTTGAGGTTCCTGTTAATTCAAGATCAATGTACTCATAAGATAAAATCAATATGGGACTATAATTCATTTTAAAATGCCAACACTAAGAAATGCTAAGATTTCTATATAGGTAGTCATCTTGAAAAGTGTTTCTTAATTTTTTACTATGGTAGTAAAATTGTTGACTGACGCAGAAAAGTCTTTTTTGGAAACCAAGATGGCAATTTCTGATAAAATCTAAACACTAAAACCTTGAAATCTGTAATTTACTTAAGAAATTTTATTAAAAAACCTTAATATTTAGTGATTTAAAAAATTTTAACTCTTAAAAATACTAACAAAGGGATTATAATCACTACCTCTGTGACATCAATACATTTATGAGAACAAAAACCACTTCATATACAGTATTTGTGGTAAACAGCAATTAGGCCTTGGATAGCTTCAGAACCAAAATTTATTTTTCAATGGCAAACAATGACTGTGATTCACTTGAAAATGGATCATCTTTTATTATACGGATGATGTTTCAGTTGTGATAGTAAAAGCTAATCACTTAGAAGCACTTCTACAGAGAAACATTAAAGCATGTAAAATGAGGTTGGGGCTTGAACTAAGTCTGGAAAATAAGATGATCATTTCAGAGAGGCTTTAATTATCTCATGGCTCTATACAAAAGCAAAGTAAAGAGTTATAACTAAATAATTGTATAAAAATTACCTTTTATCAGTCACTTAACAGGTGAGAAATATGGAAAGAAATCATTTATACTTTCTGTTATTGTCACAAATTTCACCTAAGGCAGAAATCAATATATATAAAATGAATCAGTAACTTACAGTAATTGATGGCAATAAAACCTATCGCAACCAACAGTATTTAAATGCAATGAACTACTAAATTGTTCCTCTAAATGAACCTGTCTAAAAATTAAAACTTTCACTTCTGCTTTATCTCTCACTTTACTTATAGACAAATTGAGAACTTCAGAAATAAGCAAGGTTCCCTCCTGGTCAAATTTGTAATTTTATCACTTATAATCCTATTATCCTTTTATCTCTACATTTACTTAGAGGTAAAGAGGGTGATAGTAATGACTAAAGTTGAATGTGCAAACACATGTACAAAACATGCACAAACCCCTTCCCAAGCCAACAGAATGTAAGCTTCTTGAGGGGAGGAATTCTATCACTTGTCTTTGAAAGTTCACTGTCTGGCATAAAGTATGCAGTAAATACTTGTTTGAATATATACAAACAGTTACTGAAATTAGTGAATGCTACAAAAGCAAATCCTTTAGTTTATAGGGAGAGGAAATAAAACTATCTGGAATGTTCAAGACAGCTAGCTTCTTTATGTATTAGACAAAGAGGATCAAACGACAAAAAGTGATAGTGTCTGCCTGAAAGGGGCTTAAATGCTATTTTTTCTTACAATTTATTAGGTAATACATGTTATGCCATTCACTACAGATGAACCTAATTAGATCATATACTTTATTAATGTTTTATTGATGCTTTTATTTTTATTTTGAGTTCTTCCAAAGCCTGTATCCAATTCGCTGGGATTTCTGATTTTTCCTTTGCTGGTGGTCCCTCCCCCTCTGTTTCGTTCGCTCTTTGCTCATTACCTGTGCAGAAGCTGTCTATTGTAATTTCTTTCTTCTTTTTCTGTGCTCTTGCTCCTCTCATTTTTTTTGCTTTTGGGGCTGTCAGTCTCCCCTCTTGGAGCTTTGTCAGATCTCTTGGTACAGTCTCTAGGGGAGGAATGTTAGCTTCCCTGTCCTCTGGAGGCTTTTGATCAGATTATGCTCAACTGGGTTGGGCTGTATGTGCTCTGAGGCCAAAGACTCCTGGAAGGCTGGGCCGCCCAGGTTCTCTCCAGTTCTCTCCAGCTGCTTCTCCATTGTCTGTGCCCACCTCCCTGAGCTCTGAGGAGTCCTGATGGGATTATGTTCAACTGAATTGGTCTGGATGTGCCCCGAGGCAACAGTGAGACTGGAGCCAGATGGAGGGAGCCAGATGGAGGGACCCAGCCAAGGCCCCGGTCTCTCCCTGGCTTCCTCCCCGCTGTCCCTGCTGTCCACTCCGAGCCCCGCTGCTCACAAGGTAGACCCTCCAAACCCGCACCTTTGCCCGCTCAGAGGTTCCCACTGCCGCTGGAAGCTCAGCCCTCTGGGTTGGGGGGAGGGGTCCTGGGACCTTCCCTCTGCCTTCCCCTTAGACTGGAATATTCTGATTGCGGCTTTTGGGGGGGCGTAACTTTTGATTTGAGTCCAGAAGGAGGGTTCCCCGCCTCTATCCTGTTGTTCAGTTTGAATTTCGGTGCCCTAGGAGCATTCAGTTTGTAATCGGTAAGGAAGGGTTTTCTGAGGTCTGAACTTTTGCTGCTTGCTAAGCCGCCATCTTGAAAGTTTAAGAGAACAACTGAAAGCTCCTCTATGCAATCTTGAATGCCCAATTCTATTGTTAAGATTCCCTTTATTCTCAAACTTTTCCTTACAAATTCCTTCTATGTGCTGGCACTAAACTGCAATTTGACCTTTTCTTGAATTAGGCTCAATTAACATTTATTAGTATCTATAAAAACAAAGTATCTAATTAGCAATTCCTGTAATAATAACTGCTCTTTTTCATATATTGTAACACTCAGGGCTGCAGAAGAAGGTGGTTTATTCCTTGTTTCCTAGTACTATGTCAAGATTCTTGCTATTCTTATCCTATCACATAGTATCGCCTTGTTCCAAACCACTAAGGTCATCTACTAACATCATGGTATAAATAAAAACTAAGAATGTTGAGAGTCCTGGCTTTTAATCTTATAAACTTCCTTACTGTTTGATAATAGTTTTATTTTTTCACTGTAAAGTGAGATGGTAATAGCTATAAGATTTACTTCAAAGGTCTGTTGAGGTCAAATTAGATAATATATGAAAAAGTATCTTATAAAACTTAAATTTATGCATATTAGCTATTATTGCTGATCCCCACAATGCTCTTTTACAATGACTTTAGCACTTAAGTCTCTTACTACCCCCAAAATTGGCCATCATTTTCACAGTCATAAACACCCTCCATGACCCCCCATATATGTTTGTATATCTATCTCCACATGTGAGCACACATATGTATACTGAACTGCACTTATCATTTCACTGGTGTAGAAGTCTCTGTGAAACTCTTTACCATTGCAGATGAGTACACAACTTATCATCTTATAATTGTAGAGTTGCCTGAGGCACTGTGAGAGGTTAAAAGGCTTGCCTGGGCTTGTATATATCAGAGGTGGGTCCTGAATATAAGCTCATCCTAACTCTGAAATCAAGATTCTATCCATTATATCAAGATGATTTCCTTTAATATTTATATATTTCAATGGAGTGTATGGTGTATTCAGGGAAGGCTAGCACCTCTGATACAAGGGCTTTTAACCCTTTGGTGTCCATCTGCTACCCAGTTCTCATTTGTTGTTTCTAGAAGCTGTAGCATTCACAGCAGCCACACCATGGTAAAAAACCATTTTGGCAGATGGGCTAAGCCAGGTTGAGGGTAACTGAGAAGTCTTCCAAACCTGCTGGGGAGTTAGGAGGGTGACTACCCTAAGCATGTGAAGACTTGCCCTAGCTGAATGGGTGGATGAGAACAATTTGTTCCAGTGATCATGAAAAGCAGCTGCAGCAGGCACTGTGGAAGGCTTAGAGTGTGGCCAGACACTGAAGGTGCCAAAGTTAAATATTGCATCCCATCGCCAGTTGTTCTTACTTCTTTCTAGTCTGCTGGATTTTGATGATGGGAAGAGAGTAAGGCTGATTTGACCATGTAACTCTGCCTCACTTAACTCCAATTCACAAATATGTCAAGACATCATTCTGTGATATCATTGGTTCTCTTTGGAATGAAGGACGTTGCACAATGATGGCACACCAGCATATTATTGCCTTTATGTGCCATGGTTTGTTTCAGCCATTCTGATACACATTTTTATAGCTTGTGTGTGTACATGCACAGGTGTGTGTGACATATAGTACAGAAATATGAGCTGGGCTCTGCACTGTTTCTCCAGAAGTGGGGGGGGGGGTGAGATGAATTGCTTTTGGGAAAGTACAAGGTTCCTTTTCCCAAATACTAACATTTTACTAGTGTTGCTTTGTGGATGCAAGATGTGAAATACTATTGCTTCTGAGGAACTAAAAATTACTATTACTATCACACAGTGGGCAAAGGAGAGGCATGTGGTAGATATGAAGAGGCTGCAACATATAAGTAATGAAGAACTCCTTAGAAGAACAGGAGTAAAGGAGATGATTTAAAAAATTATAAAATAGGAAGAGAAGATAGACTGTTCACACTACAACAGTAAAGGATGACAGACAGCAAAGTGTTGTATAGGTAATCCTGCCTTTGTGTTGAGAGAAAAAGAGGAATGCCTCAGAATGATGGGTGGATCCCTTGTGGCAAGCTGCACAAGGTAGGCAAGAATGGAAAGTTTATAATCTGCGTTGTTGGAGGAAAATTCTGAACTGATGAGAACACAGATCCATTTGTGTAATCTAACAAAGGACTGATTTAGATTTAGATCAGATGACCTCTGAGGTCTCTTTTAGTTCTGATGTGAGAGGTGCAAGGGGTAGGTAAAAACCAGCCAGTTAGAAGGCTGCTTTAAAAATTCAGGTATGAGATAAGGGATTATGCTTTAAATTAAAAAAAAATTTCTGATAGTTTTATTTAAGTGGAATTAGTTGAAATGGTGACCTAGAATAAGCATTAAGTTTCTCTGCTTCAAGGGCATTTCTTGTATTCTGACAGGGGGGTAAGTATATGTATATAAGAGACACAATAACCAGACGTAGAGTTCATTATTTAGATCATTAAATCAAAACAGGTGCCCAATGTTTTGCCACACAATTAAACAATTTTTTTTTTTTAAACCCTTACTTTCTGTCTTGGAGTCAATACTGTGTATTGGCTCTAAGGCAGAAGAGTGGCAAGGGCTAGGCAATGGGGGTCAACTGACTTGCCCAAGGTCACAGAGCTAGGAAGTGGCTGAGGCCAGATTTGAACCTAGGACCTCCCGTCTCTAGGCCTGGTTCTCAAGCCACTGAACTACCCAGCTGCCCCTAAACAAAATTCTAAATAAAAAAAAAAAATCAGAATTTATTTACTTTTATTTAATACCTTGAAATAAATACTGTAAAAATCAAAATCCCAAAGTTTTAAGATCCTACTTCAGTGGATGAGAAAGATCATTCACTTAAATCATATTCTTTCCAAAGGAGGTAAACATTTTAAGTGACAAGTTCCATAGTTATATATTTATAATGGTTTTCAAAACTTACCATAGTTGGTACACTTTGGAGAATAAGCTACATGTGCTAGCCAAGAATAGGCATTTCTTTTTGTCCACTTTTGTCAGTTTAGTAAAATAGATGTGTTTCAATTCCTTCAACTCATGAGGGATAATAAAGTTATTTGTTGAGTAATCTTAATTATTTTCTAAAGACTTATTAAAGAAAAATCATCTGGAACCTTACTAATGATATTTACTTACTTGAAATAAATGTTTGGGAGTAGCAGGATACCCTTTAATCAAAGATTGTGAAATAATTCAGTTACCTATATTTTTTACATTTTCTTACACTAAAAGGAATGAGGGAAGACAAAATAATCCTAAATATAAAACTTCTTGCTCTTTCTGGCACATGACACTCCATTTCTCTATTTTTTGGCTTTTCAATGGCTGTTCTCTTTTCTCTCTCCCCTCTTCCTTCGCATGTGCCTGGAATCCTTCTAGCCACAGCTCAAGTCTCACCTTCTGCAAGAAGAGGCCTTAAATTTCTCAATGAAATAGGAGCCCAGGGTTTGGAGGGATAATTGGGAAGAAAAGAGGCATGAAGGGAATGAAAAAAGAATGAAAATTGGGCTATTCAGCAGCAATGTGGGCTGTGAGAGGTATTTACGGTAGGTATTTAATGATTATTTACTGAATTGAATGTAACTTAAGTTTCTTTTGGTAAAGTTAGCTCATTTTCATTTTTCAATGCTCAGAGGGTCTGAAAACAGTAGCCAAGAAAACAGATTGTGTGTGTGTGTGGGGAGATGTCTAGGGATGGGGATTTGCAAATAAAACATGAAAGATGGTTGGAGTTTAGGGGAAGGAAAGGATTATGTAGTAGCAGCTTTTGAAGGATTATAGTGGCAAACCATGAGGACAAGGTGTGGTATGAGGATAACTAAAGTTGGTCAGGAAATTAACAAGTATTTATTAAATGGCTTCTATGCCAAGCACTATGCTAAGCACTGAGGATATAAAAACACAAGGAAAAAATGTATCTCCTATGTACAAATAGGATACATATAGGATAAATTTAGAGATAATCTCAAAGGAAAGGCAGGCAGACACCACTAGTGAAAACGTAAGAGTTGGGAGAAGCAGCACTAGATTGTAGAATATGTGGATGGGAATAAGGAGTATGACAACTGCAAAGCTCAGAAGGGGTTGGTTTATGAAGAGCTGTAAAAGTCAAATAGGAATGTATACTTGATCAAGTATACATTGTTCTTTATTATTTTTATTTTTTTCCCATTGTTACATGATTCTTCTTGTCTACCTCCCCTTTTCCCTTCCCCCCTCCTGAAGTTGACAAGCAATTTCACTGGGTTATATATATATGTATTATTACTCAAATTCTATTTCCATATTATTTATTTTTGTAATAGAGTAATCTTTTAACACCTGGTTTTATTTATTTCACTCTGTATCAGTTCACGTAAGTCTTCCCAGTTCTTATAGAAATCAAGCTGTTCATCATTCCTTATAGCACAATAGTATTCCATCACTACCATATACCACAATTTGTTCAGCCATTCCCCAATGAAAGGACATCCCTTCATTTTCCTTTTTTTTTTTGCTACCACAAAAAGCACAGCTGTAGTGGTTCTTTTTGTGGTGGCAAAAAATTGGAAACTATGGGGATGTCCATCAATTGGGGAATGGCTGAACATTGTGGTATATGATTGTAAGAGTATTATGTCATAAGAAATTGAAAATAGGATGATTTCAGAAAAGCCTGGAAAAAAATTTATATGAACTGATGCAAAGTGAACAGAACCAGAACACTGTACATAATAACATCAATATTGTAGGACAATGATCAATTGTGAATATCTTAACAATGCAAGGAACCAAAAGCCTCATGATGAAAAAGGCTATCCACTGCTACAGAAGATGGAGTCTGAATGCAGATTGTGAAGTGACTAGTCCAAGGCCACAAAACTAACAACAATATGAAATTTTCCATTCTCTAAATCGAACACTTTACCCATTATCCCACTCTGCCTCTCAACTCTTTGCTACTTAGCCCAGTGTTGGCAGGGCCCAACGCTATAAATTATGGCACTATGTATTGTAATGCTGATGATATCTTTATTGGAAA
Source organism: Monodelphis domestica (assembly GCF_027887165.1). Classification (NCBI taxonomy): domain Eukaryota; kingdom Metazoa; phylum Chordata; class Mammalia; order Didelphimorphia; family Didelphidae; genus Monodelphis; species Monodelphis domestica. The sequence goes on from NC_077227.1 coordinate 503,032,656, forward strand.
TATCTCAAGATTCAGCACTTCATGGAGACAGCTGGGTGGTTCAGTGGACTGAAGAGATGAGAGGTTCTAGGTTCAAATCTGGCCTCGGACACTTCCTAGCTGTGGACCCTGAGCAAGTCACCGAACCCCCATTTCCTAGCCCTTACCATTCTTCTGCCTTGGAACCAACACACAGTTCTCTGAGAGTTTAAATTCTATTTTTTGAGGGGTGGTACTATTTAATAAGTACACATATAAGGAAATACAAGACAATATGAGGAGGGGGAGATAATATTAGTAAAGTGAAGTGAATGTTGGGAAAACATTTAAGAAGGAATAACATCTGGGCTAAGACTTGAAGGAAGCGTATTTTTGGCAGCAAGAGACTATTGCTAGTTCAATTACCTGGTATAAAGGCACAAAGACAGATGATTATTACATTGAGTCTAAAAAATAGTAAGTCTGGAAAAAACAGTGAGTGAAGGAGAATAATATGGAAAAGATTCATATTTTACTATAGTTAGGTGATACAGTCTTTTTCAACAACCCAAAAGGCAACTATATACATAAACATCACCAGATGATCAATACTAAAATCAGACTGATTATATACTTTGCAGCCAAAGGTGTAGAAACTCCATATGGTCAGTTAAAACAAGACCTGGAGTTGACTGTGGTTCAGATCATGAGCTTCTTAGTACAAAATTCAGACTTGAAGTACGGAAAACCAGTAGACTATTTAAGTGTGACTTTAATAGCATCCCTTATTAATATGAAGCGAGTGATGAATAGACTTAAGGATTTAGATTTGGTAGCTGATGTGTTTAAAGAACTATAGAGAGAAGTTTGCAATAATGTACAAGAGAAAGCAACAACAAAAAAATCTCAAAGAAAAATGAGTGAGAAAGCAGAATGGCTATCTGATAAGGCTTAATAGTGGATGATGATGCTTTTCTACTGTCTACTTCCTTGCCTCTCCTAGTTCATTGTGGCAGACCCTTCCCACATATGTGAACATAAAACGTGTACAGTACCAACTTACTGTGACCTAGGAAAGGCTGCAAAGGACGTCTTCAACAAAGGATATAGGTTTGGTACGATCAAAATAGATCTTAGAACCAAGTCTTCCAGTGGAGTGGAATTTTTTGACATCTGGCCATTCATATACTGATACAGGGAAAGCTTCAGGTAACTTGGAAACAAAGTAAAAGATATGTAACTATGGGCTTACCTTCATTCAAAAATGGAACACAGCAATATCCTAGGGACAAAAAATCAGTATGGAGAATCAATTGGCTTTTGAAGCTGACTCTTGACAACATATTTGTACCAAACACAGGCAAGAAGAGTGGGAAATTAAAGGCCTCCTATAGACAAGACTGTTTCAGTCTTGGTGGAAATGTTGGCATTGATTTCTCTGGATTAACTATGTATGGCTGTGCTGGGTTGTTTTTTTTTTTGGGGGGGGGGTGGGGGGTGGGTGGGTGGGTTAGTGAAGAATGGCCTGCTGGCTATCAGATGTGTTTTGATACAGCCAAATCCAAACTACCTCAGAAATAATTTCCCCCTCAGTTATAAAGCTGCTGACTTCCATCTGCATACATATGTGAATGATGGCACTGAATTGGTCCATCTACCAAAAAGTTAATAAATCTTCAATAAATTTTGCTTTTTTCCTTTTTAAATAGGTTATTACTTATAGCTGGATCAGAAAACTTCTCTATCTGGTAAAATGAATAATGTCAGACTTATTGGACTCAGTTATACTTAGACTTAAGAGTTGTAAAGTGTAAAGTAGGTGTAAAATTAACACTATCAACTTTATTTGATGGAAAAAACTTCAGTACAGGAGGTCATAAAGTTGGGTTCAGATGTGAATTAGAAGCTTAATATAGTTTTTAAGTAAAGTACAAGATCTATCCCTAGAAATGAACCCACTCTGTTTTGGCCTTAATATTCTTTTGTGAAATTTCAACAATGTGAACTTTTTATTCTTCCAAAGAATTGCTGTAGCACCACACTCAACTCTGGAGGTTTTAAAGTCCATTATAAGAGAGAGATACTTGAAGGCATGCATAGAAGTTGTAATGTTTGTGCCACATTTAGAAGGAAATTGAAAGGGAAAGAAGAAAGCGATGTATCCAACCAAATGCAGTTCCAGAGAATAGCAAGGAGAGAAAAAATTTTCTTAATGCAAAGAAATAGAGGAAAACAATAGAATGTGAAAGAATTCTCTTCAAGAAAATTGGATTATCAAGGGAACAGTTAATGCAAAAATGGGCATGATAAAAGACAAAAATGGTAGGGAGTTAACAGAAGTGGAAGATATTAAGAAGAGGCAAAAGAAGTATATAAGTAAAATCTTAACATCACTGATCACCACGATGGTGTGGTTACTGATATAGAGCCAGACACCTTGGAAAATGCAGTCAAACGGATCTTAGGAAGCACTGCTAACAATAAGGGCAATAGAGATGAAGAAATTCCAACTGAGCTATTTAAAATCCTAAAGGATGATGCTATTAAAGTACTGTACTCAATATGCCAACAAATTTGGAAAACTCAATGTAGCCACTAGATTGGAAAAGATCAGTTTATGTCCCAATCTTAAAGAAAAGCAATGCTTAAATTATCAAATAACTGAACTCATTTTACATGTCAGTAAGGTTATGCTCAAAATTCTGAAAGCTAAGCTTCAGCAATATGTGAGCTGAGAATTACCAGAAGATCAGGGTGGTTTTTGAAGCAGTAGAGTAAAGAGACCAATTTACCAACATTTGCTGGATCACGGAGAAAGCAAGAGAGTTCCAGAATATCATCTAGTTTGCTTCACTGACTACACTAAAGCCAGCCTTTTACTGTGTGGATAACAAAATGTGGCAAGTCCTTGAAGAAATGGGAGTACCATATCATCGCATCTGTCTGAAGAACCTGTATGAGGACTAAAAGGTAACAATTACAACTGAACATGGAATAACCACTTGGTTTAAGATCAGAAAAGGAGAATATGAAGGCTGTATATTGTCACCTTATTTATTTAATTTATATGTAAAGTATACTATGTGAAATGCTAAGCTGGACAAATCAAAAGCTGCAATTAAGTTTGCCAAGACAAATAGTGGTAATCTTAAGACATACAGACAATACTACTCTTATGTTAGAAAGTAAAGAATTAAGAAGCCTCTTGATGAGGGTGAAAGCAAAGAATGTAAAAGTTGTTGTAAAACTTAACATGAAAAACGAAGATCTTGGCAACTGGTTTCAACACTTCCTGGCAAATAGAGAGAGAGGAAATGGAAGAAATGCCAGATTTTATATTCTTGGGTTCAAAGAACACAAGTGATAATGACCACATCAGAAGTTAAAAGACACTTGCTCCTTGGAAGGAAAACTATGGCAAATCTGGACAGCATACTAAAAAGAATAGATGTCACCTTGTTGACAAAAGCTTGTATAGTTAAAGCTATGGTTTTTCCAGTAGCAATGAATGGTTATGAGAGTTAGACCATAAAGAAAACTGGGTGCTGCAGAACTGACCTTTTTGAACTGTTGTATTGGAGAAGACATGAATGTTCCTTGGACAGCAAGAAGAACAAATCAGTCAATACTTAAAGAAATTAATTTAGACTATTCATTGGAAGGTCAACCACTGAAGAGGCTTAAATACTCTGGCTATAAAATGAGAAAACAGGATTCAATGGAAAAGACTGATGTTGGGAAAGATTAAAAACAAAAGTATGAAGATGGGATTAAACTTTCCTCTGCCTACTTTTAGATTTAATCACCAGAAAGAGTGTGTATGTACATACCTGTATACCCTCACTTTATGCATAAGTGGGGGGAAGTCCTCAACCCATGTGCTAAAGTGGGTGACAACTCAAACAACTGACTGCCCCCTGAGCAGTCCTAAGAAAATTCTAAAACTGAGATTGGTCCACGTAAAGTGGAAGGAAGGCACAAGAAGTGATGCAAAAAAGTCTTTAAAAGTAGTTGCAACTTCCTGTGACCAGCTCTTTCTCCTTTGAACTTGACCTTGAGGATGCTCCAGCTTGGGACCTTGGACTGCTTCTGGTAAGACTGCTCTTGGATCTTCTCTTTGGACTCCTTTCCTGGTTCCTGAAGGGACTAGCTTCTGGAGAGGTCCCCTGTCTTGGAGGAGGCCTTTTGGGTGGAACCCTTGCTTTATTCACCACTGGCCCCTCTGACCCATGGTCCTCTGGTGAAGAGTTAATGAGCCCTACATGGTTTGAACCGGGCTGGAGTAATTATCTAGTGTGATAGGATAAATACCTTCTCTATCGTCTTTCTCATTTCTCTACTTTCACTCTTTCCCTCTATTTTATAAATAAATACTGCTAAAAAGTCATTTGACTTGAGATATTAATTTTGGCAACCACATTTCTTTTATATTTAGTCCAACCTTAATTTTTAACACTTACAAAAGGAGAAGGGGATGGCAGAGGGATAAAATGGATAGTCATGGAAGCAATAAACATGAGCTTGGACAGACTTCAGGAGAGCAATGGAAAATAGAAGAGGCTAGCATGCTATCATCCATGGGATCACAAAGAGTCAGACATGACTGAATCAACAATAGGTGCTGCAATCGTTGGAATGCTAGATTTGAAATCAGGAAGATGAGTTAAAATCCTGCCTTAGACATTTCATTCCCTTCGCCTCATTTTCCTCAGCTGTAAAATGTAAGTGATAATAATAGCACCTAACTCATAAGATTCTTTTGAGGATACAGTGAGAAAACATATGTAAAATACTTTGTAAAACTTCTAGTACTATAAAAATATTGCATAATTACTAGAAGCAATCATGAGTCACTGAAGATTTAGGGACACAGGAGTGATGGTCAGATGCATATTTGATGGATATGTGGGAAATAAATAAGAAAAGGGAAGAAACTGGAAGTAGGGAGATTAGGCTTCAATTTGCTTAGTAGCTGTGCAAGGAGAAAAGAAGCAGTCATGCAGAATAGAGAAGCTCATCAAGAAACCAGTGTCAGAGGGCCAAGTGCCAGAGGGAAGAGTCAAAGCTAACTAGCTGCACCCAAAGGCACATGGAAGGATGATGATTCCATTAATAGAAATGGAGAAACCTAGAGGAAAGACAGATACCAAGACAATAGTTTTAATTTTGCACACTATGGGTTTGAGATGTTGAGGAGATATGTCCTAGAGGTAGTTGGGAAATAGATTTGAGAGTGATTTGTATAGAGATAAAATAACTCATAGTGATTGTTGTTGTTCAGTCCTATCTAACTCTTCTTGACCTCCATAGACCACAGCACACCAAGTTCTCCTAGCTTTCAATGTCTCTTGAAGTCCAAATTCATATTCCTTTTTTTTATAACACTATTCATCTCATCCTCTATCATCCATCACCTTCTCCTTTTGCCTTCAATCTTCCCCAATATTAGTCTTTCCCATCAATTCTGTCATCTCATTATCTGTCCAGAGTATTTAAGCTTCAACTTTAATATCTGACTTTCTGGTGAAAAGTCTCAATGGGAATGACCCCAAATATTGAGAAAGAAATGAGTAGGAGACATCCTCGCTTAAAGAGGATAATGATCCAGCAAAAGAGATCAAGACTCCATTAACAATATATGTTTAGCCATGGCTAACATGTAAATGTGTTTTTCATGACTTAACGTATATGTCTGTTATCATATTGCTCACCTTTTCAATGGGCAGAAGAGGGGTAAGAGAATTTGAAATGCAAAATTTTAAATGAATATTAAATAATATAATGTTCAATGATAGGAACTGGGGTTTATTTACCAACCAAGTTTTAGTTATAGCCACATAGTTATGATAGTGCTGTTGGAGAACACTAACCAGTGTTGCCCTGCGTCTTGGAAAAAGAGCACCAGAATCTATGTCAATCAAACTCACTAACCTTGATACTGAACCACCCACAAAGTTCAAGTGTTTATTATACTCAACTTTAAATTTTAAATAAAAATTTCAAAAAACAAAGCAAAAAAATTCCTTTAGGAAAACAGAATTGTCTTCAGTAGCAAGCTATGAAAACACCCCCTTGGCCACATGAACAACCATCTCTCAATAGGGTGGCACCAAAGAGCTTATCTTGGCAAGAGCAGGTAAAACAAACAAAAACCTGGATATTTTTCCTGCTTTGTTCACTTATTCTAGTAAGTATAACCATAACTTTTTTATTCACATTACATAAGAGTCAAGGGATGAGGAAATGCTAAAGTATGTATGTAATGGTCAGAAGAATCACTCTGGCACAAATTTTAGGAAACTCCAAAACTCTTAAAAACAAAACATTCAGTGCTGTTAGATTAGTATGATCTAACTTGAGAGATACAAACATAACTCATACTCGTCCAGTTTTTAACTTTTATATTAGACCACAAAACTGACCACAAAATAACATACTAACAAGATCTTTACTTCCTGCAACTTGACTATTCTTGCTTATTATAAATTTCTCCATTTCCTGTCAGCAAGAGAGGACATCAGCTACCAAATTTACAAAGCTTCTACCAATGAGATTACCTCATACCACTAACATTTCTCATACTTGGAAAACATGTTGGAACAGAAGACCTAATAAACCACATGATAAATTGCACCTCCAGAAAGAGTAAAAGGGCCTTAACAGACCCTTTTATCAATGTAAGACTAATTTATAGAAGCTACATAATATCATGTAATTTCAGTATAGCAGATGGATCAGTATTTATAAATGCACAAAAATACATATACATGTATGCACTCAGGCATACCCTAAAAGCTACCAGCACTCATAGAGAACCATGGGAGCATGAAGTAGTAGAAGGCTGTCCTTGCCCTCAAGGAATTTACAATCAATTGGGGAAGGTACACAGTGAATACAACTCAAATAAAAAATTAATACAGCTCAAAATGTATTTTCAACATAGCTTTACTACAAAGTCCTCTTTGGTCCACCATAAAGTTAACTACAATTGAATTTTTCAGTTTATAAGCATTTAAAATATGCCTAACACATCACAATTACTATAGAACCTTATAATTTAAGGATTTTCTTGGGGTTAACAATTATTTATTGGACACAAAAGCTTAATGAAATCACTCTTCATTTCACTCCTATTTGAGTTTTCATACCCTTTATCTGAGAAGGCAAAGGTGAACCTAGAACTCTCATTTAACGTTAAGGGCTCTTGAAAAGTTTTCACTTTGCAATAAGCTTGTTTTTCATCCCTTTCTTACAATGTTAGTTTCTTCTAGCATGTTATTCTTGACATTAGCCTTTCATGTCATAGTATCCATTTCTAATTATGCATGTTCATGGTATCTGCTTACAGTGACATTTAAATGACTCTACCAATACAAAAATAGAAAAACAGACAATTTTCCTAGTAAAAAGAAGACAACAATCTAGAACATCTTCTATTTTGGCCACTGTACTCATATCTTAAATGATTAAAAGGCAGGAAAAGTTTGGTATTATAAATTAAAAAATAACTGGGCAATTTGTTTATATAAGTGCTTTACTTATGGGATTAATATGGGACTAAGAGAAGTGAAACTGAAAATTTCCTCAACTTTTCAGGCATCTTTCTGACCACCAGGCAAGAAAGGGGGGAGGGGAAGAGAAAGAAAGAGCTTAAAAGAACCTAAAAACTTGACCTACTTTGCTCACAGTTCTTAAGAACACGCCGATTTTAATGCTTACTTAATGTATGGCCAGAAAGCACAACAATGTAGAGAAACAACACAGGGCTGGAAGACCTCTGGGTTCTAGTTCCAATTTTGCCACTAACTAGTTTTATAACTCTGTAAAAGTAATTTCACTTCTTTACCTTAATTTCCCCATCTGTAAACATGAGATTGTTGGACTTCTGAAATCCCTTACAAATTGAAAAATTTCATACAAGTGTATTCTAGAGTTCAATAGAGTTTATAAACTCAATTAAAAAAAATTAAGTTATCTATTTATTAGACATACTTATTGCTTAAATATGAACTTAAAGTATTTCACAAGCTACTGCTTAGAGAGAATTAAAAACTTAGTTATCTATGTAGAAAAAAGCCATATAACAAAAGACCATTATAATAAAATTTTTCTATTGAGTGAGACCTTCATTTAATAAGGCTCCAACTGCAAATTTTGCTCAATCTGTGACCTTGAACAAGTCACAACCTCCATGGTCCTCTTCTTTCATCTATAAAGTGAGGAGGTTGAATTTATATGGCCTCTGTAGTCCCTTCCAGCTATAGCTCTATAGACCAAATCTTACTACTACTTATTAATTTCTTAATTCCTTACAAGAATTCATTAAAGCAGGCTTTAATTGGGTGACAAGTGAAAATCTGCCTCAATTTCTAGCAAGATGCTTCTTTCCCGGAAGCCTTCACATACTTTTTTGGTAGAAGAGTAAAAATTTTTATAGAAAACAAGCTAACTTGACCTAAAAGCAAACAAACCCAAATACCCCCTTTTTCCTCCACTACACACACCCCAAGATAAGCCTTTATGGTTTATCTATATAACAGGTTCTAAACAAATGACTGTCCCAGGAGTTCTTCCTGTCCTATGCCAAGGACTGTCAGACACTTATTTTCTGAAAGAAAAATATGTTGTATAGATGTCTGATACATACTTTTCAGACCTTAAAAACATTTACCATTTAGTTATCAGTAGGGTCTTGTTCTGTCTAGGCATTTTTCCTTTGGGGTTCTGATCTAGGGAGCTTTGAGTGAGATTTCAATTCCTCCATTTCTCACGTCCAGGAAAAAAATGATGTTTAACCACACATTTCAGAGTGTCAAAAACATATTGGACTTGGGTGTTGTCAGTTTTTGACACCACTAGGGAAGAACAATTCACAAAACTCCAATTTTGTGGAGCTAAACATCAGTTAATAAAGGTAAACAACCTTCTGTATCTTGCTCATTCTGATTTCCTGTACTCAACTAAGATAAAACTACTTCTATGGACTATGGAAAATTGCCATGAAGAATAAATGAAACCCTAACTTTGATCCTAAATATAACTTAGTGATAATATCCAATAATAAGGTAATATAATTTAATGTCTACCCCTGCTCATATTGCACATTCATATACTTCTGGGGCATGTTGCCTTGCCCAAATACCTTTCCCCCCCCCAAAGTTCTGTCTGATATCAGCTATGGTTTTTTTACCCTTTTCACTGGGAATAGTAATGAAATCAATAGTACTACTGCTTCTGGAAAGGACATGGCAAATGACTGCCCCTATGGCTAACCCATCATTCCTATAACTTCCCAGACAAAAAAATCTCCCTCGGCCACCACTCCCCCTATACATGTTATTACCTAATCCTCTTCCCTTCCCCTCACCTGGAATGTATGTTCCCTGAGGGCAGGGACTCTCTTACTGTGTCTAGCACTTACTAGACAATAAATACACTTTCATTAATTTATTATTTCTAAGCAAAAGACAAAGAGTGGGGGAAAACCCACTCCTATTTAGTGTTTTTTAAAGTAATTTCTTTTACTAATTCACTTATAATCCATCCAACTTAACTTTCAAATTAGTCATTCAAAAATAGCTCATGGAAATAAGTCAACATGAGACAAAATACAGTTTAGTAAGCCACCTAAGGTGGAAAACATTATAGCTACTTCTTCAAATAATTCTTAAGGAGGTAGTGTAAGGAAGATAAAGAAGGGATGACTGAATATAAAAAAAAAAGTACCCATATAATAATTTTTCCTGGATTTTATTGTCAAGCACATTCTTTCCTCAATTTCCTTTTTTTTTCTTTTAAATAAACTATTATTCTACTTTCTGATACCTGGTTTCCTACAAAATCTTCTCTTCTCAAATATTATCAAATAGGCTGTATAAAAAGAATTAACCTATAACATGACCCCCCCCCCCTTTTTGATTTTAAAATATCAAATCCCAAGTAATAACATAAGTTTTGAGTTTAAAAAACTAAGCCAAGGTCAAGAACTACAAGCTCTATTTTCATATCCTCTACTGAGTTGTAGATCATTAATCAAACCCATCTCTTCCAAGATACTAAATTACAGCAAAGAAAGGCGGTACTATCTCTACCGGTATGGTGAAGTTTATTATAAATATTTGGGTAACCTCAGACAAAGATGAATAGTGTCATCTAACATTTTGTCATTCTACTGAACATTATCAATTATATCCTTCTACTATAGGCCAATTTATGGTTGTAAGCAAGTACACATTAGATAGAGGTGGGGGTGGGAGTAGAAAGGGACATCAGAATGAGAATCATTGCCACAAAATTACTAAATATTTATTCATATTTTTTTAGAAAAATAATTTTTTCAGAGGGAATAAAGACTGTTCATCAGCATGGCATCAGATAGTTTTAATTTTGCCAAATATGAAAATTTGTACCTTCCTAAGGTATAAAGAACTAGGTCACAATAATGGGATTTAATTGAGGCAAATCACATGAAATAATTTAAGTGCGTCCCGCTTTTTAGATCAGGGTAATCACAACATAATCTATTATGTTTCTACTTATCCAGCATTAGGGCAAATAGAGAGTAGTCCCACACTCCTCACAAGTTCCCACCCCGACCCTAGTAGTGATGAGCTATGCTTAACTACCACCTAATCTTCTTCTGACCAACAGCATATGCCTTCAAGATCACTGGTAGATGTTAGCAAGACAACTTGAGATTGGAAGAGTGAAGCACAATTGGTCTTTATGTAAAAATAAACAATAAAAGGAAAGGTCCATTTCCATGTCCTTGGCTTCATGGGTAACAAGCTTTAATCAGCTGAACTAATCATCCTATACATAATGTGTATCACCAAGGAAAAAAACACATTTAGTATCATTGTATCAATGTTTTGCTATCATCCTGAACAATAAATCTTCTTGCAATTTTACATAATTCAATTTTATATGGCTTGTAACTGCAGCATCCAGTTATTTATAGTAGAAAGTAAAAGATTGTCTCACTGAAATACACACACATTGCACCATATCTTAGAACACAAGAAGGTCCTGTGAAGGTTCTAAAAGTAATGGGCAAGTGGTTAAAGAATGACGTTAGTCCTTAAGGAGGATGATAGTGAGCAAAGAGCTTAACATTACCATCCCCTTCTCACCAAGGATACTCTCAGATCATGGTATTATAGCTAGAACTAACAATTGGGAAAACCTGAGTTTAGAAGATTAGGTTGCATCTATCCTTCCTAAATCAAACTTTCTACTGAGAAATAAATGTGCATTTTCCAAAAAGGTACAAGGAGTCTTTATATCTATTAGAAGTAGGAAATTGCTGTACCTCCCCAGGCTGCTTATTTGCCTAACTTGTAAGGTATAGAAAAATACTTTTTTTTAACTTAGGCAAAGTATTTGGCCTAAGATTTTATGGAGATTTTGTGCTCTACATTTTTTCAGTGTTTATAGAAAGCACAATTTAATGTCATAAACAACCCAACTGAAACTAAAATTAGCTTAAACCAACCTGATACATTTATCACCATCTTAAAATCAGCCTACAAAAACAAACATTAAAGTAACATATACAAAGGTGGGATGAAAGCTTAACTTTTAGTTAACTTCAGTTGGATACTTGTTTTTAAAAAGAACCTTTGGCACAACTTTAAAGAACATTGTACTCAAAGAAATGTAGAAGAGAAGTTTTGATTCCATAAACAAAAGCAGTATATCCTGTGCAATTTTAAATAGTTGGAATATGGACTATTTCTGGTAGTTTTAGTTGTTCAATGAGATCCATCAAAGTGGATAACTCATTTTTGCTCCAATTCCTTTTCAAACCAATTTATATTTCTCTTATTCCCTACTTGAAAAGTGTAAAACTATTAATATCAAAACTCACATGTAAAATATAAAACCAAATGGTTAGCAAAAAGGAAATAACTTATAGGAGAAAAAAAGAGCATTTAATTATCTTTCATAAACTTGAATTATCTCAGGAAATCCTGAATAAGATTTCTAAACCCTTCAACTGCATTGGTGTAAGTATTTTCCCTACCAATGTAATCCCCACTGTCTCCATTTCACAGTAGTCTCATAAATCACTGTGGCTCTGAATAGTCATTACCTGTAACCAATCCTCTGATGATTAGTATAGTAGTGTTGGCGAATCTATGGCACATGTGCTGGAAAGGGCTACTCCTCTCCCCCTCTGTGCATGGCTGAGGACATTTCTCTCATAACCCACCACTTTGCCTGGCAGCCCAAAGGGAGCACTTCTTCTCTCCCCTGTCTGAGATAAGGAAGGGGACTCATGGCACTCAGTCTCTAAAAAGTTTTTCATGCTAGTATAGTTTATAATCATCAGTAAATGATTTTTATACAAATGGAGACCTGTCAATTTATCAGTTCTCTGAATTATCAAAAATGGCGTGTATATTTTAAATTTAGTAGTAATGTCATAAAAAAAATTTTTGTAACTCATAAAAGGGTCTTTAGAAAAGTCCTAGGATATAGGTGGAAAAGTATTGTTGGGAGATTAGTGTGAGAGCCAACTAACTATTAGAAAGAAGCATTTAGATATAGTACTGCCCTTAGAATATAATGATGATAAATGATCAGTCATCACAGCCACTTAAAATTAATTTACTGTTAGTAAGCTAATACACAGCTAGCATACTTTCTGAGTCAGTGAAGCTACATTAAGAACTGATTTCATCTTCCAATAATTGTAAGAGATTTTTTTTGTCCTGAAGAGTACTGCAAACTTTTTGAATAATTATTACATATCTACTTTCTTTTAAGTGATGCATGACAGGACATAGGCCTCCCTGAAAAACTGGTTACATGTAAAATTTGGAAAAAATAAAATCTAGCCAAACTCTAGCAAAGGCTAATAAGGACAGAATTTATTTCCATATAATTCATAGGCAATATACAAGTAGAGATAATTGTATTAGTAAAGAAATCCCCATTTCAAAATAAAGTGTTAGTATACTAAAATAGAAATTGAATTTAAAATTTTAAAGTTAATTTTGTAAAAAGGTGGCTAGTAAAAAATTTTAATAAAAAAACTGACATTGAAAGTAGCATTTAAAATTATAAAAATAACTGGTTTTGAAAACCCTTCTCTGCAGGTACTGGCAGCTAGCCACTAAAACCTACCTTTTTAACTTTTCCTCAAATACAGATGTCTGTCTTTCTATATCACAGAGATAAGAAATCTCTCTTCTGTTGAAAGAGACCTCAATAGAAATTAGAAAGCACATATAATATAGCATTACAAAGGACCTAAGCTTTACTTCAAGAAGCAAAGAGACTAAATCTGTGACTTCACTAATACAGGGAACTCCCAGTGAGGAAATTCCTCTAACAATATTGACTGGCAACTTTTCTGCAATTTACAGTATTACAGAGTTGCCTCAAGTGCTGAGTGGTTAAGTAACTTGCCTAAATCTTTGCCAGGAATATCAGAAATGGAATTTGAACCCAAGTTTTTCTGGCTTCAAGGCCAGTTCTCTATAAGCACTATGCCACTGAATCTCTTTACTTCATAGCAAGGTTAAATGTCAGTCTACAAGTTGGATGACATCATTAGTTACTTGTACATCAGGAACACTAGTAAAGTGATGCATATATTAAATGCTTATAAGTTTCTAACACTCTTGATTAAGTGAGGTATTATTGCCTTTCTATCCAAATCTTAAGAACTGGTAAACTTCATAGACTGGTAGATTCTTTGCCCTCTGACCTTCTAGCAGATATTAGATTTTCTGAAGAATTAAATTCTATTCACATAATAACTGGATGACTAAAAAAAAAAATTCATATTTGTAGCTTACATGTCACTAATATCACAATCACATGGAACTGCAAATTGAACTGTTTCTATGCAAAGAGAGTTATTATTATAGCAGCAGTGGGCCTTACATCATTCCCAACTTTGTATTTATAAGTTACAGAAAAAGTAAGGGCTTTCCATGGGAAATGGCTTGCTCTTCTATCAGAACAATTCACATGATTGCTCTTTTTTTAGGTACTTGTCTTTATTTAGGTGCTTTTTACAAAAACATAGGAAGTTATTTGCAAAAATATCATGCTCTTCAGATGAATTTTATGTCATATGACAGTTTTTTCTAAAAGTAAAACATCAACCTACTGTTCTTTAAGAACCTAGCTGATGTCTGGTAAATTCTGAAGAATCAGTTCCCTAATCTTTTACAGGAAAAGCCACTTAAGACACAGGTCATGCATGCAACTTTATCTAAGTGAAGATGCTTGCTCATGTTACTATAGCTGTATTTACTGGAAAGGATAATGAAGCTTATTTATTTAGAAACTTTTTGAAAAGAAAAAAGTATTTAAAATAAATTGATCATTGGCATAAACCTAGGTACCTCATAAGAAAGAAAATACTGTTTCAATTCTACAAGGATTGTTTCAGCTCTCTTATAATCTATGAGATATCCCTAAATAGTTTTAGAATGGAAAAGAAACTTGAGGTCTAGGCAAAAAAAGTAATCCAATACTCTCATTTTACAAATGAGGAAACTGGGGCCCCAAGAAAGGAAGTTAGTAACCCCAAATTCACACTGCTAATTACTGGTAAGGATGGGACTTGAAGCCTTATTTCCCAATTCCATATCCAATATCCTTTCCATTGGTTCATTCCAGTGAATATTTTTTTTTTAAGTGCCTACTGGGTACAGAATACCATGCTACCTGTTGGGACTCAGTCTCTGTTCTCCATTATATATCAAAGGGCTAAGAAAAAAAAGCACAAATCACTGTAACAGACAATGTTACATTAAGTGCATTAGAAAGGTACAAAAGCTTCATGAAGTCCAATTTCAGTTATTCTTTTTACTAAATCATCTTGAATATGTTTAAGATTATACCCCTCACTGATTCAGAAGATTATTTATTCTGAGGTACCAAAAGTGTTTTATCAGTTCACTGTTTATGAAAACATAGGCCATAGGAAGATATTAAGATGTATCTAATTTTTAGAATGCAGATAGATTTGCCCCCAGTAATTCAACAAATATCTTGAGTCCACTATGTACACAGCCCTGTAGTGCTTTGAGACCAAATCTAAAAATAACACCATAAAGTTACAGCATGATTCAGAAGTTGATAAAAAGACCGAGATGTTCCACTTCCCATGTGACAGTTAAATTCATCATAGGCCAAGTATAAATTTACTGATGGCTTCTTTGAAACAAAACGAGCAATTCCAATTTCTACTGCACACACACAAGCACATTTTCAAAAATCATCATTAAGCAGTTTTATATATAAGACCTATTAAAAATTACCAGCATTTTATTGTGTTCTCATAGAATCTAGAATATGTGTGCAAAGTAGGTGCTTATTAAATTTGTGGATGCTCAATGAAAAATAGGGCATATAAGATTTTTCTTTTGGCACAAAGAGGGTAAAAAAGCTTATTTTATGAAATATCTCTCCTGGGAAAACTGGCACTGAAAAAATAAGAAGCCCTGGGTTCTAGTTTTTGCTCTGCTAATACGGTGGGTGGTTAGTCACTTCCTTTTTCTGGGCCTGTTTCCTCATCTAATAAAATGAAGGAGTTGTACAAAGGAATGGGGCTGAAAGCTTTTCAAACCCCTGCTATGCTGGTGACCATTAATGTGACCTTGGGCAAATTATTTAACCTCTCTAGCTTTGAGTTTTTTCATCTGTAAAAATGAAGGGCTGAAATAGAGAACCTCAAAGATCACTTTAGCTCTAAATCTAGAGTCCTAAGATCCCTCTTAGCTATGAAATTCTAGGTAACTAAGAAACTACATAAACCCATGACAAATTAGGATGTGAGAGCACATTGTATTATGTGGCTATTTTCCTCACAGGGTGATCTGTATTCAGGCTGTAACAATGCTAGGGAAGCCTGCACAGATGCTGCCTGGCAATCTTAAATTTGATGTTATAAAATCCATCCCCACCCCATCTCAAAATCAAACCAACTCCAGCACCAACCTCATAGAACATATTGCAATAAAAGAATTTGTGCAATCTACTTGTTGAAACTAATTAGTATAAACTCAGGAACAATTTAACATGACATTGTAAGGAAATGCTAGCCTATGCAACATGTTTGTGTTCACAAATTACAAATGGCTCACTATACACACTTGTGCTATATATGCTTTGAGTTATCAAAAGAATTTTGTAGTTCACACCAGCACTGCGTCAAAATTGGAAAGTAAGGAAAATCTCATGCTATATAGTAGGGGGAAAGCACTTTATATATCTAAAACCTCTAACGTTTCCTGTTTCTTCATATAAAGTATGCAGTAAAACAATTCGACCACATTATTATAGGGCTTAGTAGAGGCTTCATATTAAAAAGAAAAATTCAGTTACATGGGCAGGGGGGTGGAGAATCAGGACAATGTCACAAGTGAAAATGATTTTCATAATCATTGTCCTCTGAATGCTTCTAGGAGTCACTGGCAGAGCTTGCTTACTTCCAAATGTACCAAGGCATTCATTCCTATAAATATGCCAATGATGTCAACTGAATAATGGCTGTAAATTATTCTCCCTCCACCATTTCTGCTGGTGCTTCCAGTTAGCTCAAAATATTCTTGATTAGAAGTGTTTATGCCATCTCCAGAGTTATGGACAACTAAAATTAGTTCTTGTTTTGTTCTAAACTAAATACCATTTAGAATTAATAGGTCACTGAAGATGATTAGCACTTCCTATTCTATTCATTTCATCTTCGTTTCTTTTTATAACTGAATGACAAACAAGTCATAATGTATATTCTTTTCTATTTGCCCTCAAAATACAACTTCCTTGTAGACAATGCTCTTTTAAAAAACAGTATTATTAAGTTTTAATATTCCATCCCATTGGAATATCATATGCCAGATATATATCACAGCATTAAGGATTTTAGTGAGATATTAACATGGTTTTGTGAATACTGAATTAGACATTATAGCAGCTAGGTGGCATAGTAAATTGAGTACCCAACCCAAAGTCAGGAAAGCTCCATCTCCCTAAATTCAAATTTGACCTCAGTTACTTATTAGCTATGTGACCCTGGGCAAGTCACTTAACCCCATTTGCCTTCCTCACATGTAAAATGAGCCAGAGAAGGAAATGGCAAGTCACTCCAGGATCTTTGCCAAGAAAACCCTAAATGGGGTCACTAAGAGTCAGATATGACTTAATAACAACAACAAAAATCAGTCATCAACTCTCCTATATAGCTAGTTTTTTTTTTTTTAAGTTGGTAGTCTAGGTGAATTTGTCTATAAATGTACTATAAATATTGCCTCTAAACCACTGGTTGATGTTTCATTTAAAAAAATTTTTTTAAACCATTTCATTTATAAAACAAAAAGTATATGGACAAAAAGTATATGATAACTGTATGTCTTTTTATTGATTTTTTTTTACTCATTCAAGACTTCCCCTACTGTCATCTCATCTTTCAAGACTAACTTAAAAATCCTTATCCTCTATTTTAGAATTGATACTAAGTATAGGATACAATACAGAAGAGTGGTAAGGGTCAGGCAACTAAGTGACTTGCCCAAGGCCAACCAATGTTTCTTTTCATGCTTGTGTTGTCCTAGTCTTGCCAGCTCAATCACATCAGAGCTGGACCAAAAAATATTTCCACTTTCCAAATATGATGTTTAATTGTTTAAATGCTAAAGAATGAATTTTACACTGCCCAAATATGCTACTTATAATCAAGGTAATTTTTTTAGTGTGAATGCTTATTGATATCTCTCTCCTTGTTGATTGACCTTAAAATTCCAAAGCACTGTTTACTCTACCAAACTCAATTAGCAGACTGTAGCTTGAACAAATAGTCAACAAGACTTCATGCTACATTAGTCTGAACCCAAAGAGAACTTCTTCCTATTTCACACTTTGTCTTTTTTCCATTATCTGTTTTTGTTCTTTGGTGAGGAATAAAAAGATGTCACCAAATTCTAAAAGAAAGATAATGTCAGACTGAAAATTAACCAGACACAATTTTCTAAAAGAAACACAGTATGCTGACTTGTCTGGACCTATCATTTCAGCAGTTATGGGAACTTCCATTGTGAAAATTCTCTCTACTAGTGTAGATAAGTAATTTACCTGTAATTTGTGGATTAAAACAATTTCTGAAGCACAGAGAGTAGTGATTTGTCTGGGGTTAAACAATTAGTATGTGTCAGGTCAGATTTAATCTTCCTAACTCAAAGCCCAGCACTCTAATATGTCAGACTGCCTCTGAGTTATACTAATAAGAAGCATTGTTTAGTAAGAATAAACTGCCCCAAAAATCTGAGATCTCTTGATTATCCACTTAGTATATGCTGTTTTCTAATTTCTTGGGAAACTGATAAAAGTTAGTATATAGAAAAAGAAAATTACCATGTCTGTTAAGATTTAAAAGAGAAGTTCATCTCTTTTTTCCCCAAATATCCTATTTTTTCCTAAAATAAGACTTAAAGGCTTGGTTCTATAATAAGAAACCACTTTAATAGTTTGCATTGGATTAAAATTTCAGATTTAAGGACAAAAATGTTAAGGGATGGGGGCCCAACTTCATGTTTGCCAATTCTCTAAGGCCACAGAAACAGCCTTAGCATTGCTGAGGTTGGACAATCCTAACCCAAAGCAATCATATATAACTCTCCTCAAAGAAATATGACAAAACTTTAAAGGGCTAATCTAGTTAATCTTTAATATTTACACTTTCTCTCAACGATAAGGCTTTCCTCTACTTTTTACTACTTTACTTTATTGAGGAAATTCTGAGATTTAATGAAATTATGACTTAAAGCAGGAAGAATCCAATTATAAAAACAAATTCATATAATACTGTACTTATACATTGAACTGCAAACTTTAATTACTCTTTAGAAGCAGTAATTTCATCTCCCTGTTATAAAAATACCCTCTAGAAATTAACTAGTTGACAAATAAAATGAACTTTGTCATTTTTACAGATATAATAGACAAGTAATCTAAAAACATGTTGAATATCAGAAATTACAACAGCCTGGCAATTTATGAACTCCAGTGCAACAATAGCCAATTTATTTCAAGGACCAAATAAAAAGAATGCCCTCAAATAAAGAGGTTGGAACAAATCAGAATAAAAGCTTGGTCTGGCCAAAAAGCTTTCTTGTTTTTGTTGTTGTTTTTTTTTATCAGACATTAATAGCTTAAACTAAGGGGAAAAAAAAGACTTCAGAATGGCTCCCACAATTTATTTTTTTGAGCTTAATTGATTAATTGAAAATGAGTAAATAGGTTTCTCTTTACAAAAAGGGAAAAAAATCACTTTGTGTTATGCTAAAATACTATCTTGTTAATCTTCACAAGCCCTCCAATTATATTAAATAACAATCAGATATTTTCTTCTGAGGAGATGGCTACTGGCGAAACAATATCTTTTCATAACCGTAAACTAATATTTAAAATACCTCCTTTGCAGGCCACACAAGACAAGACAAAACTAACCAAGATCAAGATATCAAGCCTTGATCTGCCTTATTGATATGGAATTTATACTAATTTGGTGTGGATTAGTGGAGCTTAAATTTTCCTTTTCCTCTTTTATTATATTCCTTGTATGGAAGGGCAATTTTTCTACAATGCCAAAGAATGGTGGCACAATAGGCTACTTCTCATAAGCTACTTTGGGAAAAATGGATCTCTCACCTTTGGGCCAAATCTGTTAAAAGTGTTGGAGGTAGGCGGTGAAAAGGGGAGGGAGAGAAGAAAATAGGCGGTTTATCTTATTCCTAGGAGACAATTAAGGAAAAATTAACGTGGCATCCAAACCTTTTCCTGGGGGACGTAAAAGGGAGGGGGGGTGAATCAATCCAAGGGGACAAAAAAATGGATGTCTAAGTGATTGGGCCAGGGAAGTTAAAATTTGAAGTTGGGAGGTCATTTTGTCCAGTCCAAACATTTTACAGATGAGAAACTTGAGACCCAATGAGGCTCTAGGAAAGGTTGTGTGTATACCAACCTAAAGAGAAGTTAGGAGCCTTAAAGACTAGCACCCTATTTTTACAGGAAAAGATGTAGGATATGGGAGAATAACCTTAGGGACAAAGGGACGTCTCACGAGGTTTGCGAGGTCCTGGTAGGACGAAGAATATGCTTGCCTCCAAGAACAAAAAAAGATTGGGGGGAGCTTCGGGGAGCATTGTCAGCATCTGCTGGGTGGGTGGGTGGGGGAAGGATGAAATCCTCATTCCAGTCGGTTGTGAAGCTAGAACCCAGGCCCAAAAAAGCCGAGCCTGGGATAGGAGGGCGGGGGAAGGGGACAGGAAGCTCGTCCGCAGTCTGGGTCCCCAGCAGCATCCCTGGGGTAGGGGGAGGAGAAAAGAAGAGAAAGATACCAAGGGCCTAATTGAGCTACAGAAGCCTGTGCCCCAGGGTCGGCGCTCCCGCACCTGGTAAATGGCCGCCCAGCTGCCGGCCTTGTCGATCTGGTTGAACTCCTTCTCCATCTCTAAGACGTCCAAAGCAGCGGGTGTGGCTTCTCCCTTCTTTCCCGCTGGTCTGTCTCCTCCGCCGCCGCCCTCCACCGCCGCCTCCAGCTCCGGTGCCGCCCTCACCGCCACCTCAATCCCTCCTTAGTCCTCAAACCCTAGGAACCGGCCGCTGCTACCTCCTCCTCAACCACTACTGCCTCTTCTCATGTCAACCCGGCAGCCGGAAGTACGCACCGCGCCTGCCTCAGGCCCCGCCCCGGGCCGATGGCCAATCCTCGCGGGAAACTTCCGAGGGAGGCGGGGCCAAAGGGAGGTCCCGAAGGGTGGTGGGGAACACTTCCCTTTCTGCCTCTTTACTGCTCTTTCGTCAGGTCCCGCGAGACGTCGGGTCCGAGCTCTCTTGCTCCGCCCCGCCCTCCCCGGGCTTCCGGCTGAGACCTGGGCACGCGCTCTGTTACCTAGGCGACTCCCTGAGGGCCACCTGGATTTAGTTCTGTCTTGGACTCCTTCCCAGGTGTGTGGGTTGATGGATTGGGTGCCAAACATGGAAGCCAAGGTTCAAGCCTTGACACAGCCCCCTGACTCACTGGGTGACCTTGAGGCTAGTTATGTGCCCTCCCACTCTCTCAGCCTCAGTTTTTCAAGGTGTAAAAGAAGACGTCCCGCAAACCCACTTCCTCCTCCAAAACATCCGTGGGAAATAAGTTATATACCTGTCAAAGACTTTTCAATTATTTCTAACTGATTTTTTAAAAGGGAAGAGAAACTGGGTATAGGGTAATAA
Source organism: Monodelphis domestica (assembly GCF_027887165.1). Lineage (NCBI taxonomy): Eukaryota > Metazoa > Chordata > Mammalia > Didelphimorphia > Didelphidae > Monodelphis > Monodelphis domestica. The sequence continues at coordinate 503,053,851 of NC_077227.1, forward strand.
GCATTGAATTTGGAATAACCAGAAGGATCTTGTTTCTAGTTCTGTTTTTGCTACAATCTGTATGACCCTAGGTCACTTCTCTGGATCTCAGTTTACTGTTCTATATAATAAAGGGGTTGGTTGGATTAGTTAATAATGGTTGACAAAACCCTTAACATGCATTATCAGATCCCCCTGCTAACACTGTGCAGTAGATATTAAAAGCATTGTTTCCATCTTATAGATGAGAAATGTGAAGGTCAGAGGTGTGCAGTTGCTTGTTTTGTTCTGCATTTGTTCCTCTCATATTTGGCTTCATTCAAAAAAAATCCCTGGGAGAGGATAAGTGCCCTGTAGTTCCCCTCCCCAACTCCTCAGGATTTTTGCAGCAAAGCAAAGAGCCTTAAAGAGATTTATCAGCTGTTCTTTAAGACCAAACTGACAATAACAAGGCTGCTGTATATTGTGGCCGTAGGATATTTTCTGATTGGAGGTAATTTGGTGACAGGTTAAAAAATAAAAAAAAAATGTTTTCAAAACAAGTGCTTTTACTAGCAGAATACTTGAGGAAAGAGGCTTAAGCAGTTTATCGAACTCTTTTTCATTGATCTGGCAGTCAATGAGCCATTAACTAAAAAAAAATTCTTTGAGTGCTGTCATTCTAGAATGATGACTATTCACCTAGAAACCTGGCAGTTATTTATAGCTGCCTTCCACTCCCTAATCAATGCTAGGAGGATCCTGGCTGTTAGCACTAGGTAAATCATCCTGGTTTTTGTTGTTGTTGTTGTTGTTGTTGTTCCACATGTCCAAAGGCTTTATTGTAGATTTTCATCAAGATTCCTTGCTCTTTTCCCTTTATCACCCACCCATATTATTCTTGCCCTTAAATTTTAAGTTGCAAACAAAAAGACGAATGAAGTATAGCTCTTTACATGTTGAGTATGACTGTAATTTTGTAGGTGTCCCTGACACAGACTGCAGAAACTTGATTGCCTCCATCTTTCATGTGAGATGTCCCTTGAGTTATAGAACATTGCTTGAAGGGACCTTAGAGATGATATAATCCAACAACCTTAATTAGCAGATGAGGAAATTGAGATCCAGAGAGATAACAGAGTCATAGATTTAGAGTTGAAAAGGGCCTCAGAGGTCATCAAGTACAATCTCCTAATTGTACAGCTGAGGTGATTTTTTTAAGGTCAAAAGGCAGTTCTGGGCCTAGATCCAGATCTGCTTACTCCTCTCTTCAAGGCTTTTTCATTATTCAACAATCTGATAGACATCTTTCCTAATAAATAGTTTTCAGAACTTCCTTATTTTCTTGTCTCTCTGACCCCTCTTATTCCTTGATATGGATCCCTATAAGGCAGCAGGCCTCATTCAATTCCCTTCCTCACTCAATATCAATCCCAACCTCAAAAAGGAGGAGGAGGAGGAAGAAGACGAAAGTGAAGAAAAAAGCTCTAGCAGCTGATACTATCACTCATTGCTCTTCAAGAGAATATATCACCAAAAAGAAGGATAGAGGAGTCCAGTGGGACCAAGGAGTCACTACATATTGTCTAAGGGAGGTGACTATGTGGTGGTGAGATGGAGGCCCTGAGTGACCAACATCACTTTGGTAGTAATAGAGACAGAACTGAGAACAATTAGAAATAGTCACATACCCCCAACCCTCTCCTTTTCTGAAAAGGAAAATAGGTAAAGGAAGAAGTGGATGAACATATTAGCAAAAGTAACAATTGCCCATGAATCATAAATTCAGAGTTAAAAGGGATGCTAAGAGACTGTTGGAGTCTATCACTCCTTCACCCCTATTTAAAAAAAGAGAAAAATCAGATCCAGTTAAGTTCAATGACTTGCCCAGGGTGACACAATGAGTACATATCTAAGATAGTATTTGGATACAGGTTTTCCTGATTCTGTCTATCCAAGACCTATCTACTTACTACTCTATACTGCCTCTAAAGTGAAAAGGTTCCAGGATCTACTTTGTATTATATGTTATATTATAAATAAGATCATTGGAGATGGTTACCTTTAAGTATTACCTCACAATCCTACTTGTGTTTTTTCAAATCTTTAAAAAAAATTTTTTTTAACATCACTTGCATTTCCCTGCATATTCCTCCTCTACTCTCACCCAAAGAGCCATCCCTTATAACAATAATAAAGAAAGAGGGAATGGCGGTAAGGGAAAGCAATTCAACAAAATTAACTTCTATAATCAACCAAGTCTATAGATGCAATGTTCGGTAGTATTCAACCTCTGCAAAGAAGGGAGGTAGATGCCTTTTCATATTTCTTCTTCAAGACTAGGTTTGGCCATTATAATTAAATAGTGTTCAGTTTTGATTCTTTTTGTTGTTTCATTTACTTTGTTGTATTGTCATGCATTGTTTTCTTGGTTCTCCTTCACATTATATCAGTTCATATAAATTTTCTCATGTGTTTCTATACTCTTCATATTTACTAGTATAGTAGTATTCCATTATGTTCCTATAACATATTTTGTTTAGACATTCCTCAATTGATGGGTATCTACTTTGATTCCAAGATTTTGCTACTATGAGAAGGCCTATAAATAATGTGAAGTGTATTGATTTCAATTCCTGGCAAAAAATTTAGAACATTATTTATTAAATGGTTTGTGAGCACTTAGGGAAGTGATCACTCTGAGCCAGCAAGGGTTCATCAGGCACAAGTAATGAAAGACTAATTTAATGTCCTCTTTTTGGTAGTATAACTTGACTGATAGATAGATACAATGTATGGACAGAATATTTTTGGTTTTCAGGAAAGAATTATGACATTTTTTATGATATGCTTGTGAAAAAGATAGAAAAATGTGGGCTGGATAACTAAATAGTTAGAAAGAATCAAAATTAGTTGACCTAGTTAGTATCTAGTTAGTAGATCCAGAATAGTCATGATTAATAGATTTATATCAACTTGGCAAGGGGCAGGGGCGGGTGATCTCTAGTGCTTTAGAGATATGTCTTTGGACTATTAAACATTGTTGTCAAAGCCTTGGATGAAGGCAGACAGGACATAATTCTAAAAGTTGAAAATGACAGAGAGGAGACATAGCTAATTTATTATATGTCTGAATTGTGTTTGAAAGATATCTTGATAAGCTAGAATGATGGGCCAAATAAGATGAAATTTAATAGGAATAAAAGGAAAAATTCTGTTAGACTTTTAAAACAAGTCAGATGCATAAGAACAACTTGGATAAGCCTTGGTTAGATATTTTTTAGTTCACTGTAAACTCAACATGGATCAACAGTTTAAAATATAAATAAACCAAAAGAGCTATTGTGATTTCAGTCTGCATTAATAGAATCATCCAACATATGGGAAATGATAGGGCTGGTCCATTCTACATTTTCTCTTCGAGGAACCTCTGAAAATTTCTTAGTAGGAGAGAGACATGATCAAACATGTGTTTTGTGGATTAATTGAAGAGATCCTACAACAGTGATGGTGAATCTTTAGAGACCATGTGCTGTGCCCCACCCCCTATGTGCCAAGTGTGTGCCCTCCCCCCCTTACCTTACACAGGGAAGGGAGAAAGCACTCCCATTGGGCTGCAGGATGGAGGGAGGGGTGAAAGGAGGAATGTCCTCAGTGAGTGGTGGGGGTGGGGAAGTGGCCTGAGCGCTCTGTTCCCCTCTAGCTCTGCAGCCTGTGAGCCTTCTGCCTTGCCCCCTGTGCGCTCTCATTGGGCTGCTGGGCAGAGGGGCAGGGAGATATGGTGGATACGGGTGTAAGAGTTAAAATAGTGTAAGCTATAAACTGTGGCAGATAAAAGAGTGGTTTGGCTTAAATTGTGACCACAGAAAATATGGTTTCAAGACAGTGTCTTGTTTTAAATCAAATATAAAATGGTCGCCAGGGAAAAATTCCCAAATATTAAATATACCTAAGTCAACTGGGTTTTATATAGATTTTAATTAATACAAATGAGGAATTAATGAAAGAGAGAGAGAGAGAGAGAAAGGAAATAACGAGAAAAGGGCTAGACCAGCCTAGGCCAGCATGAGCCAGTCTAGGCCAAAAACCCTAAGAGAGAGATCAGTCAGTCTTTTATCAACTCACCACAAGATTTGTCCAAGCATAGTGTTCAGAGAGACACCAGTTCAGCTTTGGCCAGCTCAATCTCCAGAGAGCGTTCTCTGAGAGAGAGTTCCTGAGACAGACCCTTGCTCTCAACTTATCATCTCCTTTTAAAGAGAATTTTCTTCTATGTCACCTCCCCTAAGTTCTCACGTCTACCAATCACAGTAGACCTTTTCCAAAGGACAGACCATTCTTAAGTCACACCTGAGTAGACTAAACTTTTGAGTAATTCACACCTGAGTAGACTGAAAACCTCTGAGTAAGTTCTCACCTCTTTGCCCTTTGCAAGTTCACAAGTTTCCTGACCTTTATAGGTACTTAGCACCCTTTTGTATTAGATCTAAAAATAGGCACAGCTTAAGAACTTTTGCCTTACTGTAAGTATGGGTTAGTATTTTTCATTGTTCAGCAAGGAGTTTACAATTTTATCTTCCCTAAAGTATGCTTAAGTAGGGATGGAGTAGAGGTCTCACATTCCTGATCTAAGTTCCTTCATTGTTTAAATGGGGAATGGTCTTAACCAAACCTTATGAAGTAGGGTCTGAGAATTTTTAAGATACACAGGGGAAAGGGAGCAGCTCCACCCTAGTCCCTCTGCCTTTCTAGTAACAAAATCTGGGGGAAGGGGGAGAAGCAGCGCATGTGCCTACAGATAGTGCTCAGCATGCCATCTTTGGCATGCCTGCCATAGGTTTTCCATTACTGTCCTAGAAGCTTGGAGGCCAAATAGGACACTGTCACTGAGAGACTAACTTTGATTCAATATAAAGTATAACTTCCTAACAATTAGAGCTGTTAAAAAAAAAAAAAGCAGAATGGGTTTCCTCTTGAGGATGTTCCTCATCACCAAATATTTAGGATTTTTTCAAAGTTATTGTGGGGGGGGGGGGAGCTCAGTAGCATAATGGATAGAATGCTAGGCCTGGAGTTGAGAGGACCTGGGTTCAAATATGGCCTCAGATACTTCCAAGCTATGTGAACCTGGGCAAGTCACTCAACCCCATTTGCTTAGCCTTTACTATTCTTCTGCCTTAGTATCAATTTATAGATAAAAAAGGTAAGGATGAAAAAAAAATGGATAGTGTAGAGGAGATTCATGTTAGAATAAATAATCTCTAAAATCCCTCTGGACTCAGTTTCTGTAATTCCTTTTTTTCCCTGTGATTACATGAACCTTATCTTCTTGCCAATTTCTCATGTTGCTCACTTTGCAGTATTTAATATTTTGCCTCTGAAAATACAGGTTGGTTGTTTATTATACTTTGTATTCAAAGAAGACCAAAATAACATTACTAGTGATGTCTTTTTGACCCATGCATAAATTGGATTTTAAGTGAATCAGGGTTGCACAAAGTCATCAGCCTCAATATTTCTTTCAGAATCATCAAGGTCCAGGGATGGGGCAGCTAGGTGGCTCTGGATAAATAGCCAGGCCTAGAGATAAAGATCAGACTTAGAGATCCTATGTTCAAACGTGGCCCCAGATATTTCCTAGCTCTGTAACCCTGGGCAAATCACTTAACCCCTACTGCTTACTTTTTACCACCATTCTGTCTTGAAACCAATACTTACTATCAATTCTAAGACAAAAGGTAAAAAAAAGTCCAGTGGCAAAACAAAAGCTGAGACAACTAGTGGTGGCTCAGGATGCAGTAGAGGACCTTGGTGTCTTCAATGTCTGACTAAGCTCTAAGTGATCAGTAATAACTGCTTCAGCAGCCTTCTTGGCTATTGGAACAAATTGTTCTCATCCTCTTCTTTCTCTGGGGGATGTCTTCACATACCTGAGATAGATACCCCCTGATCACCAATTGCCGCCTGTGTTACCCTTAGCCCACTTTAGCCTACTTTCCTAGATAGTTTACTGGGGTGTGACCACGGTGCTTGCTATAGCTTCTTGGAGCCACAGGTAAAGACTGGATTAGAGGAAGACACTAAAGGAAGAAAGCAGACCTGAAAAGGGCTCAGCAAGCCCTCATACAGAGGTACTTGTCTTCCCTGAACATCCTATACATCCCAAATATACAGGTAAAGAACTATAGTTGTATTAGTGTTGGTCATAGAAGTAATAGTAGCTCAGTAGCAGTAATGAATAATTTTGGTAATAGTATTGGTGGCAGTAGTAGCAAAAGTAATGGTATCAGTGATAAGAGTAATAGTAGTAGTAGTAATAGTAGTAGTCTCTCGGTAACCGAGGATGACAATTGTCTTTGTGCGCTTTCATCTGTGATGTAGATGAATGTGCACAAAAACACTTGTGCGTGAAGGAGATTTAAGTGGAAAAGTCGATGCACAGAGACAGTCCCACTCTCTCAGCATTGGAAGCCTGGGTCCATTGGCACGAAAAGTCGTTACACCTGGAGACTTCCTCAGCTGCATTGGATGGCCGTGTTGTCTTTTGTGCTCCAACACGCCCTAAGCACTCCACAGTGCTTTGCTGCATACTACTCCTCCCTGAGCACCCCATACACCCAGATAAGAGTAATAATAGTAGTAGAAATATTAACAATGGTGAAATAGTAGTAGCAGTATTGTTATCATTAGTGATAATATTGATAGCTGTCATTTAGCATATAACATTTTTCAAAGTGCTTTACATGTGTTAATTTGATCCACATAATAACCCTGATCCACATAATAACCCTGAGACTAGGATATCTCCATTATTATTAGTTCCCAGATGAGAAAACTGAGACAGATAGAAGTTGAAACTTGCCTAGGATCATGTAGCAAATAAGTGTCTAAGGCCACATTTGAATCTAGGGCTTTATCCACTATGTCATTTACTATTGGTAGAGGTAATAATTTAAAAAGTGACAGGTTGGTTTAATGGATAGAATGTTGGATTTGGAGCCCAGAAGACCTGGGTTCGTAGCCTGCCTCTGAAATGTATTGATTTCAGTGGGCAAGTTGCTTATCTCTCTGACCCACAATCTCCTCATTTATGAAATGGGGATAATAATACCTCTAATATTTGCTTCATGGGATTTTTATGAAGCTCAGATGAGATAATGTACATAATATGGCTGACAAAAGAGCCAGATACGTATTTTCCTTAAAGAGGGCTAACCAGCAGTCAGTATAGTTTTAAGCTAGTAGAAACTTAAGTTATTATTATGTTATGTTTATGTTTATGAATTTTGGGGTACCTTGTAAAATATTATAAGATTGTGAGCAATAGCAACACAGAGCCTCCTGGAATTTCTAGTATGAAGAATGTACTCTTTGCCTGAAAGTAACTAATAGATTTGAAGAGTTGAGGTGCCAGCTGTAACCTGTCACAGGTTTTAAATTTCTCATAAAAACCGAGAATTCAGTGAAACTAAGAAATTCTCCAGAAATGAGACCTTAAAAAGAGGAAGGCAAAAAAAGGAACCTAACATGTGACATCTTAGAATGAGTGAGGGGGAGTAGAGAGAGGAAGAGGAGGAAGAAAAAGATAGCTTTGCTTGCCACATTTGTACCACATAAAGGTTAGTTTAGGCCACAGCGACTTAGCCAACTTGTCAAAGTTTGCATAGGGGTTTTACACGATAAATTCTGTTGAAGACCATATGTTGAAGACATGTTAAAAACCACTGCTTTGAAAATGCTAGAGTCAGTGATTGCAATAGATCTTTTGCTGGCTTTGGCATCAAAGAGTTTTATTTTTAAAAACACATATCTTTGGAAATATATAATATACTTTCTAAGATATGCATGTATTTTAGTAGCCTTCTGCTACTATATGTAAGCTTGTGCATATGTCTGAGAATTAACCGAATTAGATTTCTAAAAACACATCTAAGGAAGAATTGCTAAGCTATTGAAAATGCTCAAAACAAACCCCAAATTAAGCTCGTTTTTCACTCCTTTTCTCTAGGTTCAGTTTTTCCCACCATTGACATATTTAATATTATATTGGTATAAGTATTTTTATGGTCACTTCACCGATAAGAAAACAAGGTTCCTCCTAAAGGTAGTGAATAATTAAATTATTTCCAGAGGATAAAGAAAAGAAATCCTTTAAATTTTCTTTTATATTCTAACATTTAGATTTGGAAGATACCTTAGAGATCATTTAGTCTAATCCCCATGCTCCGCCCCCCCCCCCCCTTTTAAATGAGGAAAATAAGACCTAGAGAAGTATGAGTGATTTGTCCAAGGTATTTTTATTACACAAATAGGAAGGAGTAAAGCTTAGTTTCAAACCCAGATCTTCTTTTAAATTTTTTTTTTATTTTTAAAATTTATTGATTTAATTAATTAATTTAGAATATTTTTCTATGGTTCCATGATTCATGTTCTTTCTCTCCTCATCCTTCCTCCCCCATCCTGTAGCCAATGAGCAATTCAGCTGTCAAACTCAGATCTTCTGACCTCATATTCGCTTTTCTTAAATTTTGCATAAGGTACTCCAATAAGTAGAACCTAAAGAGTGGCACAGCTGGTGGCAAAGTGGATAGAGCCAGGCCTGGAATCAGGAGCCTGCATTCGAATTTGATCTCGGATCCTCAGATACTTCCTAGCTATGTGACCCTGGGCAAGTCACTTAATTACATTTGCCTAGTCCTTGCCTTTCTGTCCTAGAGTTGTTACTAGGAGAGAAGGCAAGGACTAAAACAAAAACAACAACAACCCAGTGGCCAGAATGGGGTATTAAAAAGCATTGGATTTGAATTCTGAAACCTCATGTTCAGACCCTGAACAATCATAGATGACTGGCAGCTCATCATTGCCATGGCTTATTTCCTTTTGCAGTCATTGTATCATGAAAGCCAGCTCAAATCATACTTTTACAAGACTAATAAACAGTTTACTTCTGAAGTCCAACTCAAGTTTTCACAACAGGGTTTTTTATTCAGGATTACTATGGTGTGTTTGTGTTTATATCTATGGATACTACTATCTATACACACATATGTACAAATCTTATGGAAGTATGTACACAAATATAGTAATATATGTTTATATATGTATATGTTTACATATTATATATATGTATGTAAAGTATATATTTCAAGTACTGCCTCTAGCAACTACTGGTTGTGTGAACCTAAACAATTCTCTTAATTTCTCAGTGCCTCTCAGGCAATTCTAACACTCCAAGTGGTAGCCAAATCATTGGAGGGATTTTCTCTACAATAATAAAATCACAAGTCTATACTAATATATATATGTATATGCACATATATATATAATATG